>NW_028227277.1:14479914-14547414 GCF_978045245.1 Mus caroli
TAGAGTTTTTGTTTGTTTGTGTTTGATATTCTTTATGGGATTTCTTTTCTTTTTTTTTTTTTTTTTTGTATGTTTGTCTGTGTGTGTAATCTTGGGTACTTCTTTTTTAATTTTAAAGTTTTACTTTTGGGGTTTAAGAGTTTCACGGTTTCCAGGCAGTGTGGCCCATGCCTTAAATCCCAGCACCTTGTAGAAACAGTTAGGTGGATTTTTGAGTTCAAGACCAGCATGGTCTACAGAGGGAGTTCTTGATCAGCCAGAGAAACCCAGTCTCTAAAAACTCGAAAATATAAACCAACAAACAAAACACATAAATGGAAACAAACAAAAAAGTTTTAAGATTATTTTTGGGTTGTTGTAAAATTTTTTGTAGACTTTTAGTGTTTTTGTAAATGGTTTTGTAGGGACTTTTAAAAGAGTGTTTTAGAGTTTAATTTTAGTTTTCAGTATGTTAGTGTATTTTTAGTGGTTTGTTTTTGTTTTTGTTTTTTTGTTTCGTTTTGTTTTGTTTTAGAATTTTATAATGTTTTAGAATTTTGGGGATTTTTTTTTCAAAAATTTTTTAAGATTTATCTTTTATTTGTATTTATATATTTATTTGTTTAGTTGTTTATTTATTTATTTATTTACTTATTTATTTATTTTTAGAGTTTTTGGCTATTATTATTATCATTTTAATATTAAGGATTTATTTTTAGAGTTAAGAACTTTAGGGTTACCAGGTAGTGGTGTCCCATGCATTAAATCCCAGCACTTGGGAGGCACAGTTAGGTGGATTTTTGATTTTGAGGCTAGCATAGTCTACAGATGGCGCTTTAGGACAGCCAGAGTTAAACAGAGAAACCCAGTTTCTTAAAACAAAACAAAATAAAACAAACAAAGAAAAAAAAAAGAGTTTTATGTTCAATTTGTGTTCTATTATTATTATTATTAATAGTAGTAGTAGTAGTAGTAGTAGTAGTAGTAATTATTTATAGTTTTATTGTTTTTGTTAAGGCTTTTGTAGGCATTTATTAAACTGTTTTAGACTTTTTTTTTTTTGTTTCGAGAATTTTAGTGCATTTTTAGTGTTTCTTCTTTTTTTTAATGATTTTAGGGTGTTTTTGGATTTGGGGTGTTTTATTAAGTATTTTTTTTAAGGTTTTATCTTTTTTCTTCAAGTTTTTTTTGTTTGTTTGTTTGTATTTTTGAGTTATCTTTTCTTTTCTTTTCATTTTTTAAAATATAATTTTAAGTGTTAATTCGAGAGTTTAAGTGTTTCAGGTTTCCCAGGCAGTGGTGGTCCATGCCTTAAATCCCAGCATTTGAGAGGAAGAAGTATTGGATTTCTTAGTTCAAGGCCAGCATGCTCTACAGAGGCATGTCCAGTATTGGCAGGGTTACAAAGAGAAACCCAATGTCCAAAAAATCAAAAAAAAAAAAAAATCCAAGAAAGAAAGAAAGACAGAAAGAAAGACAGAAGAAAGGAAGGAAGGAAGGAAGGAAGGAAGGAAGGAAGGAAGGAAGGAAGGAAGGAAGGAAGGAAAGAAAGAATGAAAGACAGACAGACAGACAGACAGACAGACAGACAGACAGAAAGAAAGAAAGAAAGAAAGAAAGAAAGAAAGAAAGAAAGAATGTTCGAGCTATTGTTCTCGCCAACAAGAACAAACTCAGACAACCGTATTCTTCTGCAGCAAAAAGCTTTATTGCTTCTTCAGGAGGTAAGACTCCGACCCCGTAAAATGGTGTTGCATATATAGCCCTCAGCCATGGCATTTCATCACCTGATGTGGCCTGTCACCTCCTGATTCGTTGCTTTCTTATCACCCCATTATTAGGCCCCGAGATGGGCAGTGACTAGGCATGAGTTCACACTTGCACTTGCTCACAAGGCTTGTTTACTAATTAGGCACAGCGGAGACCAGCACCATCTTATAATGGCGATTGCTAGCAGCACAGTTCTCCATGTTTTCCCCTTTTTATTTTATTAAAATGAGGCTGGACTAGGTCTGTGTAATTATGCCCATCCGCTGTGGCTCCTGTCTTAGGTCGTTCCTCTAATGTCACAGCCTTTCCCGTCATAGGGTAACACTATCACAACTGGGCCCCGTGTCTTAGGTTGATCTGTGCATGAGGGAAGTTGCCCGTCCCTGGATATTGCAATGCTATGTGACAATAACTACTAAATGACCTAGGGCAAACTCTACAAAAGAGGTCAGCCACCAGTGTCAACTAATTCTTGAGCATAGATAGCCAGAATTCAGGGGAGGCCCCTTGCTCAATGGCAGCAAGTGCTTGAGCTATCACAACCTTGTCATTTGTTTGTTGAGTTCTAAGCTTGCAAACCAGAGCATGAACACATGTCCACAGCAGGTCGCATCACCAAATAAGCCTACCCCTAAACATTCCTTAAAATAAGAAAATGCAGATGAAATCCAGGAGGAGAGGCCCTCTGTCAATGACAGGTCCACTCGCATTGAGTTGATGTTTAAAACTGCCACCCTCAGGGCCTCAAGACTCTCATCGAATCCCTCAGACAAATTTCCTGCAAGATACAAGGAAAGCTGTCTAGACAGATTAGCTGAATGAGTAAAATTTTCATATTGGACCCTGGTAATACACAGAGCATTCAACTTTCGTTCACAACCCAACTGGCTATCTGGTACAGAATGCCTATCTGTTCCTATGCCAGGTCAAGGCACTGATTCAAATTTATCAGCCCTCCCTTTAACTCGGTACTAGCAGAAGTTAGGAGAGTGATGGCATCAGTCAGATCTGCTGAAAGCTGATTTAATTTTGTGCCTGACTGAACCATACTAGCCATAGTGTACCCTGCAGCTGTAGCAGCAGCTGCACTGGCTGAAATTGCTATGATTATGGCAGCAGTAATGCCAAAATCTCTTTTTTTGTCGAAACAGGGATATAGTGGAGGGTGTTTCCACCGGAACAAGGATCCAACAAGGGATGCATGCCACCATGGCATGGGTGTCCTTTGTTACATCCCAGCATTGAGAAATCCAACAAGAATCATTGAAACAGACTTCAAATGAATCATTTGAAAGAATAAACAAGAAAGTGGGGTAAACACAGACTGGCATAGGTGGGTAATTCATATGGTTTACGAAAGTTTTATTGAACCCAGTGATCTCTACGCTTTATTAGTTTATCCGTAAGACTCCAGGGAGTCAATGTATTCCCCAATACTGAGCAAATCTGGAGATGCCAGTAAAAGAAGCCTTTCCAACTGCTCCTCCCTGGATAAAGATCAAAGGATTGAGATCTGTACAACTGCCATTGACTCCACAAAGCACCCACTATGAAAGGGATGCATTGTAAAGTCCTGTATGAAAAGTCCCTTTTTCATAATAAATTCATTCTCTGGGCAACCAACATGTTAGGAGATTAGGAAAAGGTTTTACTCTGGTCTGCCTAACGAGTGATGGAGGATTGACAATCAGACCAAGGCAAGATCAACCCTTCATCTTCCAATCTATAATGTAGGGCTATTTTTGGTTGTGGAGGACATTCTTTGTCTGAAAAGTTATGTGGTGGAAATGACCATTGACCCAAATTGCCTCCTGCCGTAAGGTCCGATATGTAATGGTTATATCTGCTTTGGAAGTATCTTGGATCGTGCTCACCCAGCCTCCTTGGTGCTCATTAAACATCCCCAAGGCTCAGACTGTGAGGTTTATACATTTTCCTGGTCCATTAATTTGATGACATAAAGAACCCTGTTCTAATAAAGAGCGATTTTCTCCTAATGATGCTCGGGTGGGATCGTAGGGTAGATATGGTAAATCTAATGTTTTATTAGTAGTAAAGAATTTTGGAAAAACTATAGCATCATGGCGAACTGGCATTGGTTTAGGGAAAGTCGAGAGAATGGCCCATCTCTGTTTGCCCATCATACTAGGAACCTGAGACAAGTTCAGCATTGTCAGGATCAGGAGCAGTCCTCGGGAGGTCAGCATCTTCCACACCATCTTTGATTACTATTTTGTGGGTGAGTCATTCCTGAAGCCAAAATGGGTTGTCTTCACTCTGTTGAAAAACACAAACAGCTCCCCTGGATCTTAACAAAGTATGATCCGGGCCTTGCCACAGACCAGATAACACATTCTTCCATTTCACCATTTCTTTTGGTCTATCAGGGTCTGAGCTATGTCGATCGGCTGCAGAGCGACCTTGCTCATCAAGATTCAAAAAATTAATTGTAAAGAGTGCCATGGAGACAGCTACTCTTGGCACTGAGGGCAGAGTCTCATCAACTCCCCCCTTTTGTTTTATAAAATAAGACTTGAGTGCACGGTGGGCACCTTACACCATGCCTTGTCCTTGAGGGTTATAAGGAAGGCCAGTCAGGTGAGTGATATCCATTTGGTGACAAAATTGCTGAAATTTAGCAGAGGTATATCCTGGCAGATTATCAGTTTTAAGGATTGTGGGCTTGCCCCAAGCACTCCATGCTTCTAAACAGTGCTATATAACATGAGAGGCTTTCTCACCTGTTAAAGCTGTAGCAAACATAACACCAGAGCAGGTGTCAATGGAAACATGTAAATATTGATTTCTTCCAAAGGAGGAAATACGAGTGACATCCCTTTGCCAGACCTGTAATGGCCTGATGCCTCGGTGGTTTACCCCTACATGAGGAGTAGGCAGAAATTAACAGTTTTGACATTGGGTGACAATGTCATTTGCTTCCTTCCTGGTTAAAGTGAAATGACAGCATAATGTTTCAACCATCACGTGGAATCGTTTATGAAAGCCTGTGAGGACAGAGCAGCAGCCACGATTCTAGTGGCTTTGTCTGCCAAGTCATTTCCATGAGACATAGGGCTAGGAAGGCCAGAATAAGCCCTAACATGAGTAATACACACAAGATGAATTCTATGTAACAGGGCTGACTGAATTTGCTGAAAAATGTGAGCAAGCTTTCTAGAGGTTCTAATTAAGCAAGCAACTTCAAGCGTATTAACTGCATTAACCACATAAAAGGAATCAGATACAATATTGGGCGGTCCAGGAAAAGTTTCAAGGACCTCTAGAACCACCAAACACTCTATAACCTCGGGTGATATCTCATTATACTGTTTAGATGTTACTTGGTCATTTACTACATATGCACATCTGCCATATTTGGATCCATCTGTATACACTACTACCCTATCTGGAAGTGGGTGTTTGGCTGTTACTACTGGAAACACTATGACTTGGCTTAAGGCAAACTGTAAAATTGGATGTTTTGAATAATGATTATTAATTGGTCCTGAACAGGAGGCAACCAATTCTGCCCAATCGTTAGTTGTTGCTGCCAGGATGTGAACTTGAGCAGAGGTATAAGGCACAATTAGACTATGAGGTTCCTTCCCAAAATGGGTAATGGCTGCTTTTATCCCCTGAAGTACAATTTGAGGCAACTGCATTAGGATACCACTCAATAATATATATATATTTAGAATTTTAGATTTTTTTTTACGGTTTTTGTTGGGGTTTTAGAACAATGTTTTTTATAACTTAGGCTTTAAGGTTTTTAGTATATGTTTTGTTTTGTTTTTTTTCTTTGTTTATTAAGAATTTTAGGATTTTTTCTTGATTTTCGGTTCTTATTAGGTTTTAGTTCATTTTTTTAATGTTTTACTGTTTTATTTGACTCTTTGTGTGTGTGTGTGTGTGTGTGTGTGTCTGTGTGTGTGTATGTTTGTGTGTGTGTGTGTGTTCTTGATTATTTTTTAAAAATTAAAGTTTTATATTTTTGAGGTTTACGAGGTTTAGTGTTGTCAGGAAGTGGTGATCCATGCCTTAAATCTCAGACTTGGTAGGCAGAGGCAGGTGTATTTCTGAGTCGTAGGCCATCCTGGTCTAAATAGTGATTTCTGGGACTACCAGGGTATACACATAGAATCCCAGTCTCCAAAAACACACACAAAGAAAGTAAGAAAGGTAGAAAGGAAGAAAGAAAGAAAGAAAGAAAGAAAGAAAGAAAGAAAGAAAGAAAGAAAGAAAGAAAGAAAGAAAAAGAGAGAAAGAAAGGAAGGAAGGAAGAAAAGATGATGACTCTCTTTGGACATATCAGGCTTTCTATGTATTTTTTTTTCTTTTTATTATTTTTTATTTTTTAGAAATTAAGGGGTTTTAAAAGGGTATTTAGGCCTTTTTGATTATTGTTTTAGAGGTTTTTTTGGATTTCAGGGTTTTAGTGTATGTTTATGGTTTTAGTTTTGGAGTGTTTTAGATTTTTATTTTTGGTTTTCAGTACTTTAGTGTATTTTTAGTGTTTGGTTTTTTTTTTTTTAGAATTTTATGATGTTTAGGATTTTGGGGATTTTTTTCAAAAAATTGTATGGTTTATCTTTTATTAATATTTATTTATTTATTTATTTATTTATTTATTTATTTATTTATTTATTTTTAGAGTTTTTCACTGTTATTATTTTTTGAAATTTTTAGGTTTTATTTTTAGAGTTAAGAGTTATAGGATTGCCAGGCATTGGTTTCCCATGCATTAAATCCCAGAATTTGAGAGGAAGAGTTAGGTGGATTTTTGATTTTGAGGCCAGCATGGCCTACAGATGGTGGTCCAGGACAGCCAGAGATACACAGAGAAACCGAGCCTCCAAAAACAAAACAGAACAGAACAGAACAGAACAGAACAGAACAGAACAGAACAGAACAGAACAGAACAGAACAGAACAGAACAGAACAGAACAGATCAGAACCGAACCGAACCGAACCGAACCGAACCGAACCGAACCGAACCGAACCGAACCGAACCGAACCGAACCGAACCGAAGCAAAGCAAAGCAAAGCAAAGCAAAGCAAAGCAAAGCAAAGCAAAGCACAACAAAACAAAACAAAACAATCAAAAAAAAAAAAAAACAAAATAAAACCAATAGACTTATAAGTTCATATTGTGTCTTTGTTTATTATTATTACTATTATTTATTTATTTATTTATTTATTTATTTATTTATTTACTTATAATTTTAGTGTTTTTTTAAGTCTTTTGTAGGGTTTTTATAAGACTTTTTTTGTTGTTTTCTCTATTTCAGTGCACTTTTAGTGTTTGTTCTTTTTTTAAAAATGATTTTAGGGTATTTTTGGATTGGGGGTGTTTTATTAAGTGTTTTTTAAGGTTTTATCTTTGTTTTTCAGGGTTTTTTTGTGTGAGTTTATGAGTTTTCTTATCTTATCATTTCTTTTCTTTTCTTTTTAAAATTTAAAGTGTTATTTGGTGAGTTTAAGAGTTTCAGGTTTGCAGGGCATGGTGGCACACGCCTTTAATCCCACCACTAGGAAGGCACAAGCAGAAGGATTTCTGAGTTCGAGGTCAGCCTGGTCTACACAGTGAGTTCCAGGACAGCGTAGGCTACAAAGAGAAACATTGTCTCAAATAAAAACAAAACAAAACAAAACAAACAAACAAAAAAACCAACCAAACAAACAAAAAAAGAGTTTCAGGATTACCAGGCAGTGGTGGCCCATGCCTTATATCTCAGCATTTGAGAGGAATAAGTGTTGGATTTCTTAGTTCGAGGCCAGCATGCTCTAGAGAGGCATGCCCAGTATTGGCAGGGAAACAAAGAGAAACCCATTGTGCAAAAAACTCAAAAAAAAAAAAAAAAAAGATAGAAAAAAATGCCCCGAATTGCAAGTTGAGCTACTGCATTAGGATACCACTCAATGATTTTTGCAGGGGAAGCATTGGTTGGACCCACAATAAGGGTCCATTTTGCCAAAAGACTGCTGTTGCTAACAGTGCAGTTTTTTTGTTTGTTTGTTTGTTTGTTTGTTTGTTTGTTTTGTTTTGTTTTGTTTTTTGAGACAGGGTTTCTCTGTATAGTCCTGGCTGATCCTGGAACTCACTCTGTAGACCAGGCTGGCCTCAAACTCAGAAATCCACCCGCCTCTGCCTCCCCAGTGCTGGGATTAAAGGTGTGCGCCACCACGCCCGGCAACCGTGCAGTTTTTAATATGCACAATTCAAATGACTTGGGAAAAAAAAAGACTAAAAAAAAAAAAAAAAAACCTCAGGTCATTCTTGGATTCTTGAATATGTATATATATATATTTAGATTTTTTAGAGTTTTTTTTAAAGGCTTTTGTTGGTGATTTAGAACAACGTTTTGGAGAACTTTGACTTTAAGGTTTTTAGTATATGTTTAGTGATTTTTTTCTTTGTTTATTAAGAATTTTAGGATTTTTTCTTGATTTTCGGTTCTGATTAGGGTTTAGTTCATTTTTTTAATGTTTTACTGTTTTATTTGACTGTGTGTGTGTGTGTGTGTGTGTGTGTGTCCATTCTTGAGTATTTTTTAAAAATTAGAGGGTTATATTTTTGGGGTTTAAGAGTTTTAGTGTTGCGAGGCAGTGGTGATCCATGCCTTAAATCTAAGACTTGGTAGGCAGAGGCAGGTGTATTCCTGAGTTGTAGGCCACCCTGGTCTACAGAGTGATTTCCTGGACTACCACTATACACACATAGAATCCCAGTCTCCAAAAACACACAGAAAGAAAGGAAGAAAAGAAAGAAAGAAAGAAAGAAAGAAAGAAAGAAAGAAAGAAAGAAAGAAAGAAAGAAAGAAAAGATGATGACTCTTTGGACATATCAGACTTTATATGTATTGTTTTTCCTTTTTATTAATTTTTATTTTTTAGAATTTAACGTTTTTTTAAAGGGTATTTAGGCCTTTTTGATAATTGCTTTAGAGTTATTTTGTATTTCAGGGTTTTAGTGTATGTTTATGGTTTTAGTTTTGGAGTGTTTTAGAGTTTTATTTTTGGTTTTCAGTACTTTAGTGTATTTTTAGTGTATTTTTTTTTTTTTTTTTTTTTTTTAGAATTTTATGGTGTTTTAGGATTTTGGGGATTTTAATCAAAATTTTTTTAAGGTTTATCTTTTATTTGGATTTATTTATTTATTTATTTATTTATTTATTTATTTATTTATTTATTTATTTATTTATTTATTTATAGAGTATTTCACTATTATTATTTTTTGAAATTCTTAGGTTTTATTTTTATAGTTAGATTTATAGGATTTCCAGGCATTGGTTTCCCATGCATTAAATCCCAGCACTTGGGAGGCAGAGTTAGGTGGATTTTTGATTTTGAGGCCAACAAAAAAAAAAACAAAATAAAATAAAAAGACTTATAAGTTCATACTGTGTCCTTGTATTATTATTAATTATTATTATTATTATTATTATTATTATTATTATTATTATTATTATTATTATTATTATTTATTATTTTAGTTTTTTTGTTAAGGCTTTTGTAGGGTTTTTATAAGAAAGGTTTTTTTTTTGTTTTGTTTTGTTTTGTTTTGTTTTGTTGTTTTTTTTTTCAATATTTTAGTGCACTTTTAATGTTTGTACTTTTTTTTAAAATGATATTAGGGTATTTTTGGATTTGGGTGTTTTATTAAGTGTTTTTAAGGTTTTATCTTTGTTTTTCAGGGTTTTTTTGTGTGAGTTTTTGAGTTTTCTTATCTTTTCTTTTTAAAATTTTAAGTTTTATTTGGTCAGTTTAAGAGTTTCAGGGTTGCAGGGCTTGGTGGTATATGCCTTTAATCCCACCACTAGAGAGGCACAAGCAGGAGGATTTCAGAGTTCGATGCCACCCTGGTCTACAAAGTGAGTTTCAGGACAGCCAATGCTACACAGAGAAACCCTGTCTCGAAACAAAACAAAACAAACAAAAAAACCAACCAAACAAGCAAACAAAAAAAAGAGTTTCAGGATTGCCAGGCTGTGGTGTCCCATGCCTTATATCCCAGCATTTGAGAGGAATAAGTGTTGGATTTCTTAGTTCGAGGCCAGCATGCTCTAGAGAGGCATGCCCAGTATTGGCAGGGATACAAAGAGAAACCCATTGTGCAAAAAAGTCAAAAAGAAAGAAAGAAAGAAAGAAAGAAAGAAAGAAAGAAAGAAAGAAAGAAAGAAAGAAAAAAGAAGGAAGGAAAGAAGAAAAGAAGGAAAGAAGGAAAGAAGGAATGAAGTAAAGGAAGGAAGGAGGAAACAAATTACTTTATGAGGAAACAAATTACTTTATGCATATATTGGGCTTCCTTGTATTTTTTTTTTCCTTTTTTTTTCTGCTTTTTCCTTCTTTTTTTTTTTTTTTCGTTTAAAGTGTTTTGTGTATTGTTAGTTTTTAAAAAAACGTTTTAGGGAGACTTTTTTTTTTTGCTTTAGATTTATATTTCATGGTTTTACTATTTGTGTGTGTATGTATCTGTGTTTGTGTCTGTGTGTGTTTCTGTGTGTGAGTCTGTGTGTGTCTCTGTGTGTGTGTATCTGAGTGTTCCTGAATAGTTTTCAAAAAATTTAAAGGTCTTATTTTGTGGATTGAGAATTTTAGGGTTGCCTACTATCTGGAGTGATCCATGCTTTTTGTCTCAACATTTTAGAGAAAGAGACTTGGATTTCTGAGTTCATGGTTGGGCTTAAAGAAAGAAAGAAAGATGGAAAGAAAGTTGGAAAGAAAGAAAGAATGAAATACTGTATGTAGGAAATTACTGTATGAAAAAGTTTGTTTCTTTTTTTTTAATGAATACTAGGTTTTTAAAGAGTTTTTAGAAGAGAGTTGTATAGTTTTTTTTTTTTTGGAGGTTAATATTTTAAAATATTTTTGGATTATTTTTTTGGCTTTACTGTTATTTATTAGGGTTTTATTACTTGTGTGTGTGTGTTTGTGTGTGTTCTTGAATATTTTTCAAAAAAAGTAAAATTTATTTTGTAAAAAATTCAAAAATACTCTAAAAATCTAAAAGAGAGAGAGAGAGAGAGAGAGAGAGAGAGAGAAAGTTAGAAAGAAAGAAGGAAAGAAAGAAAAAATTACAGAAAAGAAAGAAAGAGAAATAAAAGAATGGAAGGAAGAAAAAAGAAAGAAAGAGACAAAGTAAGGAAGGAATGAAAAAAAGAAAGGAAGGAGGGAAGGAAGGAAAGAAAGAAAGAAACAAAGAAAGAAAGAAAGGAAGGAAGAAAAAAGAAAAAAGAAATAATGAGAAAAAAGTATGGAAGGAAGAAAAAGAAAAAGGAATGAAAGAAGGAAGGAAGGAAAGAAACAAAGAAAGAAAGAAAGAAAGAAAGAAAGAAAGAAAGAAAGGAAGGAAGGAAGGAAGGAAGGAAGGAAGGAAGGAAGGAAGGAAGGAAGGAAGAAGCAAGAAAGGAATAAAGACTGTAAGTAAGAAAATTAATGTATGGAAAATTTTGGGTTCTTTTGTAGTATTTTTTTAAAGTGGTTTTAGAAGAGCGTTGTGTAATTATTAGGGTTTTTTTTTGGATTTTAGTGTATGTTTCGTGTTTTGTAAACATTTTAGAGAGTTTTTTGGAGGCCTTTATGTTTATATTTTAGGTTTTTACTATTTGTGTGTGTGTGTGTATGTTCTTGAGTATTTTTTTTAATTCTAGTTTTTTTGGTGGTTTAGGCATTTTAGGATTGCTGTCAGTGATGACCCATGAGTTTTATTCCAGCACTTTAGAGACAGAGGTCTTGGATTTCCAAGTTCATGGTCAGGCTAGTCTACAGAGTGAGTTCCAGACAGCAAAGGATACACAGAGAAACCGTGTCTCCAAAAACTAAAAAAGAAAGAAAGAAAGAAAGAAAGAAAGAAAGAAAGAAAGAAAGAAAGAAAGAAAGAAAGAAAGAAAAAAAACTCGGGGGAGCGGGGAGGAAAGACATTCAGGGTCATTCTTGGATTCTTGAATGTGTATATATATATTTGGAACTATAGAGGTTTTTTTTTTTTTCGGGTTTTCTTGGGGTTTTAGAACAACGTTTTGGAAATCTTTGTCTTTAAGGTTTTTAGTATCTGTTTAGTGTTTTTTTTTTTTTTTATTAAGAATTTTAGAATTTTTCTTGATTTTTGGTTCTTATTAGAGTTTAGTTCATGTTTTTAATGTTTTACTGTTTTATGATTGTGTGTGTGTGTCTGTGTGTTTGTGTTCTTGAATATTTAAAAAATAAAATAAAATTTATTTTGTAGTTTAAGAATTTTAGTGTTGCCAGTCTGTGGTGACCCATGCCTTTTATCCCAGCATTTTAGAGGCAGAGGTCTTGGATTTCTGAATTCATGGTCAGGCTAGTCTACAGTGTGAGTTCCAGGACAGCCAAGGATACAAAGAGAACCCCTGTCTAAAAAACTTTAAAAAAAAACTAAAAGAGAGAGAGAGAGAGAGAGAGAGAGAGAGAGAGAGAGAGAGAGAGAGAGAGAGAGAGAGAAAGTTAGAAAGAAAGAAAAAATTACAGAAAAGAGAGAAAGAAAAAAGAAAGGGTAGGAAGAAAGAAAGGAAGAAAAGATGGAAGGAAGACTGTAAGTAAAAAACTTATATTATGGAAATTTTTGCGTTCTTTTTTATTATGTTTTTTATAATATTAGGTTTTTTATTTTTTAAGTTTTCTTACAAGACTGTTGTATAGTTTTTGTTTTTGTTTATGATTGTTGGATTTTAGTGTATGTTTAGTTTTTTAAAAATATTTTAGAGAGTTTTTTGAGGGGGCCTTTATGGATATATTTTAGGGTTTTATTTATGTGTGCTCTTGAGCATTTTTCAAAAAAAAAATAAGGTTTTATTTTGAGGTTTAAGGATTTTTAAGGTTGCCTGACAGTGGTGATCCATATCTTTTATACCAGCAATTTGAGACAGAGGTCTTGGATTCTGAGTTCATTATCAGGCTAGACTACACAGTGAATTTCTGGACCTCCAAGGATACATAGAGAAACAGTGTCTCCAAAAACTAAAAAAAAAAAAAAAAAAGGTAATTTTTGGATTCTTCATTATGTATGTATATATGTATATGTATATGTATATATATGTGTATATATATATATACATATATATATATTAATACATATACATACTCTCACACACACACACACACACACATATATATATATATATATATATATATATATATATATATATATATATATAAGCACATACATATTACACAAACAAATACACATACACGTACACATACACAAACATACACATACATATACATACATATACATATATATATATGTGTGTGTATATATATGTATGTGTATGTGTGTATATATATATGTATGTTTGTATATATATGTGTGTGTGTGTGTGTGTGTAGGGTGTTTAGAACAGCCTTTTAGAGATTTTTGGCATTAAATGTTTTATAATCTGTTTAGTTCTTATGGTGGGAATTTATTAAGATTTTAAGGCTTTTTCTTGATTTTCAGTTCTTATTACGGGTTAGTTCATTTTTTTAAAGATCTGCTGTTTTACTTCTCTGTGTGTGTCTGTGTGTTCTTGATTTTTTTTTTTTTAGTTGTTGTTGTTTTGTGTTTTTGTGTTTTTTTGTTTGTTTTGTTTTGTTTTAATTTGTTTTGTTTTAATTTTTAGTCTTAATTTTCAGTTTTAAGAGTTTTAGTGTTTCCAGGCAATGGTGACCGATGCCTTCAATCCTACACTTGGTAGGCAGAAGCAGGCAGATTTCTAAGTTGAAGGCTTGCCTGGTCTACAGAGTGATTTCCATGACTGCCAGTGTAAACACAAAGAATTCTAGTCTCCAAAACACACACACACACACACACACACACACACACACACACACACACACACAAACAAACAAAACAAGAAAGAAAGAAAGAGAGAAAGAAAGAGTGAAAGAAACAAAGAAAGAAAGTGAAAATGTGTTTAGTTCATTTTTCAACATTTTACTGTTTTATTGATTTTGTGTGTGTGTTTCTTTGTACTTAAGTATTTTTTTCTATTAATTTTTAGGGTTATATTTTTTGGGGTTTAAAAGTTTTAGTGTTGCCACTGCATTGTTCTCCATGCCTTCAATCACACACTTGGTTAGGCACAGGCAGGTGGATTTCTGAGTTCAAGGCCAGATGGGTCAAAAGACTGATTTCCATGACTTCAAGGGTATACACAGAGAAACCCAGCCTCACACAAAGAAAACAAACAAAGAAACAAACAAACAAACAAGAAAGACAGAAGGAAAGAAAGAAAGAAAGAAAGAAAGAAAGAAAGAAAGAAAGAAAGAAAGAAAGAAAGAATGAATGAAAGAAAAAAAAGGAAGAAAGAAAGAAAGAAACTTACAAACAAATAAATAAAAAAAAGAAAAAAGAAAGAAATTTATACATAAATGTATTTTATCGACATATTAGCTTTTTTTTTTTTAGAATAGGGATTTTTTAAAAATGGTTTTTATTGTTTTTAGAAGAGTGTTTTAGAATATTGGTTTTCCTGTATTTTTTTGTTTTTTGTCTTTTAGATTTTTCAGGGATTTAGTGTATGTTTAGAATTTTTTAAAGCTTTTTAGTCTGTTTTTTTCTTTTTTTCTTTTTTTTTTTTGATTTAGGGTTATATTTTATGGTTTTACTATTTGTGTCTGTATGTGTCTGTGTGTGAATGTTTTTTAATAGATTTAAAAAAAATTAAGGTTTTATTTTTGGGTTTGAGAATTTTAGGTTTGCCAGTCAGGAGTGATCCACACTTTTTTTCTCAACTTTTTAGTGAAAGAGGTCTTGGATTTCTGAGTTCATGGTCAGTCTGGTCTGCAAAGTGCATTCCAGCACAGCCAGTGATACATAGAGAAACCTTTTCTAAAAAACTAAAAAAAAAAAAAACAAAACAAAACAAAAAGCAAAAAAAAAGGAAGGTCAGAGCGGGAAAGAAGTTAAAAAGAAAGTAACAGTGAGAGAAAAGAAAGGAAGAAACAAAGAGAGAGAGAGAGAGAAAAGAAAGAAAGTAAGGAAGAAAAAGAGAAAAGAAAGAAGGAAGGAGGAAGGAAGGAAAAAGAAAAAAGAAAGAACGAAAGAGAGAGAAAGAATGAAAGAAAGAAAGAAAGGAAGAAAGAAAGAAAGTAATTAAGAAACAAAGAAAAAAGAACGAAATTTTAAAATAACAGTATTTTATCGACAGTTTTGACTTCATTTTATTTTTTTTTAGAATAGTAGGGATTTTTAAAAATGGTTCTTAGTTTTTTTTGAAGAGTGTTTTAGAGTTTTTTTGTTGTTTTGTTTGTTTTGTTTTGTTCTGTTTTGTTTTGTTTGTTTGTTTTTGTCTTTTTAGGTTTTCAGGGTTTTAGTGTATGTCTAGGATTTTTTGTTTTCTTTTTTTTTTATTAGGTATTTTCCTCATTTACATTTCCAATGCTAACCCAAAAGTCCCCTATTCGCTACCCCCCACTCCCCTACCCCCCACTCCCAATTCATGGCCCTGGCGTTCCCCTGTACTGGGGCAAATAAAGTTTGCAAGAACAATGGGGCTCTCTTTCCAGTGATGGCCGACTAGGCCATCTTTTGATACATATGCAGCTAGAGTAAGAGCTCCGGGGAACTGGTTAGTTCATAATGTTGTTCCACCTATAGGGTTGCAGATCCCTTTAGCTCCTTTCCTATTTTCTCTAGCTCCTCCATTTGGGGCTCTGTGATCCATCCAATAGCTGACTGTGAGCATCCACTTCTGTGTTTGCTAGGCCCCAGTGTAGTCTCACAAGAGACAGCTATATCAGGGTCCTGTCAGCAAAATCTTGCTAGTGTATGCAATGGTGTCAGCATTTGGAGGCTGAGTATGGGATGGATCCCTGGATATGGCAGTCACTAAATGGTCCATCCTTTTGTCTCAGCTCCAAACTTTGTCCCTGTAACTCCTTCCATGGATGTTTTGTTCCCAATTCTAAGAAGGGGCAAAGTATCCACAATTTGGTCTTCGTTCTTCTTGAGTTTCATGTGTTCTGCAAATTGTATCTTATATCTATGGTATTCTAAGTTTCTGGGCTAATATCCACTTAACAGTGAGAAAATATCATTTGAGTTTTTTTGTGATTGGGTTACCTCACTCAGGATAATTTCCTCCAGGTCCAACCTTTTGCCTAGGAATTTCATAAATTCATTCATTTTAATAGCTGTGTAGTACTCCATTGTGTAAATGTATCACATTTTTGTTATCCATTCCTCTATTGAGCAGCATCTGGGTTCGTTCCAGGTTCTGGCTATTATAAATAAGGCTGCTATAAACATAGTGGAGCATATTTCTTTCTTACTAGTTGGAACACCTTCTGGATATATGCCCAGGAGAGGTATTGCAGTATCCTCTGGTAGTACCATGTCCAATTTTCTAAAAACCGCCAGACTGATTTCCAGAGTGGTTGTACAAGCTTGCAATTCCAAAACAATGGAGGAGTGTTCCTCTTTCTCCACATCCTTGCCAGCATCTGATGTCACCTGAATTTTTGATCTCAGCCATTTTGACTGGTGTGAGATGGACTCTCGGGGTTGTTTTGATTTGCTTTTCCCTGATCATTAAGGATGCTGAACATTTTTTCAGGTGCTTCTCAGCCATTCGGTATTCCTCAGTGAGAATTCTTTGTTTAGCTCTGATCCCCATTTTTTAATGAGGTTATTTGACTTTAGTGTTGTGAAAAAATTGCCCAACTGCAGTTTCCTGCCAGGCATCAACTATACACAAACTGATTGTATGCGGGTCTAATCTATGGGTAAAGACAAACATAGCTAGATAACTCTGTCTAAGTTTTGTATGAAGTAGTAGCACAATTATAAGATGATTACTCTTGTAATAATCTTAATTAACAATATATGGGTGAGTAGAAAATCTTAAATTTGCAATCAAACTGCAAGCTGCAGTCAATGGAACACTGGCAGTTTTAACCATAATTTTCAAGTATCTTTTGCAACGTTAGGATAATATCTACAAACTTGGGAAAGCAAAACCCACGTTTAAAACAATTTATCATCTTTAAAATCAATAATATTAGAAGCATTACTATCATATTACAAAGTTTGTCTGCCAATTAATACCTATGAATATATGTAAGCTTTACTGCTTTAATAAAGAGGCATTGCTTTAAACCTTATCTTAAATTATAGTTTTTAGAATAGAAACCACATTAATTAATATTTAAACTAGAAATATCTTTAGAGACCCTGTCTCTTGGCCTTCCTTATGTCACATGTTAGAAGAACTCTGAAGTTGAGTTATGAAATTTAAGACTATCTTTAGCAATGTAACAATTATTAATCTTAACCAACAACTTTTGAGCTGATTGTGAAAACACACAGAACACATTTCCAATAAAAAAGCACCAAATGAAGCAGTTACATTTAGACCAATCAGAGAATATTAATCTTTGTAGCTACAATCATAGACTAAAGGGCACTTTATAATTTGTCAAATTCATTAATCACGAACCATTTATCAGCTTTTTTACCCTGAAACTAAGAGATTGTAGACTCGCCCTTTTTTCCTAAAATGAACAGTTTTCCAGCAGGGACCCTCCTGCCATATGACTAATTCCTGGTTGAGGCACGTGGCAGCTCTTGGCTTTGCAGATAAAATTTTTTATACCATCATTATTATCCAACATAAAATATAGAACATTCATTCATACAGACTGGACACAAACATATATGAATTGAACCTGAGAACGATTGGTGCACCAGATATTAGACAACACACAAAAGGGGCCAGAGTACTTTTGTTATAAGGCCCAGAGAGAACAAATCATGGCACTCCTGAAATTAACTGTGCTTTTTAGGACATTTTCCTCCCTCCTCATGATGCAGTTTTTTTTTTTTTTGTTTGTTTGTTTTTTTTTTTTTTGACTGTGGCTTATTCACCTGAACATTAATTTCCTTTTTAATAAATCCTTTCTTTTCTAATGCCTAAAAATTTAGCTTCTGGGAGCTATGTCTAATCGCCTAACAGTTCCTAGTCCCTGATAAACTTCACTGCTGAAACTAAGTGAATTAGCATTTGGGTTAATGCTGTTTCAACTTAGCCCATACCGACCTTCTCCGGTATGAATTTCCTTTAATTATTTTCTTCTTTTATGGAGATCCAAACCAGCAGTGCTTCTTCCAAATGTCCCCTGCCGTTTCTCAGTCCTGTGTTGGTTTGCCAAATGTTGTCTCCACCCACATGACCATATGTGTTGGTTCTAGGCTGGAAAGGCACCTTAAAAACCTGGAAGAGAAGAAGGGCTAGAGAGTATGAGATAAAAATGGACCTAAGACAGTCATCCTGATGAAAGCTCAATTTTACTATTCTGCACGCAGTTATGGAGCAGGGGAAGGGGGCCCAATTCCTGCCAAATAATAATCTTGGGGTCCAGTAGCAGGGTGACTACGTGACGGCTTTGGAAGAGCAAATCTGCAAGCTCCAGCAGTGGGCTAGGCAGAACAATTGAGCAGCACACTCCACCACTGAGCATGCAGGTTTCAGGCTTGGGGACGGGAGACAACAGTTGTTGTTTTGTACTTGATTTTTTTCAAAAAAAAAACATTAAAGGTTTTATATTTGTGATTTGATCATTTGGGTTTGCCAGGTAAAGTTGGTCCATGACTTTAATCCCAGCAATTCAGAGACAAAGGTAGGTGCTTTTTTTTTTTTTTTAAGTAGAGTTCAGCAAGGTCTCCAAAGGTCTCCACAAGGAGGTAGAAGACTGCCATTGATACACAGAGAAACGCAGTCTCCAAAACTCAAAGACAGAGAGACAGAGAGAGACAGAGAGAGACAGAGAGAGACAGAGAGAGACAGAGAGAGAGATGAGAGAGAGAGGAAGGGAGGGAGGGAGGGACAAAGAGAGTGAGAGAGAGAGAGAAAGAGAGAGAGAGAGAGAGGGAGAGAGAAATAAACAAAAAACCAAAAAAAAAGAAAGAAGAAAGAAAGAAAGGAGGGAGGAAGGGAGGGAGGAAATGAGGGAGGGATGGAGGGAGGGAGAGAGGGAAGGAAGAAAGAAAGAAAGAAAGAAAGAAAGAAAGAAAGAAAGAAAGAAAGAAAGAAAGAAAGAAAGGAAGGAAGGAAGGAAGGAAGGAAGGAAGGAAGGAAGGGAAAAAGAGAAAGAGACAGATAAAAACATAGTTAAAAAGACACAATTCATAAAATATACAAAATTAAAAATCAATGAACAAACAAACAAACAAATGTTTTAGGGATATTTTGTCTTCATGTGTATTCTTTTTATATTTCTATGTTATTTTAAAAAAAATTTGTTGGGTTCTTAGAAAAGCGATTTAGAGTTTCTTTTTTTTTTTTTTATTTTTTTTTAAAGATTTATTTATTATTATACGTAAGTACACTGTAGCTGTGTTCAGACATGCCAGAAGAGGGCATCAGATCTCATTATGGGTGGTTGTGAGCCACCATGTGATTGCTGGGATTTGAACTCAGGACCTTCGGGAGAGCAGTCAAGTGCTCCTACCCACAGAGCCATCTCACCAACCCAAAAATAAACATTTCTTTTTTTTTGTTTATTACATATTTTCCTCAATTACATTTCCAATGCTATCCCAAAAGTCCCCCATAGCGCCCCCCACTTCCCTACCCACCCATTCCCATTCTTTTGGCCCTGGCATTCCCCTATATTGGGGCATATAAAGTTTGCAAGTCCAATGGGCCTCTCTTTCCAGTGATGGCCGACTAGACCATCTTTCGATACATATGCAGCTAGAGACAAGAGCTCCGGGGTTCTGGTTAGTACATCATGTTGTTCCAACAATAGGGTTGCAGATCCCTTTAGCTCCTTGGGTACTTTCTCTAGCTTCTCCATTGGGAGCCCTGTGATACATCCAATAGCTGACTGTGAACATCCATTCCTGTGTTTGCTAGGCCCCGGCATCTTCTCACAAGAGACAGCTATATTTGGGTCCTTTCAGCAAAATCTTGCTAGTGTATGCAATGGTGTCAGCGTTTAGAAGCTGCTTATGGGATGGATCCCTGGATACGGCAGTCTCTAAATGGTCCATCCTTTCATCACAGCTACGAACTTTGTCTCTGTAACTCCTTCCCTGGGTGTTTTGTTCCCAATTCTAAGAAGGGGCACAGTGTCCACACTTTGGTCTTCATTCTTCTTGAGTTTCATGCGTTTAGCAAATTGTATCTCATATCTTGGGTATCCTAAGTTTTGGGCTAATATCCACTTATCAGTGAATACATATTGTGTGAGTTCTTTTGTGATTGTGTTACTTCACTCAAGATGATGCCCTCCAGGTCCATCCATTTGGCTAGGAATTTCATAAATTCATTCTTTTTAATAGCTGAGTAGTACTCCATTGTGTAAATGTACCATAATTTCTGTATCCATTCCTCTGTTGAGGGACATCTGGGTTCTTTCCAGCTTCTGGCTATTATAAATAGGGCTGCTATGAACATAGTGGAGCATGTGTCCTTTTTACCGGTTGGGACATCTTCTGGATATATGCCCAGGAGAGGTATTGCTGGATCCTCCGGTAGTACTATGTCCAATTTTCTGAGGAACCGCCAGACTGATTTCCAGAGTGGTTGTACAAGCTTGCAATCCCACCAACAATGGAGGAGTGTTCCTCTTTCTCCACATCCTCGCCAGCATCTGCTGTCACCTGAATTTTTGATCTTAGCCATTCTGACTGGTGTGAGGTGGAATCTCAGGGTTGTTTTGATTTGCATTTCCCTGATGATTAAGGATGTTGAACATTTTTTCAGGTGCTTCTCTGCCATTCGGTATTCCTCAGGTGAGAATTCTTTGTTCAGTTCTGAGCCCCATTTTTTAATGGGGTTATTTGACTTTCTGGAGTCCACCTTCTTGAGTTCTTTATATATATTGGATATTAGTCCCTTATCTGATTTAGGATAGGTGAAGATCCTTTCCCAATCTGTTGGTGGTTTTTTTGTCTTATTGATGGTGTCTTTAGCCTTGCAGAAGCTTTGCAGTTTCATGAGGTCCCACTTGTCAATTCTCGATCTTACAGCACAAGCCATTACTGTTCTATTCAGGAATTTTTCCCCTGTGCCCATATCTTCAAGGCTTTTCCCCACTTTCTCCTCTATAAGTTTCAGTGTCTCTGGTTTTATGTGAAGTTCCTTGATCCACTTAGACTTGACCTTAGTACAAGGAGATAGGAATGGATCGATTCACATTCTTCTACATGTTAACAACCAGTTGTGCCAGCACCATTTGTTGAAAATGCTGTCTTTCTTCCACTGGATGTTTTTAGCTCCCTTGTCGAAGATCAAGTGACCGTAGGAGTGTGGGTTCATTTCTGGGTCTTCAATTCTATTCCATTGGTCTATTTGTCTGTCACTATACCAGTACCATGCAGTTTTTATCACAATTGCTCTGTAGTAGAGCTTTAGGTCAGGCATGGTGATTCCACCAGAAGTTCTTTTATCCTTGAGAAGAGTTTTTGCTATCCTAGGTTTTTTGTTATTCCAGATGAATTTGCAGATTGCACTTTCTAATTCGTTGAAGAATTGATTTGGAATTTTGATGGGGATTGCATTGAATCTGTAGATTGCTTTTGGCAAGATAGCCATTTTTACAATGTTGATCCTGCCAATCCATGAGCATGGGAGATCTTTCCATCTTCTGAGATCTTCTATAATTTCTTTCTTCAGAGACTTGAAGTTTTTATTATACAGATCTTTCACTTCCTTAGTTAGAGTCACGCCAAGATATTTTATATTATTTGTGACTATTGAGAAGGGTGTTGTTTCCCTAATTTCTTTCTCAGCCTGTTTATTCTTTGTGTAGAGAAAGGCCATTGATTTGTTTGAGTTAATTTTATATCCAGCTACTTCACCGAAGCTGTTTATCAGGCTTAGGAGTTCTCTGGTGGAATTTTTAGGGTCACTTAGATATACTATCATATCATCTGCAAAAAGTGATATTTTGACTTCATCTTTTCCAATTTGTATCCCTTTGATCTCCTTTTGTTGTCGAATTGCTCTGGCTAGGACTTCAAGTACAATGTTGAATAGGTATGGAGAAAGTGGACAGCCTTGTCTAGTCCCTGATTTTAGAGGGATTGCTTCAAGCTTCTCACCATTTACTTTGATGTTGGCTACTGGTTTGCTGTAGATTGCTTTTATCATGTTTAGGTATGGGCCTTGAATTCCTGATCTTTCCAAGACTTTTATCATGAATGGGTGTTGGATCTTGTCAAATGCTTTTTCCGCATCTAATGAGATGACCATGTGGTTTTTGTCTTTGAGTTTGTTTATATACTGGATTACGTTGATGGATTTCCGTATATTGAAGCATCCCTGCATCCCTGGGATGAAACCTACTTGGTCAGGATGGATGATTGTTTTGATGTGTTCTTGGATTCGGTTAGCAAGAACTTTATTGAGGATTTTTGCATCAATATTCATAAGGGATATTGGTCTGAAGTTTTCTATTTTTGTTGGGTCTTTTTGTGTTTTAGGTATCAGAGTAATTGTGGCTTTGTAGAATGAGTTGGGTAGAGTACCTTCTGTTTCTATTTTGTGGAATAGTTTGTGAAGAACTGGGATTAGATCTTCTTTGAAGGTCTGATATAACTCTTCACTAAACCCATCTGGTCCTGGGCTTTTTTTAGTTGGGAGACTATTAATGACTGCTTCTATTTCTTTGGGGGATATAGGGCTGTTTAGATCATTTACCTGATCTTGATTCAACTTTGGTACCTGGTATCTGTCTAGGAACTTCTCCATTTCATCCAGGTTCTCCAGTGTTGTTGAGTATAGCCTTTGGTAGAAGGATCTGATGGTGTTTTGGATGTCTTCAGGATCTGTTGTTATGTCTCCTTTTTCATTTCTGATTTTGTTAATTAGGATGCTTTCCCTGTGCCCTCTAGTGAGTCTGGCTAAGGGTTTATCTATCTTGTTGATTTTCTCAAAGAACCAGCTCCTTGATTGGTTGATTCTTTGAATAGTTTTTCTTGTTTCCACTTGGTTGATTTCGCCCCTGAGTTTGATTATTTCCTGCCGTCTACTCCTCTTGGGTGAATTTGCTTCCTTTTGTTCTAGTGCTTTTAGGTGTGTTGTCAAGCTGCTAATGTGTGCTCTCTCTAGTTTCCTTTTGGAGGCACTCAGAGCTATGAGTTTTCCTCTTAGAAATGCTTTCATTGCGTCCCATAAGTTTGGGTATGTTGTGGCTTCATTTTCATTGAACTCTAAAAAGTCCTTAATTTCTTTCTTTATTCCTTCCTTGACCAAGGTATCATTGAGAAGAGTGTTGTTCAGTTTCCACGTGAATGTTGGCTTTCTATTATTTATTTTGTTATGGAAGATCAGCCTTAGTCCATGGTGATCTGATAGGATGAATGGGACAATTTCAATATTTTTGTATCTGTTGAGGCCTGTTTTGTGACCAATTATGTGGTCAATTTTGGAGAAGGTACCATGAGGTGCTGAGAAGAAGGTATATCCTTTTATTTTAGGATAGAATGTTCTGTAGATATCTGCCAGATCCATTTGATTCATAATTTCTCTTAGTTTCTCTGTGTCCCTGTTTAGTTTCTGTTTCCATGATCTGTCCATTGGTGAAAGTGGTGTGTTGAAGTCTCCCACTATTATTGTATGAGGTGCAATGTGTGCTTTGAGATTTACTAAAGTTTCTTTAATGAATGTGGCAGCCTTTGTATTTGGAGCATAGATATTCAGGATTGATAGTTCCTCTTGGAGGATTTTACCTTTGATGAGTATGAAGTGTCCCTCCCTGTCTTTTTTAATGACTTTGGGTTGGAAGTCAATCTTATCAGATATTAGAATGGCTACTCCAGCTTGTTTCTTCATGCCATTTGCTTGGAAAATTGTTTTCCAGCCTTTCATTCTGAGGTAGTGTCTATCCTTTTCTCTGAGATGAGTTTCCTGTAAGCAGCAAAATGTTGGGTCTTGTTTGTGTAGCCAGTTTGTTAGTCTATGCCTTTTTATCGGGGAGTTGAGTCCATTGATATTAAGAGATATTAAGGAAAAGTAATTGTTGTTTCCTGTTATTTTTGTTGTTAAAGTTGGCATTTTGTTCTTGTGGCTGTCTTCTTTTAGGTTTGTTGAGGGATTACCTTCTTGTTGTTTCTAGGGCGTGGTTCCTGTCCTTGTATTGGTTTTTTTCTGTTATTATCCTTTGAAGGGCTGGATTCGTGGAGAGATAATGTGTGAATTTGGTTTTGTCGTGGAATACTTTGGTTTCTCCATCTATGTTAATTGAGAGTTTGGCTGGGTATAGTAGCCTGGGCTGGAATTTGTGTTCTTTTAGTGTCTGTATAATATCCGTCCAGGATCTTCTGGCTTTCATAGTCTCTGGTGAAAAATCTGGTGTAATTCTGATAGGCTTGCCTTTATATGTTACTTGGCCTTTTTCTCTTACTGCTTTTAGTATTCTATCTTTATTTAGAGCATTTGTTGTTCTGATTATTATGTGTCGGGAGGTATTTCTTTTCTGGTCCAGTCTATTTGGAGTTCTGTAGGCTTCTTGTATGTTCATGGGCATCTCTTTCTTTAGATTTGGGAAGTTTTCTTCTATAATTTTGTTGAAGATGTTTGCTGGTCCTTTGAGTTGAAAATCTTCATTCTCATCCACTCCTATTATCCGTAGGTTTGGTCTTCTCATTGTGTCCTGTATTTCTTGGATGTTTTGAGTTAGGATCTTTTTGCATTTTACATTTTCCTTGATTGTTGTGCCGATGTTCTCTATGGAATCTTCTGCACCTGAGATTCTCTCTTCCATCTCTTGTATTCTGTTGCTGATGCTGGTATCTATGGTTCCAGATTTCTTTCCTAGGGTTTCTATCTCCAGTGTTGCCTCATTTTGGGTTTTCTTTATTGTGTCTACTTCCCTTTTTAGGTCTAGTATGGTTTTGTTCATTTCCATCATCTGATTGGATGTGTTTTCCTGTTTCTCTTTAAGGACTTCTATCAGTTTGGTTGTGTTTTCCTGTTTTTCTTTAAGAACTTGTAACTCTTTAGCCATGTTCTCCTGTAGTTCTTTAAAGTCCTTCTTGATGTCCTCTACCATCATCATGAGATATGCTTTTAAATCCAGGTCTAGTTTTTCAGGTGTGTTGGGGTGCCCTGGACTGGGCGAAGTGGGAGTGCTGGGTCCTGATGATGGTGAGTGGTCTTGGTTTCTGTTAGTAAGATTCTTACCTTTACCTCTCGCCATCTGGTAATCTCTGGAGTTGTTATAGTTGTCTCTGTTCAGAGGTTGTTCTTCTGGTGATTCTGAGTATCCTCTGTCAGCAGAGCTGGGAGACTGGCTCTCTCCTCTGAGTTTCAGTGGTTAGAGCACTCCCTGCTGACAAGCTTTCCTCTTAAAGGGAAGGTGTACAGATATCTGGCGTTTGGACCTCCTCCTGGCCGAAGAAGAAGGCGGGAAAACAGGACCTTTCCCAGATGCTGTGTTGCTTTGGCAGGTCACAGAAGCTGTAGGCTTCTGTGGTGCACACTCTCAGCTGTGCAGACTAAGTTCCTAAGTTCAGTGGAGTCCTGGATCCAAGATGTGCTCCCTGCTCCTGAGGCAGAGGGCTCCTGTGCAGGGCAGACCACTGTCTTCCAGCTAGGTGGGTGCCGGATGTCTGTGGCCCCAAAAGGGTGCTGCCTCAGCAGCTCTGTGGCTCCCGCCTGTCCCAGAAGCTGTCTGCCTCTGTGGTCCTCTCTCTGACCTGTACAGACTAAGTTCGGCGGAGTCCCGGAGCCAAGATGGCGCTCCCTGCAGGGCAGGTCACTGTCCTCCGGCTGGGAGGGTGCCGGATGTCTGCGGCCCCAAAAGGGTGCTGCCTCAGCGGCTCTGTGGCTCCCGCCTGTCCCAGAAGCTGTCTGCCTCTGTGGTCCTCACTCTGACCTGTACAGACTAAGTTCGGAGGAGTCCTGGAGCCAAGATGGCGCTCCCTGCAGGGCAGGTCACTGTCCTCCGGCTGGGAGGGTGCCAGATGTCTGCGGCCCCAAAAAGGTGCTGCCTCAGTGGCTCTGTGGCTCCCGCCTGTCCCAGAAGCTGTCTGCCTCTGTGGTCCTCACTCTGACCTGTACAGACTAAGTTCGGCGGAGTCCCGGAGCCAAGATGGCGCTCCCTGCAGGGCAGGTCACTGTCCTCCGGCTGGGAGGGTGCCGGAAGTCTGCAGCCCCAAAAGGGTGCTGCCTCAGTGGCTCTGTGGCTCCCGCCTGTCCCAGAAGCTGTCTGCCTCTGTGGTCCTCACTCTGACCTGTACAGACTAAGTTCGGCGGAGTCCCGGAGCCAAGATGGCGCTCCCTGCAGGGCAGGTCACTGTCCTCCGGCTGGGAGGGTGCCGGAAGTCTGCAGCCCCAAAAGGGTGCTGCCTCAGTGGCTCTGTGGCTCCCGCCTGTCCCAGAAGCTGTCTGCCTCTGTGGTCCTCAGTCTTACCTGTACAGACTAAGATCGGCGGAGTCCCGGAGCCAAGATGGCGCTCCCTGCAGGGCAGGTCACTGTCCTCCGGCTGGGAGGGTGCGGGAAGTCTGCAGCCCCAAAAGGGTGCTGCCTCAGCGGCTCTGTGGCTCCCGCCTGTCCCAGAAGCTGTCTGCCTCTGTGGTCCTCACTCTGACCTGTACAGACTAAGTTCGGCGGAGTCCCGGAGCCAAGATGGCGCTCCCTGCAGGGCAGGTCACTGTCCTCTAGAGTTTCTTTTTTTTTTCAGGCTTCTATTGTATTTTTATTTTTTTTTTCTTTTCATTGAGTTTAGTGTATTTAAATGTTTGAGTTTTAATTTAAGCTTTAATTGACTTTAGCCTTTTCCAGGGTGATCAGATGAAATGCATGGGATTATTTCAAAATATTTATATCTGTTGAGAAATTGAGAGAAAGTAATAAAAAAGGAACAAACAAACAAAGAAAAAAAAAGATGGAGAGAGTGAGAGAGTGTGATAGGAAGGAAGGAAGGAGGGAAGGAAGGAAGGAAGGAAGGAAGGAAGGAAGGAAGGAAGGAAGGAAGGAAGGAAAGAAGGAAGGGAGGAAGGAAGGGAGAGTGAGGAAAAGATAGAAAAATAGGAAAAAACAAATAAAGACAAGACATAAAGAAAGAGGGAGACAGAGAGATAAAGTAAGGAAGGAAGAAGTAAAGGGAAACAAAGATATAAAGAAAGACATAAAGAGAGAAAGATAGAAAGAAAGAAAAAACAAAGAAAGGAAGGAAGATAGAAAAAAGGAAGAAAGATAGAAAGACAGAATGTATAAAATAAATAATTATAAATAAATAAATAAATAAATAAATAAATAAATAAATAAATAAATAAATATTTCGGATTCTTGTGTATTCTTTTCTGATTGCTAGGGTATTTCAAAGTTTTGTAGAGTCTTTAGTGATTTAGAGTTTCTTGGATTTCAAGCTTGTAGTGTACTTTTATTGTTTTTTATTATTATTCTTTAATGTTGTTAGTGTATTTTAGTGTTTCAGTTTAAATGAATACTTAACTTTTTTACCATTTTAGTATATTTATTATGGTTTTGTTGTTGTTCTTATTCTTGTTGTAATTTTTGTTCTTTCTTTTTTTCCAAAAATTTTAGGGTTTTATAATTGTGTTTTCATTGTTTTGGTTTTGCCAGTCAGTGTTGACCATGCCTTTAATTCCAGCTATTGAGAGGCAGATGTAAGTGATTTTTTTTTTTATTTAGAGTTCATCATGATCTCTACAGGAATCTGGAGGACAGTAAGAGATACACAGAAAATCCCAATCTAAAAAACTAAAAACTAAAAAATAAATAAATAAATAAATAAATAAATAAATAAATAATAACAGAGGAAGTGAGAGAAAGGAGAGAGACAGAGAGAGAGAGAGAGAAAGTAATACACACACACACACACTCTCTCTCTCTCTCTCACACACACACACACACAGAGAAACAAAAAAAAACAAGGAATGAAAAAGAAAAATGAAAGAGAGGGAGAGAGAAAGGAAGGCAGGATGGTAGGAAGGAACAAAGGGAAGATGGAAGGAACGAAGGAAGGAACAAAGGAAGGAATAAAGGATGAAAGAGAGAGAGAAATAAAGAAAGAAAAAAAAGAAAGAAAGAAAGAAAAAAAGAAAGAGAGAAAAAGAGAGAGAGAGAGAGGAAGGGATAAAGATAGTAAGATTCAGAAATAGAAACTTAGGGAGAAAGATAATTTTAAAAATATACAAAATTTATTTAAAATAAATAAATGAATGAATGAATAAACAAACAAACAAACAAATAAATAAACAAATAAATAAGTAAATAAATAAGCAAGCAATTATTTTAGGGATATTTCGGCTTCATGTGTATTCATTTTAGATTCCTATGGTATTTTAAAAGAATTTGTAGAATTTTTAGAAAAGTGATTTAGAGTTTCTTCTTTTTCAATCTTCTATTGCATTTTTAGTGTTTTCTATATTTTTTTTAAAAATGATTTTATTGTATTTAAGTATTTGATATTTAATTTAAGCTTTAATTGACTTCAGCCTTGTCCTGGTGATCAGATAGAATGCATGTGATCATTTAGTTATATTTATATCTGTTGAGAGATTTAGAGAAAGTAATACAGAAAGCAACAAAGAAATAAAGAAATGAATGAAAGAGGAAGAGAGTGAGAGTGAGAGGAAGGAAGGAAAGAAGGAAGGAAGGATTGAAGCAATGATGTAGGAAGAAAGAAAGAAGGAAGGAATGAGAGGAGAGTGAGAAAATGATAGAAAGAAAGAAAAAAACAAAGACAAAAATAAAGAGAGACAGAGAGATAAATTTAGAATGGAAGGAGGAAAAAGAAAGAAAGAAAGAAAGAAAGAAAGAAAGAAAGAAAGAAAGAAAGAAAGAAAGAAAGAAAGAAATATAGAAAAAAGAAAGAAAGAAAGAAAGAAAGAAAGAAAGAAAGAAAGAAAGAGAAAAGAAAGGAAGGAAGAAAGATAGAAAGAAAAGAAGAAAGATAGAAATACAGAATGTATAAAATAAATAAGTAATTATAAATAAATAAATAATTAAATAGATAGATAGGGAAATAAATAAATAAATAAATAAATAAATAAATAAATAAATAAATAAATAAATAAATGTTTTAGGTATATTTCGGATTCTTGTGTACTCTTTTCTGATTTCTAGGGTATTTCAAAATCTTTTAGATTCTTTAGTGATTTAGAGTTTCTTGGATTTCAAGCTTGTAGTGTACTTTTATTGTTTTTCATTATTATTTTTTAATGATGTTAGTGTATTTTAGTGTTTCAGTTTTAATGCATACTTTAACTTTTTTTTTTTACCATTTTAGTATATTTATTATGGATTTGTTGTTCTAATTCTTATTTTAATTTTTTTTGTTTCTTTTTTTCCAAAAATATTAGGGTTTTATATTTGTGTTTTCATTGTTTTGGTTTTGCCAGTCAGTGTTGACCATGCCTTTAATTCCAGCTATTGAGAGGCACATGTAAGTGATTTTTTTTTTTTTATTTAGAGTTCAGCATGATCTCTACAGGAATCTGGAGGACAGTAAGAGATACACAGAAAATCCCAATCTAAAAACACACACACACAAAAATAATAAACAGAGGAAGTGAGAGAGAAGAGAGATTTTTTAGTTGGCAGCTAGCTTGGTCTTCAGAATAAATTCCAGAACAGTGAGGGATACACAGAGAAACCCACTCTCCAAGAAATTACAAATAGATCAATGAAAGAAACAGAGGAAGAGAGAGAGAGAGAGAAAGAGAGAGACAGACAGAGAGACAGACAGAAAGACAGACAGATTGACAGAGAGACAGATAGATACAAAGAGAGAGAGAGAGAGAGAGAGAGAGAGAAAGAGAGAGAGAGAGAAATAAAGGGGGAGAGGAAGGAAGAAAGAAAAAGAGAGAGAGAGAGTGAGGAAGAGAGAGAAGGAGGGATGAAGGGGTGAGGGATGAAGCAAGGATCAAAGGAACTAAGGAATGAAGGAAAGAAAAAAGAAAATAGGAAGAAAAAAAGAATTGTGATACAGGTTCATTTTTGGTCTCATGTGCACTTTTTTTTTATTTTTAAGGTTTTATTTAAGATTTTGAAGTGTTTTTAAAGGATGTTTCACAGAGTTTTTTTTGTTTTCAGAATTCTAGTGTATTTTTCATATATATATATTTTTTAATTTTTAGTGTTTTGTAATTTTCAGGTTTCATTTAGACTTCAAGGATTTATTCATTTTAATATTTCATTGTTTTCTTTATGTTCTTTTTTGTGGGTGTATTCTTGAATATTTATTTAAAAATTGAGGGTTTTTATTTTGGTGGTGCATAATTTTAGAGTTGGCAGGAAATGGCTGCCCCTTTCATAAAAAATGCTAGCCCTAAGGTGAACTGGTAGGGGATCTTTTATTTGGAGGCTATCCTGGTCTTGAGATTGATCTCCCAGAGAGCCAGGGATAAACAGAGAAACCCAGTTTATAAAAATTAAAAAATATAGAAAATGAAAGGGAGAGAGAGAGAGAGAGAGACAGAGAGAGAGAGAGAGAGACAGAGAGAGAGAGAGAGACAGAGAGACAGAGAGACAGAGACAGAGACAGAGACAAAGACAGAGACAGAGAGAAAAGATAAATAGATACATACATAGAGAGAGTGAGAAAGAGAGAAGGAAAAGGAAAAAAGAGGGAAGGACGGAAGGAAGGAAGGAAGAGAAAGAAAGAAAGAAAGAAAGAAAGAAAGAAAGAAAGAAAGAAAGAAAGAAAGAAAGAAAAAAAGAAAGTTAAAGAAAGGATAGTTCTTTAAGTTCTTTAACTTCATTTGATTTCCCGGATTTTTAGAACAGTGCTTTTGAGGGTTTTTTGTTTTCAGATGTCCAGTGTATTTTTTTTCTAGTTTTTTAAACAATATTACTGTGTTTTAAGATTTGGGGGTATTATTTTCCCTTCAGCAATTTATTTTTTACTTATTATTATTTTTTTATTTTAATTCACATTGGGATTGTGTGTGTGTATGTGTGTTATTGAATATTTATTTAAAATTTGTGGGATTTAACTTTGGTTTTTCATGGTTTTAACGTTGCCAGGCAATGAGGGCCATTGTCTATAAAACTTAGCCCTAGGGATGAACAACTAAGGAATTTTTAAGATGGAGGCTAGTTTATTGCATGGAGTGACACCCAGGATGGCAAGAAAAGACAGAGAAAGTCATTCTCCAAAATTCAAAAAGAAAGAAAAAGAGAGAGAGAGGGGGGGGGTGGGAAAGGAAGGAAGGAAGGAAGAAGAAGGAAAGAAAGAAGGTAGGAAGAAATGAAGAAATTAAGAAAGGAAAAAAAGCAAGAATGCAAGAAAGGAAGAAACGAAGAAAAGAAGAAAGAAAGATAGAGAGATAGAAAGAAAGAAAAAACAAACAAATAAACAAACAAACAAATAAATAAAAATTAAATAAATAAACAAATAAACAAATAACTTTTTGGACATTTTGGACATTTTGGTCTAAGTGTGTTTTTTTGTTTTTGTTTTTCTTTTGTTTGTTTATTTGTTAGTTTTTACAATATTATTTTTTTCATACAGGTTTTGTAGGATTTGTTGAAGCGGTTTTAGAGTTTTTGTTTGTTTCTTTGTTTGTTTATTGCTTATTGTTTTTGGGTTTTTTGTTTTTGTTTTCGAGATTTTAGTGTATTTTTAGTTTGTTTGTTTATTTATTTATTTATTTAAGATTCTAGGGTGTTTTAGTGTTTGGGGGTTTATAAAGATTTTTTTTACAGTTTTATCTTTCCTTTTTTTTTTTTTAGGTTTATTTGTGTGTGTGTATGTGTGTATCTGTATGTCAGTGTGTGTGTTTTAGAGTATATTTTTTCTTTTCCTTTTCTTTTTTTAAATTTTTAGGTTTAGTTTTTGAAGTTGAAGTACTTTAAGAATACAAGGAAGTAGTGGCCCTGCCTTTAATCACACTAAATGGGAGTCAGAGGTAGTGATTTCTGAGTTCGAGGCTAGCATTTTCTACACAGTGTGCTCCATGACAGACAGAGAAACCTGAAACCCAATCCCCAAAAACTCAAAAAACCAAAAACAAGCAAACAAACAAACAAACAAACAAAGAAAAACAAACAAATAGTTTTTGGGTCAGTTTTGGGATCTTGTATATTTTTAAGTTTTTAGAATTATAGTGTTTTTCTTAAGGGTTTTGTAGGGTTTTAAGAAGATTGTTCTAGAGGATTTTTTGGTTTTCGGTATTGAATGTATTTTTAGTGTTTTTTCCGTTTTTTTCTTCTTCTTTTTTTTTTTTTCTTTTTTCTTTTCTTTTTTTTAAAGAATATTAGGGCTTTTTAGGGTTTGGGGGTATTTTTTTAGCCTTTATATATATATATTTTTTTGTGAGTATGTGTGTGAGTGTGTGTGTCTATGTGTGTGTATGTGTGTGTGTGTGTGTGTGTGTTTGACATTTTTTTCTATTTAATTTTATGGTTTTACTTTTGTAGTTTAAGAATTTTAGAGCTGCCAGGCAGTGGTGGCCCCTGCCTCAAAATAGATTAACAATACACACAATAAATTATGATAACTGAGACCCAGACCCAATCAGATGGCTGAGTAAGCACACTCTCACTTGGCACCCAGTAACAGAAACAGATGGTTGAGTGAGCACAGTCTGAATTGGCACCAGGATGGAAGATATCCAGGCATCCCTGGAGCTCCCTCAGATCTCCTGGGATATCTCCAAGGGTGGCAGTTGGTTACTCCTGACACATCTGTAAGTAGCCCTCCCCTACATCCTAGACAAGGAGTTCGTTGCTCTCCTGAGCACAGACTAGTTATAACTGAGAATACTGAATTCAAACACAGCTGGCAGACAAAGACATAGACAAAGACATAGATGAAGACATAGACAAAGGAAGGATCCTACCTCTAAGCAGGGGTCTCTCAAAACTGAGGAGTGTACAAATACGGGCAAATGAGCCCCCACATGTAAAACCCCCAAAGTTGGGCATCTGCTCAAGTCTAGTATCAGCTGGCCAACACTCCAAACACTCGAGAGAAAACCAAACCTGATGCCAAATACAGAGGTTTTATTATCAGCTATCTGAGGACTAACTCCTTCCACTGTGGAGGGAAGGGGAGTTTGACCCTAAGTAGTAACTGTAGGGGATTTTAACAGATAGCTGAGGAGTTGGGAGGAGTTGGGAGGAGAGTTGGCTATAGCTCTTTTCTGGTGAGGTTGGGGCTGGGGATTGGTGGAGTGAGCTGCAGCTCATCTCTATCTCCATATCCTTTTAGGTCTTCCTACAATTATTGCATCTCTGGCTGTAAGGCACAGAATCAAAAAGGCTTTTAGCTAGCTATACATAACAAAAAGCGTCTTTCTGGCTGTATTTTTAGAGCTCAGGAAAAAAAAACAGTTTGGGGATCTTCCAGGGGCATTACTTTAAAGGGGGAAATGCTATAAGTCAGGATCTCACAACTCCTCTTTTGTAGCTCATCTTTCTGCATCTGAGAGGTACTCTCAGCTTTTATTCCTTTCTTTTGCACAGAGGAGCCTAGTGACTTTTGTCAGTTTGGGGGACTCCTTGAAGCTCTTTGGAGGTGTTTGACTTCCTGCTTAAAGAGCTTCCTGAAGCTGTTTTGAGTTGTTTATCTCGCTGCTTAAGGAGCTTCCTGCAGGAAGCAAGTTTTCAATCCTCTGAGGACACGATTATACAACTGTATATTTAGAACATTTGGTGTTATAGTAGTTATAATTTCAATATTTCCTGTACTGTATAGTTACCAATTTTATGTCACAATATAATATTATAATAATAATTATTTCAACTGTGTCTTACACTGCTAACATGGTTTCACATATACATGGGAGTATGGTAGCAGGTGAATCATGATAATGGATTTTACACTCAGATGGCCATTCATTTTATTTCTAGTTTCCAATTTGAAGCGTAAACCATTTACATTGAAACTCCCAGTACTTTAGATTTCTTTTTTCTTTCTTTCTTTCTTTCTTTCTTTCTTTCTTTCTTTCTTTCTTTCTTTCTTTCTTTTTTTTTCTGTATAACCCCTGCTGTCCTGGAAATCATTTTGTAGAGCAGTCTGGCCTTGAACTAAAAAATCTGCCTGCCTCTGCCTCCCAAGTGTTGGGATTAAAGGTGTGTGCCACCACCGCCTGGCTAGTACTTTAGATTTCTCAACCGTCCGCTCTGGTAAGTTGGAATATGAAGAAAATTGTACACCCTGTTCCCAACACACACAATCCTGATTAGGTGAGAGAAAGTGAAATCTAGGCTGTGTCCCCCACAGGGCTATCCAGAATAGCCCACAAAGGGCATGGTACCTGATATCTTCATTGACATTTTTCAGTCCTGTCAGAGATGAGAGAAACTAGACACGGGATAGATGTTTTGTTCAAAGTTGATTGGGGATCCACATCATTGGATTTCCTAAGTGACTATAGAATCTTTGGCTCAGGCATTTGGGGCTTCGAGCAGAACTTTAAATCACACTTCCACTAGGTAGGTCAGTTTTCCCCAGATCTGAAGTATTATTTCAAGTTTGGTTTTAGTTTTGGATAGGGTCTTATTATGTAGCTCAGAGTAACCTGGAACAGACAGTGTTGACGAGCCTAGCCTCAAACTCACAGAGGATTCTGACTCTGGCATGTTAGGTTTAAAGGCATGTGCTATTACAACTCCTAGCCCCAATAATTGAAGTTTTAGGGAGTCAAACTTTTGTAGCAGGACTAGGGAGTCTTGTCTTATTCAAAGGATTACCTGAATCCAGTTCTTTTTTGTCTCTCCAGGCCATTGACCTTCTATATTAGTTTCTTCACATAAATGGCAAAAATAGACCCTTAGCTTCTGGGCTCTAGTGTCAACCTTGATGTCACGAATGCATACTCCAGTGAAGTCAGCTTGGCAGGCCGAGAGACTTGGGAGCACTCATGAGGCCAAGAATTTCAAAAGGAACTCACCTCCTGGAGCTTTGGCATTCGCATCACCCATATATTCATACCCTATTCGCGTGTTAGTCTGGTGTATGGATCCACATGCTCTCTTTTAGATTTATCTAATTATAAGTGCCTTTAAAGATTGAATTCTGATATAGCTAAGACTTCGCCAGTGTTCCAACATACTAGAAAGTCCTTGAGCTGACTAAGGGCTTAGAATGCAATGTTGCCTATTCAGTGACATTCAGAATTGCCTCTGGTATTACACTATCACTTAGAATAAAAGCCATGTCGCTCCCATATACAGGAATTTACAATGGTTTGGAAGAAGATTGGGCTGTGGATTTTGGGTAATGCATTATTCATGAGATGGTTACCTAGAGCCCCCAATTAGAAATATGACTGGGTGTGAAAGCAATTGCTCTAGGACTGTAAAGACCTAACACCTGGCTTCTATGGCTGTAGTTGAACTTAGATAGGGCTGAGTTGCCTCAGTTGTTATATTGCCCAGTTCCTGCCAGTCTTTCTGTTTCCAGTCCTCTGATTTGTGTAAGAGCCATTAAGCATCCAGTAATCTCATTTGTGCCTTGCCGATGTGTCACATAATTTCCCTCTTTTCTTCTGTATAAAATGTTTGATCCTCAACTTGACAAATTACATTCAGATGCTACAAAATGTCATGTGTTTGTCTGTCTGTCATTTTCGGACTCTTTGCCAATCTGTGACCAGTGACCCGTTCCACGCAGACAAAGGGACCCAGAGGGTCTGCGGCACCAGGACCAAAAACAGATTTCTTGAAATGGGAGCAATGAGAAGTGGGCTAATTTTATTTCCTCAAAAAAAAAAAAAATGGAAGTTCTGGATGTGGCTTAATGCATGATAGAAACTCTTTTGAAATATAACACAGTCCCTGTGTTCATGCCCTTTCCAATCTGCCACCCAGTTTTCTGTCAGGGGTTTCTTAAGTTATTGATATTGAAATTAGAATGTTACCATGTCCCTACTTGACAGTCTAATGCACCAGGCTCCTTTTGAAGGAGCACACTTTTGGCACTTTTCCTTCCAGGTGGTTCATAAGATGTGCTCCTCGTAGGGACAGTAAAAATAGGCTTTAGGGGTACATCTGGCCAGAGTTGAAGGATGTTCACATCTGTACTTATTATTTAGCCTGTATTTCCACTCCAAGTCCTGCCAAAGGGTCAATGAAGTTGATCAGCCATAATCAATGTTTGCAGAGACACATAAAAATATTGACACTGGTTGTCCTAGGTTAGAGAATAGTGTCTTTTGGATCATTTGTCCCTGTCCTAAGGGACAGCTCTGGACTTCTTGTAATTCCACTGTTGGGGAAACTGTGTATCAAAACATAGAGTCTCCTATATTGGTAATTGGAATAGGCAATTTTGTTATACTTGAAAAGTGTATGTGGTAAATAAAGCTGGGTTCCAATAACTCCTTGGCCTAATTGAGTCAGACAAATACAGTAGATAACAGAATAAGCAAGCTGGGCCCACAAAGCAAGAGCAGGTCATTCCTAGCAAGTAGTGGCTATGTATTCTTTCCATAGAAGGTAAAAAAAAAAAAATCTATTGAACCCAGTAATTGTGTTTTTCTTTTCTACCTTTTGAGAAGCCTCAGCAAACCTTAAAACTTTCTGAGCTTCCTAAATCTTGGAAGTTTTGTTTGCTTCTGAGTTGTAGGATCCTCCATCCTTATAGGAAAAATATGTGTGAGAATTTTGCTTTCTATAAAAACCCAGTAATGTTATATGAGTATGTTTTTTTTGTTTGTTTGTTTTGCATTGTTTTGTTTTAATCTCATGTGTGTCCCCTACTGCACATGGTTTATGTTTGAAATTCTAGTGATTCTTGAGAGAGTATTAATGAAAGAGCTCCTGAGAGGACCTGGGGCAGCTGCTGCTCCTGCTGCATCTGCTTTTATTGTCATTGGATTAAATGAACAATGTTCTAGCCAATGGAGCAAGGTTGTGGGTTTATTAGGGTCTAAGGGCACGGATAGACATACATTGTTGAAAGGAGAAAAACAAGTGCATAGTTGAGTGCACAAGTAGGGATTTATTTTAATTTAAAAAATGTTAATGCTAATTAAAAAATAGTTGGATAGGGGCTAGGTATTTGGCTAACTGGGTAATTTACTTGCACTAACAGTAAATTCTAATATGCCAGCACTTGTCTGTAACCGAGCCCTGGAGGAGTAGAGAGAGATAGATGCCATGGCTTGCTGACATACCTGTGTAGCTGAAATGGTCAGCACCAGGTTCAATGATAACAACTATCTCAAAATAAGATGGACAGCAGTAGAGGAAGTTACTCTTATCTTTCCAGCTTATCTGGAATGATTAATTCCTTTAAGAAAGTTTAGAAAAACAGTATAATTGATTTGTAAAAATGTTTAAACATTGAATAATTTATAAAACAAATATTTCAATTCTTTCTATCTATAAATGTATATTTGACATTATGGGGAATGAAGATTAACAGCTTAAGAATGAATCTAAATACATTGAATAGGCCACTGACACAGTGTGTGCATAATTGTGAGTTTTAATTATGATATATTTTCAATTATCATAACAGTATGTTGGATAATATGTATGTTGAATGTGTCTGAATAAATAAAATACTAATCCAAAAAAAAAAGAATGAATTTAAAAACCAAATTTCTATATGTTTGCTGAACATCGAAATAGAAGACATCCTTGATCATTTATGTTTGAAGACCCATGTGAAGTATCCTTAATGATTAGGTAAGTTTAGGTGTAATTTATCTGAAGGCCAAACCAAACGTTTTGATGCTTTTATGAGAATACAAAAATCCATGTCTCAAACAAAAATTTATAGATTTTGTCAGTTGCATTTAATTTGTTAGTGTTATGAAATATAACATGGCAAAGGAATACCTTTGGTGGGCTTATGCAAGTGTTGCCCTTGAGAAATTACAGCATGCAACAGACCTAGTATGAAGGGATTTATTGGGAGATGGTAGAGGAGTGAGGAACTGGGAGAGGTACAAAGGCATACAGACAGGAGCAAAATCATTAGGTCAGAAAAAAGTGGAGCAGAGAATAGATAGAGGGGAAGCTGGGAACAAATAGAGAGCCAGAGAGCTACAGAAACAAGAAAAATGGGCATAGAGAGGCTGGGCCTGGAACAGAGAGAGGGGGCTAATCAGTTCTTTTATTCTGCCCCACAGTTAGTAGTTTAGTTTGTTTCAAGAAAGAAATATAATTTCTTTCAATGAATTTTGTAAGTAAACAGAAAATATTTTCATCTCTCAGAGCTGGTGGTGTTAATTTTATAGTTTTTAAAAGTTTTTTTTTGTTGTTGTTTTTGTTGTTGTTTTGGGGTTTTTTTGTTTTGTTTTTGTTTTGTTTTTTTTTTTTTTGTTTTTTTTTTTTGTTTTTTTTGGTGGGACTAATTTCTTAAGAACAATATAAGCCAGGTATGTTGTCACATACCTGTAATAACAACTACATGCAATGCTGAGATCACCTTGACCCTAAATATTCTAGACCTCCCTGGACAATACACAACATACTAATTGCCTATCTCAAAAAATGATATAAATCAATCCAATTTACCTTCTATATTTGTATCTTGTACCTTTGGAAACTAATAAGATAATGAATCAAAAACAAATTTCAATTATCTGTATGAATAAAAACAATAAGAAATGTTAAGAAGTTTTAAAAAAAACACGACAGTAATGGGGAGGGAGGAGCCTGGTTGGGAAAGGGGACAAGAAGGTGAAGAAAGGAACATGATCAGGTATTGGGGTGTTGAACAGAACTGAAGCACTGAGGACAAGCAAAAAGAATGGAAACAGGCAACTTTTTCAGATAGGAGGTGAAAAAACCCTCTAGAATATATCAGAGACCTGGGAGGTGAGAGACCCTCAGGACCTTGAGGAGGGACCTAAGAGGAAATGCCCTACAAGGGGGAGAGGGAACTTGTAGAGTCCTCCTCCAGTGGAGGTACAGGACATCAAGTTGAAAGATGGGATTATCATCCCAAAGTTAAAAGCTCTAACACAGAATTGTTTCTGTCTGAAAGAACTGTAGGGAAAAAAATGGAGAAAAACCTAAAGAAAAGGAGATCCAGTGAATGGACCAAATTGAAATCCAGCCCAAGGAGAGGCATCAAGGCCTGACACTATTACTTATGCTATCATATGCTCACAAAAAATGAGCTTATCATGACTTCCCTCTGAAAGACCAAACCAACAGGCGAAAGAGACAGATGCTGAAATTTATATGCAACCAATGGACAGAAGCTGGGAACCCCTGTGGATGAATTGGGGAAAAAAGCTGGAAGAATCTGAGTAAGAGGGCTAACCAGTAGTAGGACCAACAGTCTCAGATTTCCCAGGATTACTCAGACACTGAGCCAGCACCTAGGCATCATACACCAGCTGATATGCAGCCCACAATAAATATACAGCATAGGACTGCCGGGTCTGGACTCAGTCAGATAAGGTACATCCAATCCTCAAGGGACTTGAGGCCCCAGGGAGCAGGGAGGTCTGGTGGGGTAGAGGCAGGATAGTGGGGACATACTCTTGGAGATGGGGAGTGGGGGCTTAGGGGCATGGGGTTATGGGGGCATATGGGAAGGGGGTATGGGATTTGTAACAGTCACATTGTGGACTAGGGGGGCGATAAAGTCTGGACTTAGAAGAAAGATTAAAGAATAAATTATAAATAACTCACTACAAAAGTGTGGGGAAGTTTGGTCCAACGGGCTATTTTCCATTCACATATTCTTTTAGATTTTATTTGGAAGTTAATATAAATATGCTCTTATAATTAAACAAGAAAATGATTAGAGATGTTAAAAAATAAAGGAGGTGTATTTTGACTCTAAAGGTATACCTCCTAGTTAACTTTGTAATCACATCATTGAGATTTAACTTCCTTCAGAGAAGCATCAGAATAACAAGGATTAAAGAACCTTTCAAACTCTGTTTTATAGGAGACAAAAAAGTTAGCAATTTTTTAAATTTGGTTACAAATGTACAAGCAAGTGAAAAATGTGCATGCTTCATTAGTCTGAAGATTGGAAATTAGAAAAGTACTTCAGAGTATTCTCCATGATGTCTCTTTTAAACACAGACATTTTTTCTCCGTTCACCATCTGTATCAAAAAGCTTATCTTAGTTGTTGGTCCCCAAGTTCATCAAACCATAAAACAGAAAAGAACTTCATTAAATAAACTCCCATTAATACAAATATGAAAGATTCTGTGAAAATGAATTATAGGGTAAGGGTTAGGTAGGTTTGGGATTAGGGTTAGTGTTAGTGTTAGGATTAGGATTAGGGTTACTTTCAATGCTTGTTGTTCTTTTTGATAATTGTTCTACAAAGGTAAAAGGAAAACATTACTATAACAATTCTGTTTATTTTTGGTGTTACTGCCATGCAGCATGAATGCTAGGCTAACAATCAAGTAGTTATGTATCTCCAATACTAAAATATTTACATGAGCAAAAATAATTCCATATGAAACATAAAAGGAATAATCTTTCAACTGACTTAAATTTTTGACAACGATTATGTCTAAATATACTTATATTTTTTAAAATAACATGAAATAATATTATGCTACCAATTGTGGGGTAAGAAAACTTTTTTTTAATGAAAAAGAACTTTCCATAATGCACAGAATGACCTTAGCCTCCCAAATACTTATATTTATAGGCATGCACCATGCAAACATGGACTTGGAAATATCCTAGTCTGGGAAGCTTAACTCTAGCTAGCGTTAATGCTTTTACCATATAATGTCATCATTTTGCTAAATAGCATAAGCAATCCTAGGAGGTAGTTCACTACATCATCTCCGTATCTAACTCCTCCCCACACACACAGGTGTATGTGCCATGTCTTCTACATTCTCTTCCATTCTTAAGGATGACATATACTTGTTTTTTACTAAGTCCAAGGTTTTCCTTTGTCTCAACTATTGTCAAAAGTTACAGCAATTGTAATTTTGATTTTACATTTATGACTCTAGCTGGCCGTCAATGTAATGCCTATAGAACTAAGTTTTATAAAGTTTGATTTAGAATGATCACAAGGTCATGAATACTCATGATCAATAAAGATACACTGCCTCAAAATAAAGTATAAAAATATGTCTGAGGACAAATTTTAGTTGCTGATTGGTTTTCTCTAGGTTCCAATCTCAAGTAACACAGGGAAGTCTTAACATAAAGTTCTCTTTGTATTCTTTATGTTGGCACACAACCATGGTAATTTTCATTTAAAAAAAAATATTAAGACAAGCCCTTTATACCTTTTCTCCTTGGGCTACTACATACCTATTTTGTCCTTTATTCACTGTGATCAGTTTTGTACCTCACATTTCCACTCAAATCATCTTTATTAAGTAAATTGACCTCCAAATTGTTAAGTTTATCTTTAAAAAAAAATGCACCTGCATACATATGGAGACAAAGGGTTAATATTGGGTGTCTTCTTTGGTTGCACGCTACTCTTTCGGAGACAGAATCTCACTGAACCTAGAATTCATCCATTACGCTACACCTGGTTGCTACGAAGATCTGGAAATCTTCTTATCTCTGAATTAAATCTGAGTTTGGTCTTTGTAAAATGCTCACCAACACACCAACATTTTTGTTGTTGTTGTTGTGTTGGTGGTGGCTTTTTTAGTTTTGCTAGTTTGTTGTTGTTTTTGGTGATGGTGGTGGTGGTGGTGGTGGTGGTGGTGGTGGTGGTGGGGGTATTGGTGGTGCTGGTGTTGGTGGTGGTGGTGGTGGTGTGTGCATGCCTGCTGATCAGGGAATTTAAGCTCGGGTCTCCACGCCTACACAGGAGAAAGATTACCAACTAAACCATCTTCCAGCCCTGAAAATCAATCTTATTTGGCCCATTTGCAGAATATGACACAGTTAGTGATCTTTTCTTCCTCAAAATTTTTCTTCACTCACGGTAGTTTTCTTTCTACCAATTGTTCTCTTCCATTATGGCTCCCACTCACCAGCTGCCTCATGCAGAGTTACAAATATTGATGTACTCTGAGGGGCTGTCTTTAGACTCCTCATTTACATGGATGATCACTCATCCTTGAAATTTCATCCCGAGTTCAATGTTTAAAAATTGCCTTCAATTGGAGTATTTATTTATTTATTTATTTATTTATTTATTTATTTATTTATTTATTTTGTCTTTAGTTCCCATCTCTTTCCTGGACTGACTCATAATGGTACCTTCATCAATGCCTTCGGAGGCAAGAATTGTATTACTGTTCTTTTCCAATTGAATACTTTCCAAACTATTAACCAATCAAGTAAAAAATAAAATTAGTTAATAAGATCATCGTTGTCTCTGATCTTACTTGGAAACCATGTGATGACTGCAGTGATTGGTACAGTAATGGAGAGATGATATAAAATGTTTTGGTGTTATTCTTCCAAAGCAATATTCTGCCAGGACTGTTGAGAAAGGTTGTTTCCATCCAGTGTTGTTACTAAATTTGTACTAATTTTAAGATTGTAAGAACGTATTTGCCAATTTGAGTTGGTTTTCTAATATTAACAACAGAGTCCAGATGACACCATTAAATAAGCTTTCTCTCTCCTTTCAGCTCTGGTGTATTGTGCTTCATTTTGTAGACACTGGTAATCCTCTCTTCATCTTTCTGCAAATGTCTGCCTCTTGAAAATTTATGATCTGGTCTACCATAAAACACCTAGTGTTTTTCATTGATATAGTATGTGATCAGTGGTTTACATCTCAGTAGGACTACAACAGAGCCAACGATAGATAGACAGTGAAACTTAATTTAGTTTCATGTGCCCAAATCAAGGCTTGTTTCTCCATTCCTACTTGATACTTAGTTATACTAGGTTAAATATAAAGTTAGTTATGGTACCAACCACTGATTTTCTTTTTCTTCACTGAATTTCTATACATCCATATCAGACTTCTGAAATGTAGTTATATACTGATCACATAATTTTTTATTGATGTTCTTCCTGTAAAGCACAGTAATGAAAGCAGTCACATTTCATACCAATATGAAAATGAACACTCAAAACAAATTAAATTGATCATTTCATATTATAAAGAGAAAAATAGCAGTATAAAGTTATCTAATGGAAAATCATTATAGATTTTTTCCCATAACATATTATGAGAGAAGTATTCTTTTATATTTTAGCTTTTCAAAATTAAATTAGTTTGTGTGTTTATATGTAAATGTAAATATATACATATAAATAAAAATAAATATAAATGTAAAAGTATGAATATGAATATGAATATAACTAAAATATAACTATGAATATAATGATAAATAAAAATGGATATAAATATAAATTATATATATATGAGAAATAATTATAATTCAAAGTGTTTTTTCATTATTTCCTATCAAATATAAGGTCTAATTTATTTTTCATATATTGCCTCAGTTAAGACTTAGTGTAAAACATAAGTCAATTAAAATATAGAAAATGCCCACATATGTAACTGTAGTTGTTGTTTTTCCATATTGTTAAGCATAATAATCCATAAATTACATTTCTAACACTATGTGCAGGACTTCTGTATTTCCACAATGAATGTAAATTGAATTTAAAATCTCATTAACAGTTACTTAAAGAAGAAAATAAAATTTTCACAGATTTCTAAGAATTTGATTTAGTTTTCTTGAAGGCATTAAGTTATAAGGTTAATTGTTTAGACAAATTCAAGGCCACATATTTTTACTAAAGGATCAGACGTGATATATTTTTTTAAACTTCAGCCATATATAATTTTTCAAATGATACACATGTGTTCCTACAAATCTAACAACTCTACCTCTTCGATTTTTCTTTTTGCAAAGCCTTTCTAATTTCTGGTTGCTGCCATTGAAAGAATCTTTCATATACATTTCCATCCATCTTTTCTTTATGTGAAGCTTCTTATAAATGTCACCTATATTAAAAATTAAGGGTCATTTTGAAGAAACTTTAGGTGAGTCCATGTATTCATAAAAATAGATATAGATAATAGATAAAATCCATTCAATAATGCCAAGAAAACTTAAAATTAAATGAAAGATATCACCAACATGCTTCATACTTTAGAATACTTTAGGGTTTTGTATGTTCAGATGAAGGATGTTCAACCAGTAAAGTCTACAGAAATGTTCCACAACACAGAAAAAAAAAAAAAAACACTCCATGTATTTTAGACAAGAAATATCTAATCTAATCTGATTTTTAATTTCTGTAAGTAAAATAATTTTAAGCTTCAAGAACAGTTTCCAAAGAACAAATGCACGAAACAAAGGATCAAAGGTGGGCTTTAATTCTTCATAGGGAAACACTTTTAATACAGGCTAATTCTTTTCTAAATCTACAAAAGATGATGCAACTGAAAGAACAAACTTGACTGTGGAACTCAGTTTAGACTCATTATTTAAAATATTCAATTTTAAATAAGATGGCAGCCAGGCATATTGGTTCCATTTTAATCCTAGTACTCTGGAGGCAAAAGCAGGCAGATCTTTGTGAGTTCCAGGTTAACCTGGTCGACATAGTGAGTTCCAGGACAGCCTGAGCTACAAAATGAGACCCTGTCACAATCAAACCTGAGTTTGAATCCTAGCACCTACATGATGTGCACAAATATCTCCAACCAGTTCCAGAGGATGTGATGCCCTGTTCTAAATTCTGCATGCACCATAAAAACCAATGAGAGTATTGGAAAGATAATTCAGCAGTTAAGAACACTGGATCCCTTCCAGAGATCAGAGATTGGATTCCCTGCACCCACAAGGTGGCTCACAGCATATAACTTCAGATGCAGGGGATTCAATGGTTTCATCAAGACTCCACAGGTACCAGACACACATGTTGTACACATACACACGTGAAAGCAAAACAGCCATACCTATAAAATAAAATGTAAAAAAAAGTAATAAGGGTTACTTTAAAGAATTCAGTTTTCCACTGTGCCATATAAAGAAAAAAGCACAGAGGCATCCTAGAAAAGGAACTGACTAAATATAAAATTAAAACTGGGTCAATGAAAATATGTTTCATGTATATAATTTTGTATACATATCACTTAGGTTTAAGTACATGGAACTGTAAAAGTGTTTACATCAATTTTTTCCTCTTAAAATCCCTTCAAAGAAGTTATGAAGATGCCTCAATACTTGAGGGCCTACTGTGAAAAGAGGAAGTTCACAAATTAGAATCTAGTACCCATCTACAAAACTAACCATGGATGGTTGTTTCTACAAGAACAGCACTGTGGTTGACAGAGTGAGAATTGCTAGGTCTTGCTGGATGCTTGTCTACCTGCATGTTTGGTGAAAGATCTGTCTTAAGGAAATAAGATGAAAAGTAATAGAGCATCACCCAACATCCTCCTCTGCCCTCCACATGTGTATATATGTACCACAGACAAAAACATACAAAAAATAAAAATTAAGTTTCATTAATGTCACACCAAAGCACCATTTTCATTTTCTGTATCACAGGAAAAACTTATTCCACGATGCTAAATCAAAAATATTTGCAAGAGTCTGTGTCATGAGTAGACCTTGGGATCTGACTCTGCACCTAATCCCACAAGAGCCAGAGGAAACACAACTTCCAGGTGCTCTACCACTCGCAGGATCATAGGAAAGGCCCCCACATCAGGAGTAACTGAGTCCCAAAAGATCTAGGGACAGAGGAAATCCTGCCTTGCCAGTGGCCTGGATTTCTTCCTGACTGAACCTGTACATAGGGCAGACCTGAGGTCCTGGCTCAGAAACCACTCTTAAGACATCCAGAGGGAGTCCCACTCCAAGGTACTCTGAAGTGCCCAAGATCACATGATCACAAAGGAAGCTTGACTCTCAAGAGATGTGAAAACACACCCAGGAACACTGGAGTTCTGACAGAAGATCACAGCTGAGGACTCAGCATCTTTTGCAGCACCCTGTGTAACTAGGACCACCACAAGATCCAGGGCAACAAAAACAACCTCCCAGGAAGAGGCACAGGTTCCTTGTGGCTTGCATCTCTGTCCAGAGAAAACTTCGGGATCTGGCACCCCACCAAACCTTGCAACACACAGAGAAAGCTTAACTCCCAGCAGCTCTGACACAGCAGGATTTCAGGAGGTTTTTTCACACCAGGATTTCAGGATTCAAGAGGCAACTTGAGGCCAGCACCTGGGCACTTAGGCATGAAATCTGCAGACACCACCAAGGTCCCCACAGGACTCTCCACAGAATCTTAGAACCTCTGGTGAATTGAACACAACTTCTGCTCCAATCCAATCTCGAAGGACCTGAGACAGCATTAAGGAGGGATGCAGAAAACCCGGCCTGACCAGAGTCACAAATCCCTTCCACTAGCACTGGGGCAACATGGGCTCGGAGTCTACGGACACCCCCAAGGTCCCCAGAGAACTTTCCATGGGATCTTAGGCCCTCTGGTGAGTGGAACACAACTTCTGCTAGGAGGCAGATTTGAACACCACATATCTGGGCACCTTCCCTGCAAGAGGAGAGCATGCCTACAGAGAGTACTCTGACGACTGAAACTCAGGAGAGAGCTAGACACCCAGGTTTTCTGATAGAGGCTAACATAATAACCTGAGGAACAAGCTCTAACCAGAGACAGCTATAACAACTCACTCCAGAAATTACCAGATGGAAAAAGGCAAACATAAGAATTTTTTAACACAAACCAAGACCACTCACCATCATCAGCACGCAGTACTCCCACCCCACCCAATCCTGGGCACCCCAACAAACCCAAAAAGATAGACCGGGATTTAAAAGCATATCTCATGATGATGGTAGAGGACATCAAGAAGGACTTTAATAACTCACTTAAAGATATATAGAACACTGCTAAACAGGATGAAGACACAATGAGAAGACAAAAACTATGGATAATAGGAGTAGATGAGAATGAAGATTTTCAACTTAAAGGGCCAGCAAATATCTTCAACAAAATTATAGAAGAAAACTTACCAAACCTAAAGAAAGACATGCCCATGAACATACAAGAAGCCTACAAAACTACAAATAGACTGGACCAGAAAAGAAATTCCTCTTGACACATAATAATCAAAACAAAAAATAAAGAGAGAATATTAAAAGCAGTAAGGGAAAAAGGTCAAGTAACATATAAAGGCAGGCCTATCAGAAAAACACCAGACTTTTCACCAGAGACTATGAAAGCCAGACGATCCTGAACAGATGTTATACAGACACTAAGAGAACACAAATGCGAGCCTAGGATACTATAACTAGCAAAACACTCAATTACCATTGATGGAGAAACCAAAGTATTCCATGACAAAACTAAATTCACACATTATCTTTCCACCAGTCCAGCCCTTCAAAGGATAATAACAGGAAAAAACAAAACTAATAAACAAACAAAACAAAACAAAACAATACAAGAACAGAAACCACGCCCTAGAAAAAGCAACAAAGTAATTCTTCAACTAACCAAAAAAAAAGGCAGACACAAGAACAGAATGCCAACTCTAACAACAAAAATAATAGGAAGCAACAATTACTTTTCCTTAATGTCTCTTAATATCACTGGACCCAATTCCCCAATAAAGAGACATAGACTAACAGACTGGCTATAAAAACATGACACAATATTTTGCTGTTTAGAGGAAACCCATCTCAGGGAAAAAGACAAACAATACCTCAGAGTGAAAGTCTGGAAAACAATTTTCCAAGCAAATGGTCTGAAGAAACAAGTTGGAGTAAACATTCTAATATCGAATAAAATCAACTTCCAACCCAAAGTTATCATAAATGACAAGGTGGGACACTTCATACTCATCAAAGGAAAAATTCTCCTAGAGGAACCCTCAATTCTGAATATCTATGCTCAAATACAAGGGCAGTCAAATTCATTAAATAAACTTTAGTAAAGCTCAAAGCACACATTGCATAGTGTGAGACTTCAACACACTTTCATCAATAGACAGATTGTGGAAACAGAAACTAAAAAGGGACACAATGAAACTTACAGAAGCTATGAAACTGTGGAAACAGAAACTAAACAGGGACACAATGAAACTTACAGAAGCTATGAAACAAATAAACTTAACAGATATTTACAGAAGATTGTATCCTAAAACAGAAGGATATACCTTCTTCTCAGCACCTCATGGTATCTTCTCCAAAACTGACCATATAATTTGTCACAAAACAGTATTCAACAGATACAAAAATATTGCAATTGCCCAATTGCATTCTATCAGACCACCATGGACTATGCATGATCTTCAATAACAACATTAATAAAGGAAAGCCAACATTCATGTGGAAACTGAACAACATTCTTCTCAATGATACCTTGGTCAAAGAAGGAATAGAGAAAGAAATACAAGACTTTTTAGAGTTTAATGAAAATGAAGCCACAACATACCCAAACTTCTGGGACACAATGAAATCATATCTAAGAGAGAAACTCATAGCTCTGAGTGCCTCAAAAAGAAACTAGAGAGGGCACACACTAGTAGTTTACAACACACCTAAAAGTTCCAAGACAAAAGGAAGCAAATTCACCCAAGAGGAGCAGAAGTCAGGAAATAATTGAACTCAGGGGTGAAATCAACCAAGTGGAAACAAGAAATATTCAAAGAAGCAATCAAACGAGGATCTGGTTCTTTGAGAAAATCAACAAGATAGATAAACACTTAGCCAGACTCACTAGAGGGGACATGGACAGCATCCTAATTAACAAAATCAGAAATGAAAAGGGAGACATAACAACAGATCCTTAAGAAATCCAATACTCCATCAGATCCTTCTACAAAAGGTTATACTCTGGAAAACATGGACAAAATGGACAAATTTCTAGACAGATAGCAGGTACCAAAGTTAAACCAGAATCAAGTTAATGATCTAAACAATCCCATATCCCCTAAAGGAATAGAAGCAGTCATTATTAGTCTCCCAACCAAAAATAGCCCAGGACCAGATGGGTTTTGTGGAGAGTTCTATCAGACCTTTAAAGACGATCTAATTCCAGTTCTTCACTAACAATTCCACAAATTAGAAGCAGAATGTACTCTACCCAACTCAATCTGTGAAGCCAAAATTACTTTGCTACCTAAACCACAGAAATATCTAACAAAGATGGATTACTTAAGACCAATTTCTCTTATGAATATCGATGCAAAAATATTCAATAAAATTCTTGCTAACTGATTCCAAGAACACATAAGAATAATAATCCATTATGACTAAGTAGGTTTAATTTCAGGGATGCAGGGATGGTTTAATATATGTAAATCCATCAATGTAATCCATTATATAAACAAACTCAAAGACAAAAACCACAGGATCATCTGCTTAGATGTGGAGAAAGCATTGACAAAATCCAACACCGATTCATGTTAATAGTCTTGGAAAGATTAGGAATTCAAGGCCCAAACCGAAAAATGATAAAAGCAATCTACAGAAAACCAGTAGCCAACGTCAAAATAAATGGTGAAAAGCTGGAAGCAAACCCACTAAAATCAGAGACTAGACAAGGCTGCCCACTTTCTTCCCTCCTATTCAATATTGTACTTGACATCTTAGCCAGAGCAGTTCGACAACAAAAGGAAATCAAGGGGACACAAATTGGCAAGGAAGAAGTCAAAATATCTATTTTTGCAGAGGATATGATGGTATATATAAGTGACCCTAAAAATTATACCAGACAACTCCTAAACATGATAAACAGCTTCGGTGAAGTAGCTGGATATAAAATTAACTCAAACAAGTCAATGGCCTTTCTCTTCACAAAGAATAAACAGGCTGAGAAAGGAATTAGGTAACAACACCCTTCTCAATAGTCACAAATAATAAAAAATACCTTGGCGTGACTCTAACTTCTGGGATCAAATTAAATGGAGAGAAACTTGATGCAATCACACTAAAATAAGACAAGACAGGACTAGACAAGGATTCTCAGTCTCTCCCTACTTGTTCACTATAGTACTAGAAGTTCTACCCAGAGCAAATAGACAACAAGAGAGGTCAAAGGAATAAAAAATTGGAAAGGAAGAAGTCAAAATATCACTATTAGCAGATGATAAAATAGTATATTTAATTGACCCCAAAAATTCCACCAGGAAACCTGTAAAACTTAAAAACAACTTCATCAAACTGGATAGATATACAATTAACTGAAACAAATCAGTAGCTTTCCTCTACTCAAAGGATAAACAGGCTGAAAAGAAATTATGGAAACAACACCCTTCAAAAGTCACGAATTATAATACCTTGGTGTGACTCAAACCAAGCAAGTGAAAGATCTCCATGACAAGAACTTCAATTCTCTGAAGAAAGAAATTACAAATCTCAGAAGATGGAAAGATCTCCCATGCTTCATAGATTGGTGACCCGATTAATTTAGTAAAAGTGGATGTCTTGCCAAAAGCAATCTACAGATGCACTCTCCATCAAAATTCAAATTCAATTCTTCATAGCGATAGAAACAGCAATATACAAAATCATTCGGAATATCAAAACCCCAGAATATCGAAAAACAGTTATCAACAATAAAAGAAATTCAGGGGGAATCATCCGTGACCTCAATCTGTATTATACAAAAATAGTGATTAAAAAAAAAGTGTATGGTAATGGTACAGAGACAATGGCTTTATGAAATTCACAGGCAAATGAATGGATCTAAATTATATCATCCTATATGAGGTAACAAAACCCCAAAGTAAAAAACATGGTATGCACTCACTGATAATTGGGTATTAGCCTAAAATCTCAGAATACCCAAAATGTAATTCACAGTCCACATGAAGCTCAAGTAGAAGGAAGACAAAAGTGAGGGTGTTTCAGGCCTTAGAATGGGGAACAAAATACTACTGGGAGGAAATATTGAGACAAAGTTCAGGGAACAGACTGAAGGAATGACCATGCAGAATCTGCCCAACCTGTGGAACCATCCCAAAAACAGACCCAGTACAGACACCAGACCCAGTCACCATTGTAGATACCAACAAGTACTTGCTGACAGTAGCCTAATAAGGCTGTCTCCTGAGAGGCTCTGCCAGAGCTTGGTAGGAACAGAGACTGAATCTCACAGCCAGCAATCAGACTGATCATGGGGTTCCCAGTGGAGGAGTTAGAGGAAGGACTGAAGGAGCTGAAGGGGTTTGCAACCTTATAGGAAAAATATCAATATGAACCAAACAGACCATCCAGGGTCTGCCCAACATATGGATCCATCCCATACACAGACAGCAGACACATTCACTATTGTTGATACCATGTGCTTGCTGACAGGAGCTGAATATGACTGTCTTCTAAGAGGCACTGCCAGAGCTTGGCAAGAACAGAGGGTGATGGTCACAGCCTGATCATGGGGTCCGCAGTGGAGGGGATGAGGAAAGACTGAAGGAGCTGAATGGGTTTGCAACCTTACAGTAAGAACATCAATATGAAACAAGTAACCCCCCAGAGCACCCAGGGACTAAGCCACCAAACAAAGAGGGGGACCCATGATTCCAGCTATATATATATTAGAGGATGGCATTGTCAGACATCAGTGAGAGAAGAGGTCCTTGGTCCTGTGATCCTGTGAAGGCTGTATGCCCCAGTGCAGGCAACTGCCACAGTAGAAATGTGGGAGTGGGTGGTTGGGAGAACATGCTCATAGAAGCACAGGGAGGGTCGAATAGAATAGAAACTTTCTGGGGTGAAATCAGGAAAAGGCTAATATTTGAAATGTAAATAAACACAGACACACACAGACACAAACACACACACACACACACACACACACACAAACAAAATTATGGCTTTAACTGTGACTTCAAGTAGGTTTATATGTAATCTCAGGATGATATAAATTTTGGTACCATTCCTGCTAAGTTTTTGATAAATTAGAGTAAATGTCTCTGCATCTCAGTCTCCAAATGAAATCATGGTTGCTTTTATCACAACCAAGCTCCTCAATCTTTTTCATCACAATACAAACCTAAAGCAGATCTAAAATATAAAGTTCTTCCTGGTTGGACAATTATTTTACTGCTACAGCAAGAAGTACTGGTTTCAAACTTCAACAATGAAAAAAAAAAAGGATAAAAATATTAAATATAAAAAAATAAAATATACATGTTTCCTCAGGTCCAGGTACATTTGTAAGGATGAGGACTTTAGGTTCAAGGCCAGTCCAAGCTGCAATTGAGATTTCAGACAATCCTGAGATATAGAGTTACAGCTTACTTCCCTAAACCAAAACAACATATAAATAAAGACTGCCTGACCTAAATTATGTCTGAAGTCCCAGTACTTCTGAGGCTGAGAGCAGCCTCTGTATTTTGAGGCAGTTTGGAGACTATATATAGAAATTTCAGCAATCTGGCATTTTAACAAGAGGTAGAAGAAAATGAAGACTGGTATTTAGTTTATTTATAATGAATTCCTGTTGGGCAGCAGCAGCAAAAAGAAGGTTTTAGTCTGTTGGTGCCACTAACTGACATCCAGTTTACTCACACCTCACATCTCCAGGCCCCAAGAAGACTTTCAGGGTCTGAAATACCCTGGCATTCCTGCTTTCTGCTAGGAGCTATTCTGTGCAAACTCCTGACCTTAGTAATTTTCTCTGTTTTTCTCAGCAGATGCCGATGGGAAAGTCAATTGTGAACTTGGAAGCAGTACCTTCCTGAGTCCAGTGAGAGTCACCTCCTCTCCTTACTCCTGAAGTAACATGTCCATCCTTCCACCTTCATCCCAACACAGACCTCCAGCTCTAACAGGATTAACCATCTTTCAACAGACAATTGACTACCTCCACTGAGACTTCTCCCTACCATGCTTCCTCATGCACATTTCTTCCTCAAGAACTGGGCTTCATGACCACTACAAAGCATACTGGGTAACAGGGATTGGATAGCAGGAAAGCAATCTCAGCAAAGCCCCTTGTTGATTGGCCGTGTTTTCACATGTGTACTAAGGGCGAGTTATGCTCTATCACTCATCTGTCATCCAAGCAGCAAAAGGGAGGTAGTATTTTAGCTGCTACTAATACCCAGAGGCTTTCCATTTTCCACGTTTGCAATACTAACTTGAAAGATAAAATAAATGAACCCCTAAAAAGACTCTCCTACTTTTTTTTTTCAGATGAAGGGCCTCTTGATTGTAATTTAAATTGTTTTATTTTTTATGTAATGTGTTTTTGCGTGTTTGTATTTATACAACCTGCATGTATGTTGTTCATAGAAACTAGAAGAGAATTCCAAAACCCCTGGATATAGAATTAAAAATGGTTGTGAGCCATTATGGGGGTTCTAGGAACTAAAACTTGGTTCTGTCCAAGAACAACAAGTGCTCTTAATTTCTAAGCCATCTTTCCATCCCTGTCCTTTGCATGTTTTAAGGTGTGCTGGATCATGTCTCTCGATAGATGTTCATTTTTACTATGCAGGAGAGATCATAAAATTATGACACTTTCTTAATATTATATATTTCAAGAAATAGAAAAAACACCATAATTTTACTAGATTGTGTAAATCTTAAAAAGAGTTTTGGCAAAAAAATGATTGTGTATATATTTCAGTATGAGTGTGCACAAGAAGGCCACAAATAGACATCTACTGCATTCTAATCATATTCCAACTTACTTTTATTTTATTTTTTTATTCAAGACAGGGTTTCTCTGTATAGCCTTGGTTGTCCTGGAACTCACCCTGTATACCAAGGTGGCCTCAAACTCAGAAATCTCTCTGCCTCTGCCTCCCAATTGCTGGAATTAAGGCATGTGACATCACTAGCTGACCAAACTTAAAACTTGAGACATGGTCTCTCAGAATCTGCAGCTCACCAATGCCACTAGCCTTGCTAGCCAGCAAGGTGTCTCCACCTACTCAACACTGGGTTGCAGCCTGCATTTTTTAAGTGGATTCTATGTCCCCACCTTAACTCCATATACTTTCAAGGCAAGCGCTTTACCAAAACAGCTTGTAGCCACTCTCTTCTTTTTTTCTCTCTCTCTCTCTAATCATGCCTACGTTTAGGCTCCTAAAATGCTTAATGCTGGTTTTGCTCGTTTCCTTACAACAAGAAATTGGGTTTCTTGCTCACTTTACAATCTGAAGTTGATTTGGAAAACTGCACAAACTAACATTTCATTTGAGAGGCTTATTGCAGAGCTTTGTTTGTTTGGTAGTTTTTTTGTTAATTTGGTGGGTTGGTTGGGTTTTGTTTTGTTTTTGTTTTTTTTTTCTTTTTTGTTTTGCCCACTGAAGATGAAACTCATAACTTTTACATGGTATTTTACCACTGAACTACATCTTCAGCTAATCATTCATTCTGAATGTTGGTTGAGAAGTCATCTCATATGGGTTTTAAAGAGAACTACAATTACTGTGAAATCTAAAATTATCCCCTATGGTATAGGGGTTATAGAGATCTGATTCCCTCTTCTGACCTCTTCAAAAACCAGTCAAAAACCTCCAAAAACACATACCTCCAGATTTATCCAACATACTGTCTAGTTCACCTCTGTTAAGAAAGGAATATAAAAATTAATGTAAGAAATATCGTGAACTGGTAGGACATTTTTCTTCCCCACAGAAAACTTTAAACAGAACCTTCTTTTAATTATTTATAATAAATATATGTTTGGTTCGGAACAAATGACATATACATATAAAATACATGGTGGACTACCAAAGTGAACTTGTATGATTTACTTTTTACAATTCATACATTTACATCCCAGAGTAGTTTATTCATACCTCTACGACTCTTGCTGAGACCCTTCTTCTTCCCAGATGCCCCCCCTCTTATTCTTTTCATGTTTTTCCTTTTCTTTTTGTGTATATCTGGGAAGATCTCATGCAGGTGGTCCTACTGTATGAGTTGCTATGTGTTTGTGATCACAATCTCTCAAGGACCTCAATCTGGGCTTGAACACACAATATAGCAGTGTCTGACTTTGAATTGTTCATCTTCCTGAATCTACTTCTCCAGTGAAGGGATCACAAACACTACTTATGAAGTACTCTATTGAACTCTATTGAAATACTCTATTGAAAATTTTACCCCATATCTCCATCTTTTTTTACGTGAGTTGATATATTCTCATCTTTGTCAAATGCTGGGCTCTTCTTTACTGTATTGACAAGAGAAAATAGAAACATTTGAATGGATGCTATATAAGTAATAGTTAATGAAGTACTAAAGATTTGAATTTCTCTCAAGATACTGCCCATGTGAGTTTTTGAAAGAGATTTTAGAAAGGAAATAATTACATCGATGAAATCCAGGACACAAAGAGATGACGAAACTTAAGGATAATAGGTATCGATGAAAAGTAATTTTTACCAAACTATAGGGACAGTGAGTATATTCAACAAAATTATAGAAGAAAATTTCCCTAACCTAAAAAAAGAGTTTCCCGTGAATATACAAGAAGCCTACAAAACTCCAAATAGTTTATACCAGAAGAGAAATTTCAGCCATCAAATAATAATCCAAACATCAAATGCAAAAAAAAAAAAAAAAAAAAGGAAAAGAAAAAAAGAACAGTTTCTTTAAAGAAAGAAAGAATATTAAAAGCAATATGGGAAATTTCAAGTAACTTATAAAGGAAGACTTATCAGAACTATACCTAACATAACCTCTGAGACTATGAAAGCCATAAGATCCTGGGCATATATCATACAGAAATGCCAGCCAAGGCTATAATACACAGCAAAAATATCTTACCATAGTTTGAGAAAAGAAGGTATTCCATGAGTAGGGCCACAAGCCTCTCCGGTCAGAAAAGCGCCGGTGTAGCTAGGGCGCAGGATCTGCTGACACTCGCCAACTACCCACAACCCCCGCCACAGGATTTTGAGACTGCTGGTGAGTGGAACACAGCTTCTGCTCTAGTCCAATCACGCGGGACCTGAGACTGCTTTGGTTGGGGAGGCAGAAATCCGGACTCAGTAGGGCCACAAGCCTCTCCGATCAGAAAAGTGCCGGGGTAGCTAGGGCGCAGGGTCGGCTGACACTCGCCAGCTACCCACAACACCCGCCACAGGATCTTAAGACTTCTGGTGAGTGGAACACAGCTTCTGCTCCAATCCAATTGCGCGTGGGACCTGAGACTGCATTAGTTAGGGAAGCAGAAAACCGGCCTGAGTAGGACCACAGGCCTCATCCGGCCGGACCAGCACCGGGATAGCTAGAGCGCAGGGTCGGCTGACACCCGCAAGCTACCCACGACCCCCGCCACAGGATTTTGAGACTGCTGGTGAGTGGAACACTGTGGAAAGCCATGCAGCGAGCAATCGCTGTGGAGAGCCGTGCACGTGCTGCGTGCAATCACCATTATAAGATGGTGCTGGCCTCCGCTGTGACTAACTAGTAAACAAGCCTTGTGCGCAAGTGCGAGAGTGAACTCACTCCTAGTCACTGCCCATTCTCGGGGTGTAATAGTGGTGTGATGAGCGAGCAAGGAATCAAGAGCTGTCACGCCACATCAGGTGCTGAAACGTCATGGCTGAGTGCTATATAAGGGACTCCATTTTCTGGGGTCGGGATCTTCCTGAGAAGTAAGCAATAAAGCTTTGCTGCAGAAGATTCCGGTTGTCCTGAGTGTGTTCTTGCCGGCAGGGACAAAAGCTTGGGATACATGGCGCCAAAAACCCGGGGACTTTATACCATCACACCGGCGCAAGGAAGATCCCTCATTTGCGGGGCGGAACCAGAACTGCTGGACACTACAGCTCTGCAAGGTAAGTATAGTCTTGAAATTTCTCCAGAGTTAGATGCCCTTTTGATTGTTTGCATGGCGATTGCACTTTCCCTTTTGGTTTCGTTTTGCTTCCACCGCTGGAACTGCTGACTGGTTCCCAGTCGCAGTCAGTCTTGGACAGCACCTGGACAGTGCCTGGACAGCCATTAGTTTCAGTCACGGTCAGGACTGGATAGTGGCAGTATGGGAATTTCTCACTCTGTAGTAGTGGCTTTAAGGTCGGTCTTGAAGCAGTGTGGCCTAAAAATCGCCACTAAGAGTATAGAGGCATTTGTCAGGGAGGTAGACCGTGTGGCACCATGGTATGCTTGCTCAGGTTCGTTAACTATCACCTCTTGGGACAAACTGAAAGGAGATCTAGTTAGGGAACAGCAGAACGGCAAACTTAAAGCAGGGATCATGCCGTTATGGAAATTGGTCAGGTCGTGCTTAACAGATGAGGATTGTGAGCAAATGGTAGAAGCAGGGCAGAAGATTTTGGAAGAAATTCAAGACAGTCTATCAGAGGCAGAGTGGGGAGAGAGATTGAAAGTTGGGATGAAACAAGGTGCACCGAAGAATTTAGGCCTATCCACGGGCCTTGAGCCCAAGGAAAAGAGATATAAAGGAAAGAATGCCTTGGGAGAGATTAGAAAAAGGGATGGAAAGGGAGAGAAGAAGAGAGAAAGAACTGGAGAGGCACATAAGGAAAGAAGCCTCTACCCGCCATTAGATGAGTTTAAGGCACTAGCTGTCAGTAGCTCAGAATTGGATAAGGAACTTAGCTCCTCTGAGGAGACAGACTTTGAGGAAGAAAGATACCAGCAAGATGAAAGACGAGCTAATCAGTCACAGAATAACATAAAGAAAGCAAAAGTAGCTAGAGACAAATGTCAAATCACTATGCGATCTTCAGATCCACAACCTCTGGGTCCTAGTACACCTCCGCCCTACGTGCAGAGGTATCAATCAGACTCATTCATATCAAAAGAGGAACAGAGAAAAGTGCAGCAAGCATTCCCAGTCTTTGAAGGCGCAGAGGGCGGACGCGTTCATGCCCCAGTGGAGTATATACAGATTAAAGAACTAGCAGAGTCAGTTCGTAACTATGGAGTCAATGCCAACTTTACTGTAGCCCAAGTCGAAAGGCTTGCGACTCTGGCAATGACGCCTGGCGATTGGATGACCATAGTAAAAGCCGCATCTCCTAACATGGGAATGTATTTAGAATGGAAAGCTTTGTGGCAAGACTCCTGCCAAGCACAGGCAAGGGCCAATGCCAATGTTGAAGGGGACCAAGGAACATGGACTTTTGAGTTGCTTACAGGTCAGGGACAACATGCTAATAACCAGACAAATTACCATTGGGGAGCTTATGCTCAGATCTCAGCTGCTGCAGTTAAGGCATGGAAGGCACTCTCTAAGAAGGGAGAGGCAAGGGGGCATTTGACCAAGATCACCCAGGGCGCACAGGAGTCATTCTCAGATTTTGTGGCTAGAATGACAGAAGCAGCAGGGAGAATTTTTGGGGATCCAGAGACAGCTATGCCTTTAATTGAACAGTTGATCTATGAACAGGCTACCCAGGAATGCAGGGCGGCTATTACACCTAGAAAGAGCAAGGGACTGCAGGCCTGGTTGAAGGTTTGCCATGAGCTTGGAGGGCCACTCACTAATGCAGGTTTAGCAGCTGCCATTTTACAAGGGCAAAAACGCCCTGACATGGCTGAGCTCAAACTCTGCTATAATTGTGGCAAACCGGGACACTTAAAAAAGGACTGTAGAGCCCTTGTCAAAAGGAGAGCACCAGGACTGTGTACTAAGTGTGGAAAAGGATATCATTGGGCCAGAGATTGTCATTCAGTCAGGGACATTCAAGGCAGGCCCCTGCAGCCAGGATTCCCTCAAGCAGTAGATAATGAGACCATTCCAAAAAACCAGTACATGGCCCTCAGGTCTCAGGGCCCGAAAACATATGGGACCTTGACAGGCAAAAGGTTGACCCCACAGTCCGCAGGGCAACAGAAGGATCAGCTGGGTTGGACCTCCGTACCACCACCCGATTCATGCTAATGCCCCAAATGGGGGTACAGCCTATTCCTACTGACTATAAAGGACCTCTGCCATCCGGGAGTGTTGGCCTAATATTTGGCCGGGCCTCCCTTACCTTACAAAGTCTTATTGTTCACCCTGGAGTCGTAGATCAAGACTATGAAGGGGAACTTCAAGTTCTCTGTTCCTGTCCTCAGGGTGTCTTTTCTATTTCACAAGGGGATAGAATAGCTCAGTTAATAATTTTGCAAAGCCTACATGGCTGTTTTCCTTCTTCTGGTGTCCCTCGAGCTACCAGAGGGATTGGTTCTACTGGAAATGATTCTGCTTACTTAGTGATGCCTCTTGACTCCAGGCCATTCTTAGAATTAGTTATAGAAGGAAAACAATTTAAAGGGATTTTAGACACAGGAGCAGGTAAAAGTATCCTTTCTTCCCAATGGTGGCCAAAAACTTGGCCCGTTACTCAGTCATCACGGTCTTTGCAAGGTTTAGGTTATCAGTCCTGTCCCACTATTAGTTCCCGTTCTTTGAGCTGGACAGCTCCTGAAGGTCAAACAGGACGATTCATTCCCTATGTTTTACCACTCCCAGTAAATCTCTGGGGGAGAGACATCTTACAGGCACTAGGACTGACCTTGACTAATGAATACTCGCCACAAGCTGTTCAAATAATGAAGAAAATGGGCTAAAAGAAGGAAGGGGATTAGGGAAAGGAGAGCAGGGTAAACTTGAACCTATCCCTCAAAAAGGTAATAACGGGAGACAAGGTTTAGTTTTTTTCTAGGGGCCGTTGAGGGCTCCATGCCCATGCCATGGCTTACAGAGGAAGTTGTATGGGTTCCTCAATGGCCTCTCTCCTCTGAAAAGTTAGAAGCAGCTACAAAACTAATTTCTAAATAGCTACGCTTGGGTCATTTAGAGCCCTCTACCTCACCCTGGAATACACCTATTTTCGTAATTAAGAAAAAATCTGGCAAATGGCGCTTATTACATGATTTTAGAGCTAATAATGCACAAATGCGTCTATTTGGACCAGTTCAGCGAGGGCTACCATTGCTTTCTGCCTTACCCAAAAATTGGAAAATTATAATTATAGATATTAAAGATTGCTTTTTCTCTATACCTTTATGCCCTCAAGATAGGCAAAGATTTGCATTTACCATCCCAGCCATTAATCATTTAGAACCGGATCAAAGATACCAATGGAAGGTCCTAACTCAGGGGATGGCGAATAGTCCCACCATGTGTCAACTGTATGTGCAATTGGCACTTAAGTCAGTTAGAGAGCATTTTCCATCATTACAGGTGATAATTTATATGGATGACATTTTGATTTGCCATAAAAATTCACAGTTATTGCAGGATGCATACCCTATATTAATAAAAATGTTAGGGCAATGGGGATTGCAGGTGGCCACTAAAAAGGTGCAAGTTGCTTGAATGGGAGCCTTCCTAGGGTCACTCATTTATCCTGACAAAATTGTTCCTCAAAAATTAGAGATTCGCAAAGATCAACTACATACCTTGAATGATTTCCAAATATTGCTAGGAGATATTAATTGGCTAAGACCATTTTTGAAAATTCCATCAGCAGAATTAAAGCCCTTATTTGACATATTAGAGGGAGATACCCACATCTCCTCCCACAGAGCACTTACCCCAGCTGCATGTCAAGCTTTACAAACGATAGAAAAGGCCTTACAAGATGCTCAATTACAACGCATTGAGGAGTCAAAGTCATTTGAATTGTGCATATTAAAAACTGCACAGTTACCAACAGCTGTCTTATGGCAAAAAGGACCCTTATTGTGGGTCCATCCTAATGCTTCCCCTGCAAAAATTATTGAGTGGTATCCTAATGCAATTGCTCAACTTGCACTTAGGGGGATAAAAGCAGCTATTACTTATTTTGGGAAAGAACCTCATATGCTAATTGTACCTTATACTTCTGCTCAAGTTCAAACCCTGGCAGCAACAACTAACGATTGAGCAGTCTTGGTTGCTTCTTATTCAGGACAAATTGATAATCATTATCCAAAACATCCAATTTTACAATTTGCCTTAAGCCAAGCCATAGTGTTTCCAGTAATAACAGCCAAACACCCACTTCCGGATGGGGTAGTAGTGTATACAGATGGATCCAAATCTGGCATAGGTGCATATGTAGTAAATGGCCAAGTAACATCTAAACAATATAATGAGACATCACCCCAGGTTGTAGAGTGTTTGGTGGTTCTAGAGGTCCTTGAAACTTTTCCTGGACCGCCCAATATTGTATCTGATTCCTTATATGTGGTTAATGCAGTTAATACGCTTGAAGTTGCTGGCTTAAATAGACCCTCTAGCAAGCTTGCTCACGTTTTTCACCAAATTCAGTAAACCCAGTTACATAGAATTCATCTTGTGTGTATTACTCATGTTAGGGCTTATTCTGGCCTTCCTAGCCCTATGTCTCATGGAAATGACTTGACAGACAAAGCCACTAGAATCGTGGCTGCTGCTCTGTCTTCACAGGCTTTCATACACTCTTCCACATGATGGCTGAAACATTATGCTGCCATTTCACTTTAACCAGGAAGGAAGCTCATGACATTGTCACCCAATGTCAAAACTGTTAATTTCTGCCTATTCCTCAGGTAGGGATAAACCACCGAGGCATCAGGCCATTACAGGTCTGGCAAAGGGATGTCACTCGTATTTCCTCCTTTGGAAGAAATCAATATTTACATATTTCCATTGACACCTGCTCTGGTGTTATGTTTGCTACAGCTTTAACAGGTGAGAAAGCCTCTCATGTTATATAGCACTGTTTAGAAGCATGGAGTGCTTGGTGCAAGCCCATAAACCTTAAAACTGATAATCTGCCAGGATATACCTCTGCTAAATTTCAGCAATTTTGTCATCAAATGGATATCACTCACCTGACTGGCCTTCCTTATAACCCTCAAGGACAAGGCATGGTGTAAGGTGCCCACCGTGCACTCAAGTCTTATTTTATAAAACAAAAGGGGGGAGTTAATGAGACTCTGCCCTCAGTGCCAAGAGTAGCTGTGTCCATGGCACTCTTTACAATTAATTTTTTGAATCTTGATGAGCAAGGTCGCTCTGCAGCCGATCGACATAGCTCAGACCCTGATAGACCAAAAGAAATGGTGAAATGGAAGGATGTGTTATCTGGTCTGTGGGAAGGCCCGGATCCTACTTTGTTAAGATCCAGGGGAGCTGTTTGTCTTTTTCAACAGTGTGAAGACAACCCATTTTGGCTTCAGGAATGACTCACCCGCAAGATAGTAATCAAGGATGGTATGGAAGATGCTGACCTCCCGAGGACTGCTCCTGATCCTGACAATGCTGAACTTGTCTCAGGTTCCTAGTATGATGGGCAAACAGAGATGGGCCATTCTCTCGACTTTCCCTAAATCAATGCCAGTTCGCCATGATGCTATAGTTTTTCCAAAATTCTTTACTACTAATAAAACATTAGATTTACCATATCTACCCTATGATCCCGCCCAAGCATCATTAGGAGAAAATCGCTCTTTATTAGAACAGGGTTCTTTATGTCATCAAATTAATGGACCAGGAAAATGTACAAACCTCACAGTCTGAGCCTTGGGGATGTTTAATGAGCACCAAGGAGGCTGGGTGAGCACAATCCAAGATAATTCCAAAGCAGATATAACTATTACATATCGGACCTTACGGCAGGAGGCAATTTGGGCCAATGGTACATTTCCACCACATAACTTTTCAGACAAAGAATGTCCTCCACAACCAAAAAAACCCTACATTATAGATTGGAAGATGAAGGGTTGATCTTGCCTTGGTCTGATTGTCAATCCTCCATCACTTGTTAGGCAGACCAGAGTAAAATCTTTTCCTAATCTCCCAACATGTTGGCTGACCCAGAGAATGAATTTATTATGAAAAAGGGATTTTTCATACAGGACTTTACAATGCATCCCTTTCATAGTGGGTGCTTTGTGGAGTCAATGGCAGTTGTACAGATCTCAATCCTTTGATCTTTATCCAGGGAAGAGCAGTTGGAAAGGCTTCTTTTACTGGCATCTCCAGATTTACTCAGTATTGGGGAATACATTGACTCCCTGGACTCTTATGGGTAAACTAATACCAGGGTAGAGATCACTGGGTTCAATAAAACTTTCGTAAACCAGATTAATTACCCGCCTATGCCGGTCTGTGTTTACTCCACTTTCTTGTTTATTCTTTCAAATGATTCATTTGAAGTCTGTTTCAATGATTCTTGTTGGATTTCTCAATGCTGGGATGTAACAAAGGACACCCGTGCCATGGTGGCATTCATCCCTTGTTGGATCCTTGTTCCGGTGGAAACACCCTCCACTATATCCCTGTTTCGACAAAAAAAGAGTTTTTGGCATTACTGCTGCCATAATCATAGCAATTTCAGCCAGTGCAGTTGCTGCTACAGCTGCAGGGTACACTATGGCTAGTATGGTTCAGTCAGGCACAAAATTAAATTTCAGCAGATCTGACTGATGCCATAACTCTCCTAACTTCTGCTAGTACCAAGTTAAAGGGAGGGCTGATAAATTTGAATCAGTGCCTTGACCTGGCATAGGAACTGATAGGCGTCCTGTACCAGATGGTCCAGTTGGGTTGTGAAAGAAAGTTGAATGCTCTGTGTATTACCAGGGTCAAATATGAAAATTTTACTCATTCAGCTAATCTGTCTTGACAGCTTTCCTTATATCTTGCAGGAAATTCGTCTGAGGGATTCGATGAGAGTCTTGAGGCCCTGAGGGTGGCAGTTTTAAACATCAACTCAATGCGAGTGGACCTGTCATTGACAGAGGGCCTCTCCTCCTGGATTTCATCTGCATTTTCTTATTTTAAGGAATGTTTAGGGGTAGGCTTATTTGGTGTTGCCACCTGCTGTGGACATGTGTTCATGCTCTGGTTTACAAGCTTAGAACTCAACAAACAAATGACAAGGTTGTGATAGCTCAAGCACTTGCTGCAATTGAGCAAGGGGCCTCCCCCGAAATCTGGCTATCTATGCTCAAGAATTAGTTGACACTGGTGGCTGACCTCTTTTGTAGAGTTTGCCCTAGGTCATTTAGTAGTTAGTGTCACATAGCACTGCAATATCCAGGGACGGGCAACTTTCCTCATGCACAGATCAACCTAAGACATGGGGCCCAGTTGAGATAGCGTTACCCTATGATGGGAAAGGCTGTGACATTAGAGGAACGACCTAAGACTGGAGCCACAGCAGATGGGCATCATTACACAGACCTAGTCCAGGCTCATTTTAATAAAATAAAAAGGGGAAGACGTGGGGAACCGTGCTGCTAGCAATCGCCATTATAAGATTGTGCTGGTCTCCGCTGTGCCTAATTAGTAAACAAGCCTTGTGCGCAAGGGCAAGAGTGAACTCATGCCTAGTCACTGCCTATCTCGAGGCCTAATAATGGGGTGCTGGGAAAGCAACGAATCAGGAGGTGACAGGCCACATCAGGTGATGAAACGCCATGGCTGAGGGTTATATAATCAATGCCATTTTACCGGGTCGGGGACTTACCTCCTGAAAAAGCAATAAAGCTTTTTGCTGCAGAAGAATACGTGTCCGAGTTTGTTCTTGCTGGCGAGAACAATAGCTCGGACATTCTTTCTTTCTTTCTTTTATTCTTTCTTTCTTTCTTTCTTTCTTTCTTTCTTTCTTTCTTTCTTTCTTTCTTTCTTTCCTTCCTTCCTTCCTTCCTTCCTTCCTTCCTTCCTTCCTTCCTTCCTTCCTTCCTTCCTTCCTCCTTCCTTCCTTCCTTCCTTCCTTCCTTCCTTCCTTCCTTCTTTCCTTCCTTCTTTTCTTCTTTTTTCTTTCTGTCTTTCTTTCTTTCTTGTTTTTTTTTTTTTTTAAGTTTTTTTGATTTTTTGGACAATGGGTTTCTCTTTGTATCCCTGCCAATACTGGACATGCCTCTGTAGAACATGCTGGCCTTGAACTAAGAAATCCAATACTTCTTCCTCTCAAGTGCTGGGATTTAAGGCATAGACCACCACTGCCTGGCAACCCTGAAACACTTAAACTCTCGAATTAACACTTAAAATTATATAAAAATAATGAAAAGAAAAGAAAAGTTAACTCAAAAATACAAACAAACAAACAAAAGAAACCTTGAAGAAAAAAGATAAAACCTAAAAAAATACTTAATAAAACACCCCAAATCCAAAAACACCCTAAAATCATTAAAAAAAAGAAGAAACACTAAAAATGCACTAAAAACTCGAAAACAAAAAAAAAGTCTAAAACAGTTTAATAAATCCCTACAAAAGCCTTAACAAAAACACTAAAACTATAAATAATTAATAATAATAATAATAATAATAATAATAATAATAATTGAACACAAATTGAACTTAAAACTCTTTTTTTGTTTCTTTGTTTGTTTTATTTTGTATAGTTTTGTTTTAAGAAACTGGGTTTCTCTGTTTATCTCTGGCTGTCCTAAAGCACCATCTGTAGACCATGCTGGCCTCGAAATCAAAAGTCCACCTAACTGTGCCTCCCAAGTGCTGGGATTTATTGCATGGGACACCACTACCTGGTAACCCTAAAGTTCTTAACTCTAAAAATAAATCCTTAATATTAAAATGATAATAATAATAGCCAAAAACTCTAAAAATAAATAAATAAGTAAATAAATACATAAACAACTAAACAAATAAGTATATAAATACAAATAAAAGATAAATCTTAAAAAATTTTTGAAAAAAATCCCCCAAATTCTAAAACATTATAAAATTCTAAAACAAAACAAAACAAACAAACAAAAAAAAACAAAACAAAAAAAACACTAAAAATACACTAACATACTGAAAACTAAAATTAAACTCTAAAACACTCTTTTAAAAGTTCCTACAAAACCATTTACAAAAACACTAAAAGTCTAAAAAATATTTAAAGCAACCCAAAAATAATCTTATAACTTTTTTGTTTTTTTCCTTTTATGTGTTTTGTTTGTTGGTTTATATTTTTGAGTTTTTAGAGACTGGGTTTCTCTGGCTGATCAAGAACTCACCCTGTAGACCATGCTGGTCTTGAACTCAAAAATCCACCTAACTGTTTCTATAAGGTGCTGGGATTTAAGGCATGGGCCACACTGCCTGGAAACCGTGAAACTCTTAAACCCCAAAAGTAAAACTTTAAAATTAAAAAAGAAGTACCCAAGAACACACACACAGACAAACATACAAAAAAGAAAAAAAAATAGAAAACCCATAAAGAATATCAAAAACAAACAAACAAGCAAAAACTCTAAAATCCTTTTTAAAAAACAGTAAACATACACTAAAACCCTGAAAACCAAAAAAACTCTAAAACAATCATCAAAAGTCCAAATACCCTTAAAAAAACCTTAAATTCTAAAAAATAAAAAATAATAAAAAAAAGTACACAGAAAGCCTGAAATGTCCATAAAGTCTTTATCTTTTCTTTCTTTCTTTTTCTCTCTCTTACTTTCTTTCTTTCTTTCTTTCTTTCTTTCTTTCTTTCTTTCTTTCTTTCTTTCTTTCTTTCTTTCTTTCTCTCTCTCTCTCTCTCTCTCTCTCTCTCTCTTTCTTTCTTTCTTTCTTTCTTTGAGTTTTTGGTTTTTTTTTCTTTTGTTTTGTTTTTTGTGACTGAGTTTCACTCTTATAAAAACCCTACAAAACCCTTTAAAAAACTATTATATATATATATATATATATATATATATATATATATATATATGTATATATATAACAATTTATATATATAAATATATATAATTATAATAAATATATATATAAATATATAATTATAATAAATAATAACAATGTATATATATATATATATATATAACAATTATATATATATATATATATATCCCAAAATGTTCCTTAAACTATTTTTTTTTTGGTTTGATTTATTTTGTTTTTGAAGACTTGGTTTCTCTCTTTAGCCCTGGCTATCCTGGAACTCACTCTGGAAACCAGGCTAGCCTTGAACTTAAAAGCCCACCTGCCTTTACCTCCCTAGGACTGGAAATAAAGGCATGGACCACCACTGTCTGGCAAAACTAAAATACTATACCCCAAATGTAAGAACGTAAGATTTTTTTCAGAAACACACACACACACACACAAACCTAAAAAAAAAAGGTAATACACTAAAAGAAAACCCTAAAACCTAAAAAACAAACATACAAACAAACAAACAATCCTAAAACCGAAAAGACCCACAATTCCCTTAAAAAAAAAAAGAAAGAAAAAAGGAAAGAAAGAAAACAGAAAAAAAAAAAAAACACTAAAACCAATAAAACTCTACAATAGTCATCTAAACACACTACTAACCCTTAAAAAGACCGTAAAATTCTACAAAAATACACAAGGAGCCAAAAATTTCACTAAAACTGTTTCATTTCTTTCTTTTCTTTTTCTTTTTTCTTTTCTTTTGTTTTGTTTTTTGTTTGTTTGTTTGTTTGTTTGCTAACTTTTTTGGTGACTGGGTTTCTCTGAGTATTTCTAGCTGCCCTGGAATTCACTCTGTGGACCATATTGGCCTCGAACTCAAAAATCCACATACCTCTGCCTCACAAGTGCTGGGATTTAAGGCATGGCCACAACAGCCTGTCGACCCTGAAACTCTTAAACTCCCCAATTAACACTTAAAATTAAAAAAAAAAAAAAGAAAGAAAAGAAAACTCAAAACACACGAAAAAAAAAATGGAAAAAAAGATAAAACCTTAAAAAACACATAGTAACACACCAAATCCAAAAACACCCTAAAATCCTTAAAAAATAAAAAAAATAAAAAACACTAAAAATGCACTAAAATACTCAAAACCAAAAAATCATCTAAAACAGTCTTATAAAAACCCTACAAAAGCCTTAACAAAAACACTGAAATTATAAATAACAACAACAACAACTACACAATAATAATAATAATAATAATAATAAACAAGAACACAAAATGAAACTAATTTTTTTTTTGGTTTTTCCTTTTTTGTTTTTTGTTTATTGGTTTATTGTTTTGTTTTGTTTTGTTTTGTTTTGTTTTGTTTTGTTTTGGATTTCCCTCTGTAATCCATGCTTACCTCAAATCCTCAAATCAACCGACCTCTGCCTCCCAAGGGCTGGGATTTAATGCATGGGAAACCACCGC
>NW_028227277.1:14549914-14552414 GCF_978045245.1 Mus caroli
CTTTCTTTCTTTCTTTCTTTCTTTCTTTCTTTCTTTCTTTCTTTCTTTCTTTCTTTCTTTCTTTCTTTCTTTCTTTCTTTCTTTCTTCCTTTCTTCCTTTCTTTCTTTCTTTCCTTCTTTCCTTCTTTCCTTTCTTCCTTGATTCATTCCTTCCTTCTTTCTTTCTTTCTTTCTTTCTTTCTTTCTTTCTTTCTTTCTTTTTTCTTATTTTTTTTTCAGATTTTGGAGACTGGGTTTCTATATGTATGCCTACATATATTGGACCAGCCTCTGTAAACCAGGCTGGCCTTGAACTAAGAAATCCAATATTTCTTCCTATCAAATTGCTGGGATTTAAAGCATGGGACATCACTGCATACCTATCCTAAAACTGTTAAGTCCTTCAATAAAACCTTAAAAGTAAAAAAAACAATAATATTCAAAAACTCAAAAAAAAAAAAAACAATACCTAAAACCCTAAAAATAAAAGATAGAACCCTAAAAAATACAAAAAAACCCAAAACACTAAAACACCCTAAAAAACTTTTTAAAAAAATCATAAAAAACACTAAAGATACACTAAAATACTCAAAACCAAAAAAAAAAAACCTATAAGATACTGTTTTAAAAAAACACTAAAAACCCTTTACAAAACAAAACAAAACAAAACTGAAATTCTAAAAAATAAGAAAAAAAAAGAAAAAACAAAAAAACAGAAAGGCCAAAATGTCCTTTAAGTAATATTGTCTTTTCTTTCTTTCTTTCTTTCTTTCTTTCTTTCTTTCTTTCTTTCTTTCTTTCTTTCTTTCTTCCTTTCTTTCTTTCTTTCCTTCTTTCCTTTCTTCCTTGGTTCCTTCCTTCCTTCCTTCCTTCCTACCTTCCTTCCTTCCTTCCCTCCTTCTTTCTTTCTTTCTTTCTTTCTTTCTTTCTTTCTTTCTTTCTTCTTCCTTCCTTCCTTCCTTCCTTCCTTCCTTCCTTCCTTCCTTCCTTTCTTTCTTTCTTTCTTTCTTTCTTTCTTTCTTTCTTTCTTTCTTTCTTTCATTCTTTATTTCTTTCTTTCTTTATTTTTTTTTTCTTATTTTTTTTCAGATTTTGGAGACTAGGTTTCTATATGTATCCCTACCTATATTGGACCAGCCTCTGTAAAACAGGCTGGCCTTGAACTAAGAAATCCAATATATCTTCCTCTCAAATTGCTGGGATTTAAAGCATGGGACATCACTGCATACTTATCCTAAAACTGTTAAGTCCTTCAATAAAACCTTAAAAGTAAAAAAAATAATAATATTCAAAAACTCAAAAAAAAAAACAATACCTAAAACCCTAAAAATAAAAGATAGAACCCTAAAAAAAGAAAAAAACCCAAAACACTAAAACACCCTAAAAAACTTTTTAAAAAAAATCATAAAAAACACTAAAGATACACTAAAATACTCAAAACCAAAAAAAAAAAACCTATAAGATACTGTTTTTAAAAAACACTAAAAACCCTTTACAAAACAAAACAAAACAAAACAAAACTGAAATTCTAAAAAATAAGAAAAAACAAAAAAACAGAAAGGCCAAAATGTCCTTTAAGTAATATTGTCTTTTCTTTCTTTCTTTCTTTCTTTCTTTCTTTCTTTCTTTCTTTCTTTCTTTCTTTCTTCCTTCCTTCCTTCCTTCCTTCCTTCCTTCCTTTCTTTCTTTCTTTCTTTCTTTCTTTCTTTCTTTCCTTCTTTCATTCTTTATTTCTTTCTTTCTTTATTTTTTTTTCTTATTTTTTTTCAGATTTTGGAGACTAGGTTTCTATATGTATCCCTACCTATATTGGACCAGCCTCTGTAAAACAGGCTGGCCTTGAACTAAGAAATCCAATATATCTTCCTCTCAAATTGCTGGGATTTAAAGCATGGGACATCACTGCATACTTATCCTAAAACTGTTAAGTCCTTCAATAAAACCTTAAAAGTAAAAAAAATAATAATATTCAAAAACTCAAAAAAAAAAACAATACCTAAAACCCTAAAAATAAAAGATAGAACCCTAAAAAAAGAAAAAACCCAAAACACTAAAACACCCTAAAAAACTTTTTAAAAAAAATCATAAAAAACACTAAAGATACACTAAAATACTCAAAACCAAAAAAAAAAAAAAAAACCTATAAGATACTGTTTTTAAAAAACACTAAAAACCCTTTACAAAACAAAACAAAACAAAACAAAACTGAAATTCTAAAAAATAAGAAAAAACAAAAAAACAAAAAAACAGAAAGGCCAAAATGTCCTTTAAGTAATATTGTCTTTTCTTTCTTTCTTTCTTTCTTTCTTTCTTTCTTTCTTTCTTTCTTTCTTTCTTTCTCTCTCTCTTTCCATCTCTCTCTCTCCTCTCTCTCTCTTTCTTTCTTTTTTCTTTCTTTCTTTGCTCATTTTATTTCATTTTATTTTCTTTCTTTCTTTTTTTTTTTTTTTTTGAGTCTTTCAAGACTGGGTTTCTCTGTTTATCCCTACCTGTCCTGGAGGTCTTTGTTTAGATCAGGCTG
>NW_028227277.1:14554914-14577414 GCF_978045245.1 Mus caroli
TTCACTAAATCTTTTTTTCCTTCCTTCCTTCCTTCCTTCCTTCCTTCCTTCCTTCCTTCCTTTCTTTCTTTCTTTCTTTCTTTCTTTCTTTCTTTCTTTCTTTCTTTCTTTCTTTCTTTCCTTCTTTTTTTCTTTCTTTCTTTCTTTCCTTCTTTCTTAATATCTTTATTTTTTTTCTTTCTTTTTTTTTTATTTTTTAAGTTTTGGAGAATGGGTTTCTCTGTATATTTCTGGCTGTCCTGGAACTCACACTGTAGACCGTGCGGCCTTCAAACTCAACAGACTCAAACACACACACACACACACACACACACACACACACACACACACACACACCCTAAAAAAAAATTTTCTAAATCTTTAAAGAAAAACACTAAAGCCCCCCCCAAAAAAACCCTCTAAAACCTTTAAAAAAAAACTAAACATAAACTAAAACCCTAATAACCAAAAAAAAATCCTCTAAAACAATCTTCAAAAAATCCTGAAAACCCTTTAGAAAACCTTAAATTTCTTAAAAAAATAAAACAAAAACAAAAATATAAAAACAAACAGAAAGCCCAAAAATAGGTGTAAAGTAATAATTTGCTCCCTTCCTTCCTTCCTTCCTTCCTTCCTTCCTTCCTTCCTTCCTTTCTTTCTTTCTTTTTTTTTTTTTCTTTTCCTTTGTCGTGACTGGGTTTTTTTGTGTATCCCTATCTGTCCTGGAGCTCACTGTGTAGACTATGCGGCCTCGAACTCAAAAAATCCTGCCTCCAAATGTTGGGATTAAAGGCATGGGCTTCCACTGCCTGGCAACCCTAGAACAATTAAACCCTAATATAAAACCCTAAATTAAAAAAAAAAAAATCAAGGACAACAACAACAAAAAACCCTGACAAATATTGTAAAAAGCTTAAAAAAAAACAAAAAAAGAAAAAAAGAAAGAAAGAAAGAAAAAGAAAGAGAAAGAGAAAGGCTAAATTAAATCCCAAAACCATAAAATACACGAAAATCCTTAAAAACAAGAAAAACACTAAAAATACACTAAAAGCCTGAAAACAAACAAACAAACAAAAACTTCTTAAAACACTCTTCTAAAAATTGTACAAACCCTTAAAAAGCACTTAGAAATCTAAAATGAAAAAAAAAATACACACAAAGCCAAAATGTCCCTACTAGTTTCTTTCTTTCTTTCTTTCTTTCTTTCTTTCTTTCTTTCTTTCTTTCTTTCTTTCTTTCTTTCTTTTTTTCTTTCTTTCTTTCTTTATTACTTTTTTTTTGAGGTTTTCATGACTGGGTTTCTCTGTGTATCTCTGGATGTCCACCTGGAGCTCCCTCTGTAGACCAGACTGCCATGCACTAAGAATTCCACTACTTCTGCCTCCAAGTTGATGAGAATCGAGGCAAGGGCCACCATTTTGAGCCAAAATGTATGTCTTAAAATCCAAAAATAAAACCTTATATTAAAAAACTAATAATACTTAAAAACACTGAAATAAAATACAAAAATCAAAACAAAACTAGCCCAAAAAAAGGCCAAAAAACCCTAAAAGAAAAAAAAAGTGTAGAGCCTTAAAAAAAAAATACCTAAAACACTCTAAAATATTAAAAAAAAATAAAAATAAAAACAAACAAACAAAAAAAATACACTAGAGTCCTGAAAGACAAGAAACAAAAAAAAAAACAAAAACAAAAACAAAAACAAAAAAACATCAAAACTCCAAAACAGTATTCTAAATAACCTTAAGAAAAACACTAAAATTATAAAAAAAAAAAAAGAAAAAAGGAAAAAAATACACAAGAACCACAAAAAGACCCTAAAAAAATTTTTTTTGAGTTTTTCTGTTTTTGAGTTTTGAGAGACTGGGTTTAGCTATGTACCTCTGGCTGTCCGGCAGCACCCTCTGTATATTATGCTGTCCTCAAACTCAAAAGTCCGCCTACATCTGCCTCCCAATTGCTGGGTTTAAAGCATGTGCCACCATTGCCTGGCAACCATATAATAATCCGCAAATATAAAACCCTAATTAAAAAAAAAAATTGAGAACAACAACAACAACAACAAAATACCCCTAAGAAATAGAGTAAAATGCTAAACAATAAATAAATAAAATAAAGCCTAAATTTAACCCCCAAACCCTAAAATACATTAAAATACTTAAAAAACGAGTAAAATCACTAAAAATATTCTAAAAGCCTGACAACCAAAAAATTCTAAAACACTCTTCTAAAAATTCTTCAAACCTAAATAAAAACCCTAAATTTTAAAAATTCTAAATAAAGTGGCTGGCAACACTAAAACTCTTAAACTCACAATATACAACCCTCGATTTAAAAAGAAAAACTAAAGAACACACACACAAAAACTAAATAAAACAGTAAAGTGCTAAAAAATAAGTCCCTTATACCTTGTAAGAACCAGAAATCACTAAAACAACCTAAAGTCCTTTAAAAATTATAGAAAAACCTCTAAATATACACTATAACACTTAAAACCAAACAAAATTCTAAAATACTCTTCTAAAAACCCTAAAACACCTAAAAAAAAAACCTAATATTAAAAAAAAGAACTACACAATAAGCCAAAAATATCCATTAAGTACTTTTCTTTCAGTCTTTCCTTTCTTTGTTTTCTTTTTTTCTTTCTTACTTTCTTTCTTTCTTTCTTTCTTTCTTTCTTTCTTTCTTTCTTTCTTTCTTTCTTTCTTTCTTTCTTCTTTCTTTCTTTCTTTCTTTCTTTCTTTCTTTCTTCTTTCTTCTTTCTTTCTTTCTTTCTTCTTCTTTCTTTCTTTCTTTCTTTCTTTCTTTCTTTCTTACTTTTTTTTTTTTCGTGACTGGGTTTCTCTTTGTATCCCTACCTGTCCTGGAGCTGCCTCTGTAGATGAGGCTGGCCTCAAACTCAGAAATCCACCAGCCTCTGCCTCCCAAGTATTGTGATTTAAGGAATGGGTCACCACTGCCTGGCAACTCTAATACTTTTAATCCCCAAAATTAAAAGCCTAACATTAAAAATAGAAGAAGAAGAAGAAGAAGAAGAAGAAGAAGAAGAAGAAGAAGAAGAAGAAGAAGAAGAAGAAGAAGAAGAAGAAGAAGAAGAAGAAAATCCACCACCACCACCACCACCACAAAAACAAAAAAAATCACTAAAAGACCCTAACATCCTTTTAAAAATATAGAATAAACTCTAAACATATACTAAAACCCTGAATACCAAAGAACCTCAAAAGCATTCTTCTATAACCCTACAAAACCATTTAAAAAAAACCTTAAATTCTAAAAAAAACATGAACACAAAAATAAATATACAACTTTTTGTTTATTTGTTTGTGTTTGTTTTTTGAGACAGTGTTTCAGTGTGGCTGTCCCGGAACTCACTTTCTAAACCAGGCTGACCTCAAACTCAGAAATCCAATACCCCAGCCTCTCTCTCTCAAGTGTGGGATTAAAGGCATGCACCACCACTGTCTGACAAGAGTAAAACTCATTAACTGCAAAATAAAACTCTAAAATTTTCAAAAAATCTTTTCAAAAACAAAAATAAAAAACAAAAACAAAAACAAAACAAAAAAACCTAAAAATAGTTTTGTAAAACCCTAAAAAGGAACCCTTAAAGCCTAAAAAAAAAAAAAAGAAAAAAAAATCCAACCCAAAACACCTTAAAATCCATTAAAAGAAAAAAAAAAAACAAAAACAAAAAACAGAAAAAAAAACCACTAATATACACTAAAACCGTGAAAACCAAAAAAAAAAAAAAAAAACTCTATAAACACTCATCTTAAAAAAAGTCCACTGAAACTCTTTTCTTTCTTCCTTTCTTCTTCTTCTTCTTCTTCTTCTTCTTCTTCTTCTTCTTCTTCTTCTTCTTCTTCTTCTTCTTCTTCTTCTTCTTTTTCTTTTTTTTTTTTTCATTTTTTCGTTTATGAGACTGGTTTTCTCTGTGTATCCCTGGCTTTCCTCGAAGTCACTCTGCCACCATTTCTGACAACCATAAAACAATGAAACACCAATATTAAAACCCTAAAATTAAAAAAAAAGAATATTCAAGCAAAACAACAAAAACTCTTCTAAAAACACTAAATTCCTTAAAAAAAAAAAAACAAAAAAAAAAACAAAAAAATAAAAATACAAAATCTAAAATTCTAAAGAACATACACCAAAAGCCAAAAAAAGTCCCTAAAACTCTTTTCATTCTTTCTTCCTTAAATTCTAAAAAACATGAACACAAAATAACCATAGAAAAAAAATTTTTTTTTTTTGAGACTGGGTTTCTCTGTGTATGCTTGGCTACACCTAAACCCTGAACTCTACTCAATAAAATCCCTAAATATTTGTAAAAAAAATAAAAAATAAATAAAATAAAAAAATCTTAAAACCCTAAATAAGAACATGAAACCCTAAAAAGAGAACTGCCCACTTCTATGTCAGAGGAGCAGCCCCCAGCCACCCATGCCAAATCTCCTTCTGCAGAAATAGGGCCTTTAGAAGTGCCCCATGCCGATTTCTCTGTAGACACTAACAGCGAGGGTGGAGAAGATTATGAGAGTGATAATGAAGTAGAAATCAAGAAGAAGAATTAACTGTCCCTATTCAACAGACAGAGTTTTGTAGGCTAAGTTTTAAAGACTTAAAAGAGCGTAACTCTGCGGTAGAACTTATGGTCCCTCTGCCCCTTATATGCTTTCGCTCCTAGAAGCCCTCCCAGTAGTGATTGGATCAAAGAGATTTAAACTGTGTTAACTCGAGGATAGTTTTTCTCATGGAGGGTTGATTTCCTCAATAGGTGCCAGACCATTGCAGTAGCTAATCAGAAAAACCCTCCAGTGCCTGGACTGACTGGACCTTGGAAAAGCTTTCTGTTCAAGAAAAATATTTAGCTAAGGCCAGGCAGAAATTGCCCAGTGGGTCTCTTGGCTCAAACTGATAACACAGCATTGGGAACTTGGCATGCTATTCCTATGAAAGGTTCCATTATTTCCCCTTTAACTAAAATCATTCAAGGAACCCAAGAAGACTTTAGTGAATGTGTTAGTCATTTGCTTGAGGCTGCAAAAAGGACCTTAGGTCATGAGGATGTGAAAGAACCTAGTGGGGAAACCTCCACTCAACTCCTGATTCAGTGTGCACCCAAGAATCACGAATAGAACACAATGCCTTGATGTAACAACAGGAGGTATTTCAATGGCGGAGCTTCTCTGTGTATACCCTGGCAGTCATGGAAATCACTCTGAACACCAGGCTGGCCTGGTTCTTAATAAACAAAGAAAAAAACAAAACAAAACAACACTATACATATACTGAAACACTTAATGCCTAAAATTTCTAAAACACTGTTCTAAAAAACTAAGATATGTGTATGTGTAGGTGTAGGTGTAGGTGTAGGTGTAGATGTAGGTGTAGGTGTATGTATATTTACATTTATATGATTTTTTAAAGCTTCGAGGTTTACTTTGTATGCTTTTAAGTTTTTACTGTCTTTTTAGGTTTTTTACAAAGGATTTTTTACTTTTTATTTATTTATTTGTTTGTTTGTTTGGTTTTTTTTTTTTTAACGGTTTCAGGTTCTATTTCCGTTTTAGAGTTTTAGGGTTTTTAGGTTCTTTGTTTTTTTTACAATACTTTTAAGGTTTTTTTTTTTTTTTTTTTTTTTTTTTTTTTTTTTTTTTTTTTTTTCTTTTAGGGATTTAGGATTCCTTTTAAGTTTTCAAGATTTAATTTAGAATTTTAAGGTTTTATAGTTTTGTTTTGTTTTTTTTTTTTTTAAATAGGAATTTAGGGTTTTTCTAGAGTTTCAGGGTTTTGATGTATTTTTAGGTTTTTTTTGTTTTAAATTTGGGATTTTTATGGTTTAAAGAATTCTGGCACAATCTTTTTAGAGTTCTTGATTTTTTCAGAGTTGATTTTTTTTTTGTTGTTGTTGTTGTTTTTAGTGTTTTAGGGCTTTTTTAAGTTTTTTTTTATAAAGGATTTTACGGTGTTTTAGTAATTTAGGGTTCTTTTATGTTGTTTTCTAAAATTTTTTTTTTTTTTTTTTAGATTTTTGAGCTTTAGTTTTACAGCTTTATAGGTTTCTAGAAGGATCGTTTTTTAACATTATATGTTTTGTTTAGGGTTAAGGGTTTTTCATGTCTTTTAGGGTTCTAGAGATGTTTTATTATTATTTTAGGTTGTTTAAAGATTTTTTAAAAAATTAGAATTTTTGAGGGTTTTTTTACATTTTTAAAATGTTTTTATTAAGGATTTTATTTTTATTTCATTTTATGCTTTTATTTTATTTTCTTAAGGATTCTTTCCTATAAAAGATGATTTTAGGATTTTTCTCAGTGTTTTGGGCAATTTTTTTAATGCCATAGCGTTTTTTTTATGGTTTTATACTTTTTGAGGTCTTTTTAGGTTTCTTGAGTTTTTGTTGAATTTTAGGGCAATTTTTAGTGTTTTAGAATTTTTGGGGTCTTATTAGAATTCTCGCTTTTTTTTTTTTTTTAGAATTGTAGTTTTTGTTTTTAAAAGTGTTTATTAAGTATTTTAGGGTCACTGGGCAGTGATGGCCCTTGCATTTAATCCCAGCACTGGGGAGGCAGAAACAGGCAGATTTCTGAGTTTGAAGCCAGCCTGGTCTTGAGAGTGAGTTCCAGGAATGCTAGAGCTACAAAAAGAAACAGTCTCAAAAAACCAAAAAAAAAAATTATTTTAGGGTTTTTTGGGTTTTTTTGTTTTCTTGTTTTGTTTTGCTTAGTTTTATTTCGATTCTTTTTGTTTTTGTTTTTAGCTTTTTAGGGATCATTTAGTGTTTGTTTAAAGAACCTAAGTTTTTTCTGGGTTTTCTTTTTTTTTTTTTTTTTTTTTTGATGTTTCTTGATTTCTTCTACATTTTTAAGGTATTTTAGTGTTCTTTAGTGTTTTTAAAGGATTTTAGGAATGTTTTAGGTTTTATTATTATTATTTTTTAAAGTATTTATGGTTTTTTTTTTTTTTTTTTTTGCTCCTGTTTTTTGTTTTTTAGGGTTTTAGGTTTTCTGGTTATTTGTAGGGTTTTTTGGTGTATTGGAATTTTGGGATATTTTGTTGGGGTTTTAATTCTTTTAGGTTTTTTTTATATAATTATATAGGTTTTTTTTAAGGGATTTTGTTGATTTTTTAAAAACATCAGGTTTTCTTTTTTAGTTTTTTATTGTCTTTTCAGGTTTTTTTAAAGGTCTTTCTTATTTTATTTTTTTTTTTAAGTCTTGAAGGATTTTTTTTAATGGTTTCAGAACCTTTTTTTAAGGCTTTATGGGTTTTTTTGGTCTTTTTTTTTTTAGGATTTTTGAGTATTTTGAAAGAATTTTGAGGGTTTTTTAAGGGGCTTATTTTTCTTTTTAGGGTTTCATGTTCTTATTAAGGGTTTTTATGTTTTTTATTTCAATATTTAGCGTTCTTATTGAGGGGAGTTCAGGGTTTGGGTATAGCCAAGTATACACAGAGAAACCCAATTTCAATATATATATATATGAATAAAGTAAGGAAGAAAGAATGAAAAGAATTTTAGGGACTTTTTTGGCTTTTGGTGTATTTTCTTTAGAATTTTAGGTTTTTTGTTTTGTTTTGTTTTTTTAAGGAATTGTAGGGTTTTTAGAAGAGTTTTTGTTGTTTTGCTTGAATATATATATATTTTTTAATTTTAGGGTTTTAATATTGGTGTTTCATTGTTTTATGGTTGCCAGGAAATGGTGAAAGAGTGACTTCCAGGACAGCCAGGGATAAACAGAAAAACCCAGTCTCATAAATGAAAAAACGAAAAAAAAAAAAAAAAAGAAGAAGAAAAAAGAAAAGAGTTTTAGAGTACTTTTTTTAAGATGAGTGTTTTAGGAGTTTGTTTTATTTTTTGTTTGTTTTTTGTTTTTTTGTTTTGTTTTCAGTTTTTAATGTATATTTAGTGTTTTTTCTGTTTTTTTTTTTTCTTTTAATGATTTTAAGGTGTTTTAGGTTAGGGATTTTTTTTTTTTTCTTTAGGCTTTAGGGGTTCCTTTTTATGGTTTTTCAAAAATTTTTTAGGTTTTTTTTTTTTTGGTCTTGTTTTTGTTTTTGTTTTGTTTTTTTGTTTTTGTCTTTGATAAGATTATTTGAAAATTTTAGAGTTTTATTTTGCAGTTTATGAGTTTTACTCTTGCCAGACAGTGGCGGCAAATGCCTTTAATCCCACACTTGAGAGGCAGAGGTAGTGGATTTCTGAATTTGAGGTCAGCCTGTTATACAAAGTGAGTTCCAGGACAGCCACAATGAAACGCTGTCTCAAAAAACCAAAAAAAAAAAAAAAAAAAAAGAAAAAAGAAAAAAAAAATAGTTGTAGGATTATTTTTGGGTTCATGTTTTTTTAAAATTTCAGGGTTTTTTAAAAGGTTTTGTAGGGTTTTTAGAAAAATGTTTTTGTGGTACTTTGGTATTCAGTGTTTTAGTACATTTTTAGAGTTTATTCTATATTTTTAAAAGGATGTTAGGGTCTTTCTTTTAGTGATTTTTGGTTCTTAATAGGTTTAAGTGATTTTTTTTTTTAGCATTTTACTGTTTTATTTAGGGTTTATGTGTGTGTTATTAAGTTTTGTTTTATTTTTTTAATTTTAGGTTTGTATATTTTGAGTTTAAGAGCTTTAGTGTTGCCAGCCAGTTTTTTGTTTGTTTGTTTGTTTGTTTTTTGTTTTTTTGTTTTTTGTTTTAGTGTTTTGGGGTTTTATTTAGGCTTTATTTATTTATTTATTTATTTACTTACTTATCTATTTATTATTTTTGCATTTTACTGTTCTTCTTAGGAGTTTTTTGTTGTTGTTGTGGTGGTGGTGGTGGTGCTTGTTCTTCTTCTATTTTTAATTTTAGGGTTTTAAATTTGGAGTTTAAAAGTTTTAGATTTGCCAGTCAGTGGTGGCCCATGCCTTAAATCCCAATACTTGGGAGGAAGAGGTGGGTGGATTTCCGCGTTTGAGGCCACCCTAGGCTAGAGAGGCAGCTCCAGGACAGGTAGGGATACAAAGAGAAACCCAGTCACAAAAAAAAAAAAGTAATAAATAAATAAATAAATAAATAAATAAAGAAAGAAAGAAAGAAAGAAAGAAAGAAAGAAAGAAAGAAAAAAGAAAGAAAGAAATAAGAAAGAAAGGAAGAAATAAAGAAAGAAAAAAAAGAAAGAAAGGAAGAAAGAAAGAAAGAAAGAAAGAAAGAAAGAAAGAAAGAAAGAAAGAAAGAAAGAAGAACAAAGAAAGAAAGAAAAAACAAAGAAAGGAAAGACAGAAAGAAAAGTACTTTATGGATATTTTTGGCTTATTGTGTGGTTCCTTTTTTTTAATATTACAGTTTTTTAAGGTGATTATAGGGTTTTAGAAGAGTATTTTAGAATATTGTTTGGTTTTAAGAATTATAGTGTATGTTAGAGGTTTTTCAATAATTTTTAAAGGACTTTAGGGTGTTTTAGTGATATCTGGTTCTTACAACGTTTAAGGGACTTATTTTTTAGCACATTACTGTTTTATTTAGTTTTTGTGTGTGTGTTCTTGAGTTTTTCTTTTTAATTTGAGGGTTGTATATTGTGAGTTTAAGAGTTTTAGTGTTGCCAGCCCCTTTATTTAGAATTTTTAAAATTTAGGTGTTTTATTTAGGGTTTGAAGGATTTTTAGAAGAGTGTTTTAGAGTTTTTTTGGTTGTTAAGCTTTTAGAATATTTTTAGTGATTTTCCTCAATTTTAAAGGATTTTAATGTATTTTAGGGTTTGGGGGTTTAATTTAGGCTTTATTTAATTTATTTATTGTTTAGCATTTTACTCTATTTCTTAGGGGTATTTTGCTGTTGTTGTTGTTGTTGTCCTTGATTTTTTTTTTTATTTAGGGTTTTATATTTGCGGATTGTTTTACAGTTGCCAGACAGTGGTGGCACATGCTTTAAATCCCACCAATTAGGAGGCAGATGTAGGTGGACTTTTGAGTTCAAGGCCAGCATAGTTTACAAAGGGAGCTCCCGGACAGCCAGAGGTACATAGCTAAACACAGTCTCCAAAACTCAAAAACAGAAAGCTCAAAAAAAAATTTTTTTAGAGTCTTTTTGGGGTTCTTGTGTATTTTTTTTTTTCTTTTTTAGAATGTTAGTGTTTTTCTTAAGGTTATTTGGAAGATTGTTTTAGAGTTTTGATGTTTTTTGTTTTTGTTTTTGCTTTGTTTCATGTCTTTCAGGATTCTAGTGTATTTTTTTGTTTGTTTGTTTGTTTGTTTTTTATATATTTTAGAGTGTTTTAGGTTTTTTTTGTTTTTTGTTTTTTGTTTTTAAGGCTCTACAGGTTTTTTTCTTTTAGGGATTTTATTTTTTGCCTTTTTTTTGTTGGTTTTGTTTTGATTTTTGTATTATTTTTTTATTTTTAATGTTTTTGAGTATTATTATTTTTTTAATATAAGGTTTTATTTTTGGATTTTAAGACATGTTTTGGCTCAAAGTGGTGGCCCTTGCCTAGATTCTCATCAACTGGGAGGCAGAAGTAGTGGAATTCTTAGTGCATGGCAGCCTGGTTCAAAGAGGAAGCTCCAGGACATCCAGAGATACACAGAGAAACCCAGTCTCCAAAAACTTAAAAAATAAAAATAAATATAAATATAAATATAAAAATAAATATAAAAAATAAAAATAAAGAAAGGAAAGAAGGCAGGAAGGAAAGAAGGAAAAAATAAAAGAAAGAAAGAAAGAAAAAAAGAAAGAAAGAAAGAAAGAAAGAAAGAAAGAAAGAAAGAAAGAAAGAAAGAAAGAAAGAAAGAAACTATTATGGACATTTTGGCTTAGTGTGTATTTTTTTTTTCTTTTTAGATTTCTAAGTGGTTTTTTAGGGTTTGTACAATTTTTAAAAGAGTGTTTTAAGAGTTTAAGAGTTTTTTTTTTTTTTTTTTTTTTTTTTGGTTTTCAGGCTTTCAGGTATTTTTAGTGTTTTTCTTGTTTTTTTAATGATTTTTGTATATTGTATGGTTTTGGGATTTAATTTAGCCTTTCTTTTTCTCTCTCTTTTTTTTTTTCTTTCTTTTTTTTTTTCTTTTTTCTTTTTTATTAAGCATTTTACAGTATTTGTCAGGGTTTGTTGTTGTTGTTCTCCTTGATTATTTTTTAAAAATTTTAGGGATTTATATTTGGGTTTTAATTGTTCTAGAGTTGCCAGGCAGTGGTAGCCCATGCCTTTAATCGCAACAATTAGGAGGAAGGATTTTTTGAGTTCAAGGACATTATGGTCTACACAGAAAGCTCCAGGACTGATAGGGATACACACACATACACACAAAACAGTCACGACAAAGGGAAAAAAAAGGAAAAAAAGAAAGAAAGGAAGGAAATGAAAGAAGAAAAGCTGAACTCTCCATGAACTCTTCAGCTCAGGGTCCTCTTACCCCTCCCATCCAGAGATTGTTCCCGGAACACACCTGAACTTTTTACCCCAAGGTACCCCCTCCCAATTGGAAACTGCTTCAGGAACATTTTTTAGATAAGGGGTCTCCTGGAACGAACAAACCTAGTCCTACCCCTCCTAACTGAGGACTGTTCCAAGAACATTTTTGAGATAGAGGCCTCCTGGTACTACCCCAGAATGTTCCAATAGATCGAGTACATTGCCAAAATATAGGACACGACCCCTTGGTTATGTAAAGCCCCTTGGCAAAGCCCCTTGGTGACGTAAAACTTGTACTTTTCCCCTGGCTATTTCCTATAAAAGCCAGTGAAAATTTGGGCCAATTGCCGAATCTCCTCTGCACCTTGCTGGCTGCATGAGTTTCGACCCCAGATATCTGGTATATGTGCTTTTTGTGTGCTTTCTTGTCATTGCTGTATTAAATCTTACTCTCTATACATCTTAAGTTCGGTCTCAGTGTCTTCTTGGGTGCGCGGCTGTCCCGAGGCTTGAGTAAGTGCCTCCCTTTGGGAGTTTTGGAGTCTTTCATTTGGTGCATTGGCCGGGAATCAGCGCGTCCACCCAGAAGTCCTGGACCCACTCAGAGGTAAGATTTTCTGTTCTGTTTGGTCTGGTGTCTGTGTTCTGTTTCTGGAGACCAGGAGGGTCTCAATCTGTGGGCCTTGGAGAGGCCATCTGAATCTGTCTGTGGGCCTTGGAGAGGCCATCTGAATCTGTATCTGGTGCGATCGCAGTTCTGGTTTTGCGTGACGCTCTGTGCTCAGTACGAGCACCAGAGGACCGTGCTCCGGGAGCTGGAGACCAGGCAGGTCTCAATAGAGAGCACGGTGTGGATAAAGAGCAGACGTGCCCAGGTGTCCACCGTCCGATCTGCCCCTGGGAGACGTCCCAGGGAGGAATAGGGGAGGATCAGGGACGCCTGATGGACCCCTCTGAAGGCCAAGAGACTATCACTTTGGTGAAAGGTCTAAGCCGGCCGGCCTTGGAGAGGCCATCTGAATCTGTGAGTTGCCTGTGGGCGACGGGAAGTCGCCGCTGTTTTTGGTTTCTTTTTGTCTGAGTCTCGTGTCTGCTCTTGTTGTGTTTGCTATTATTCTAGAAATGGGACAATCTGCTGGGTGTGTAGGTGTGGAACTGCTGCATTTGTGTATTCTGAGATTGTGGGTTTATTCTGGCAGCTGCCACTGTGGACCGTAAGGACCCTAGTGGCTGTGAGAGGACGACTGTCTATGGCCTCACAGTCTGCACCCCAAAAAGATGTTCCAAGGGAGACCCTGGAAGGAGTGCCCAGGGTACAGAACAGTCAAAAAGACCTGGCTGTTGCCTGGCAGAGTGAAAGAGAGAGAGAGTGTTCTCTCTGCCAGAGCGGGAGTGGATGTGGAATCCCACCCCTATCAGGAAAACGAGTCAATGTGGAATCCGACCCCGTCAGAAAGTGGCGTTTGGCTGGTTGTGTTTTGGTCACGTGACAAGACTGTGTGTGTGTGTGTGTGTGTGTGTGTGTGTGTGTGTGTATGTGTTAACCCTTTGTCGACTGTAGACTTGGACTGACGTCAGGACAGAATTTGTCAGGTATTAGAAAAAAAGAAAAAAAAAAAAAAAGAACCATCAGGCCGGTCTTGCCCACCGTGCTCTCAGCGAGGCAGTGCCAGCAGCTCGCAGCGGGCGGGCAGCGCCGGCCGGCCTTGCTGCGGGGCCATCGTGGGGCGAGACCAGCTGCCACCGGCCGACAAAGGCAGCGCACGGTCCGCACTCGGCTGGGGAGCCCCAGGCTGTTCAAAAGAGAACCTAGATGCAGAGCCGGCTTTGGTGGCGCAGTTATGCTGGTGGTGAGTGCGGCCGCCTGCCGGTCCCGGAGTGGCCGTGAAGCCTGCCACAGCTGGGGAGGGGCCGACTACAGCCGCCGTCCCTCCTTTGGTCCCCCCCCAGAGTCTACCCGCACTCCCTTGTGCCTGCCTGGCTGCGTGCTCCCTCCCCAAAGACAGTGCAGAGAGCACAGGGTGTCTATCAGGTAGTTAAATAGTTAAATTGCTGCCTCTGCCTGCCAGTGTTTGTTTGCCACTCCCAGGAGTTTACGCTGCATTCCGGCGCGCAGCGGAGACTCGGCGCTGGGCTCTTCACATCAAAGGATTTGTTTTCAGCCTTTGCCTGCCTCTTGGGTGGGAGAAAGGCTCATTCACCTGCCCCCTGTATCCTGTCTCTTGTTAACAGAAAAAAAAAATTGTGTTCATTTTAAAATATCAGTGGTCTGGTGCAGCCAGATGATGTGAGAGCTGCACCCCCTTCTCTGCCCCATGTGTTTTCTCTTCTCAGGCACCGCCCTGAGCTGCGTGAGTTTGTTTTAAGTTCCGGTGAGGGAGATATACAAGGTAAGGAGCACCTACGAGTCTAACTGCCAGGCTCTGATGAAGGATAGAGGTCTGCAAAGAAGAACTGAGAGCAAAGCTTCAGCAGACTCAAAAGAAATAGGTTAACAGTAAAAAGAGGTAAACTATGAAAAAAGTTAAGTGACAGAATATAGATGTAATAATTAGATAACATTCAAAGTAAGCAAAGACAAGAAAGAGATATATATAGATAGAAAGAGAGACATTATATGAGATCTCCATTGCAGTTAAAAACAGGAGTAAAGAGAGATAACTGACAAAGACTAGAACCTAGCAAAGTGACACTTGCTAATAATACTAGCACTTAGAGATGATCTGTAAGAAATAAGGAGCCAGAAAATTTTCTAAAAAAGATAAGAGAAATGAAATGCTGGTCACAAACGTCAGGGAAACTAGAAAACTTAGTACCTGGCAACAAAAGAAAAAAAGCTTTTGGCTAAAGATCAAAGTGTTTACTGTTAAGAAGAGAAGAGCACTGGGTGAGAGACTGTCCTAACAAAAAGAAGAGGAGCCCCCCCCTCCTCAAGACAAAACCCTTCACCTGTTCGTGGCTAAAAATAAAGAGATAGCAGAAGGGGTGATAACACAGAAGCTGAGTCCTTAAAAGAGACCGGTGGCCTACCTGTTGAAGCAGCTAAAAAGAGACTGTGTTTTCATATTCCTCCACTGACCAATGCAAAGCAAGTTTAAAAGGTCCCTGGACACTACAGGTCTTTGCAAACTGTGGATTCCAGGTTTTGCTGCATTAAAAAGATAAACAGCCCTTCGTATAAGAAATAAAGAACAACCTTGGATGGCCTTAGATGCTATTGAGACTGCCCTAATGTTGTCCCCAACTTTGGGACTCCTAAATGTGACTGAGAACAAAAGTATTGCCAAAGAGGTTCTTACTCAGAAATTGGGACCCTAAAAGACCAGTGGCACTTGAAAAATTAGACCTGGTGACTGAGGGATGGCCTGCTTGTCTGCACATAATGGCTTTTGGTCAGGGACACATGATCCAATTGTTTCCCTGACTGATGGACACATTATTAGAGCTTTTTGTTGACAGAACAAGTGACCTTCGCTTCCCCTGCTAACCTGCTGAGTCTTCACCTACTCATCACTGCTCTGACATTCTGGCAGAAGGAACTTTGGCTCAGAAGGCTGAACTCCTGGCGCTAACCCAAGCCCTGCGGTTGGCTGAAGGCAGAGACATCAAAGACAAAGAAGAAATTCTGGCCCTCCTAGAAGCTCCTGAATGAACTGGGTGAGTTGGGGTATCGGGTATCGGCTAAGAAAGCTTAGTTATGTCGTACCGAGGTGCCAAAACGACGGAAAGCGGTGGCTCACCGAAGCCAAGAAAAAAGACTGTGATGCTGATCCCAACCCCCACCACCCCGCGCCAAGTACGTGAGTTTCTGGGAACGGTGGGCTTTTGCAGACTCTGGACTAAAGAAAAAGTCCCATTCACCTGGACTGAGGAACACCAAAAAGCCTTTGACAGCATAAAGGCAGCCCTGCTTGCAGCCCCCGCTCTGGCTTTGCCAGATCTGACTAAGCCTTTTACCCTATATGCTGAACTGGTACACGGATGGCAGTAGCCTCATGGTTAAAGGTAAGCGGAAGGCGGGGACAGCAGTGCAGCAGTGAACAAAAAGCAAGTGATCTAGGCCAGCAGCCTCCCTAAAGAGACTTCAGCCCAGAAAGCTGAACTTGTGGTTTTGATACAAGCTTTATAAATGACAAAAGAAAAGTCTACACTGACAGCAGGTATGCTTTTGCCACTGTATGGAACAATACAAACAAAGAAAGCTGTTGACATCTGCAGAAAAAGACGTTCTCAATATGGATAAATGAGACTGCTCACATAGTCATCAAGAAGATTATTAAAGAAAATTTTTCCAAGAGTGCCAAAAGCAATAGTGTTAGATAATGGCCCTGCTTTGTTGCCCAGGTGAGTCAGGGTGTGGCCAAGCATTTAGAGGTCAAATAAAAATTACATTGTGTGTATAGACCTCAGAGCTCAGGATAGATAAAAATTAGTTTAAAACTCTAAGACAGACCTTGACAAAATTAATCGTGGAGACTGGCACAGACTTGGTGTTCCTTCCCTATGCCCTATTTCTTGATTCAGTTTTACTCTGTTTAAGATCCTTTATGAAACTCCTATGCCCATCATAGTCTCAAATGATGTGTTTAAACCTATGTTGTTAATAATGATCTGTATGCTAAGTTAAAAGGCTTGTAGGTGGTCTGGTCACAACTAGAAAGAATTGGACTGAGTACGCGGACGACATCGCGCCAGGGATCCCAACAGCCGAGACAGTGAGTGAGCTGAGTACCCCAAGGACATCTCACCAGTTCCAGCCAGAGATCTGATCTACGTGCACCTACATCATGCCCAGACCCTCAAGCCTCGCTCAAAAGGCCCCTGCCTAGTTCTGTTTACTAATGCTTCTTATTCTGTTTTTGTTCCCATGTTAAAATAGAGTAAATGCAGTATTCTCCGCATAAAAATATAGACTTCTGAAATTCTAAGATTAGAATTATTTACTAAAAGAAGGGGGGAATGAAAGAAGAAAAGCTGAACTCTCCATGAACTCTTCAGCTCAGGGTCCTCTTACCCCTCCCATCCAGAGATTGTTCCCGGAACACACCTGAACTTTTTACCCCAAGGTACCCCCTCCCAATTGGAAACTGCTTCAGGAACATTTTTTAGATAAGGGGTCTCCTGGAACGAACAAACCTAGTCCTACCCCTCCTAACTGAGGACTGTTCCAAGAACATTTTTGAGATAGGGGCCTCCTGGTACTACCCCAGAATGTTCCAATAGATCGAGTACATTGCCAAAATATAGGACACGACCCCTTGGTTATGTAAAGCCCCTTGGCAAAGCCCCTTGGTGACGTAAAACTTGTACTTTTCCCCTGGCTATTTCCTATAAAAGCCTGTGAAAAGTTTGGGCCAATTGCCGAATCTCCTCTGCACCTTGCTGGCTGCATGAGTTTCGACCCCAGATATCTGGTATATGTGCTTTTTGTGTGCTTTCTTGTCATTGCTGTATTAAATCTTACTCTCTATACATCTTAAGTTCGGTCTCAGTGTCTTCTTGGGTGCGCGGCTGTCCCGAGGCTTGAGTAAGTGCCTCCCTTTGGGAGTTTTGGAGTCTTTCAGAAGGAAGGAAGGAAGGGAGCAAATTATTACTTTATGCCTATTTTTGGGCTTTCTGTGTGTTTTTCTTTTGGTTTTTGTTTTTGTCTTATTTTTTAAGCAATTTAAGGTTTTTTAAAGGGTTTTCGGGATTTTTTAAAGTTTTTTTAGAGGATTGTTTTGGTTTTTAGGGTTTATGTTTTAGTTTTTTTTTTTTTTAAACGTTTTAGAAGGTTTTTTTTTTGGGGGGGGGGAGGGACTTTAGGGATTTTCTTTAGGGTTTTAGTATTTTTTTTAGGATTGTGTGTGTGTGTGTACGTGTGTGTATGTGTGTGTGTGTGTTCGAGTTTGTTGAGCTTGAATGCAGCAAGGTCTACAGAGTGAATTCCAGGACATCCAGAAGTACACAGAGAAACCCATTCACCAAAAATTAAAAAAATAAAGAAAGAAAGAAAAAAAAGAAAAATATTAATAAAGAAGGAAAAAAGAAAGAAAGAAAGAAAAAGAGAGAGACAGAAGGAAAGAAAGAAAGAAAGAAAGAAAGAAAGAAAGAAAGAAAGAAAGAAAGAAAGAAAGAGAAAGACGTAGTGAAATTTTAGGCTCCTTGGTATTTTTGTAGCAACTTAGGTTCTTTTAAAGGGTTAATAGGGTGTTTAGAAGACTATTGGTGAGTTTTATTTGTTTTTTCCTTTTTTTTTTTTTCTTGGTATCATAGGTTTATGGATTTATTTGTTTTTTTTTTTGTTTCAGGATTTTCGTTTATTGTTTTTATTGTCTTTTTTTTTTTTCAGGTGTAAAGTGGTTTAGATTTGCCAGTCAGTGGTGGGTCATGCCTTTATTCCAAGCCCTTGAGAGGCAGAGGTAGGTAGATTTGTAAGTTCTAGGCCAGCCTGGTCTAAAGAGTGAGTTCCAGTATAGCCAGGGTAATACAGAGAAACAGTTTCCAAAAACAAAATAAATTAAACCAAAAAAATAGCTTAAGGGTCATTTTAGGGTTGATATATATATATAGTTTTTTTTTTTAAGGGTTTTGTAGGTTATTAGAAGAAGTTTTAGATTTATTTGGTTTCAGACTTCTAGTGTAGGTTAAGTGTTTTGTTGTTGTTATTGTTTTTCTTGTTTTTTAAGGATTATAGTGAGTTTTAGGGTTTTGGTGAATTATTTAGGCTTAATTTTATTTTATTGTTTTAACATTTTGCTTTATTTCTCAGGTTTTTGTTTTGTTGTTTTTTGTTTGTTTGTTTGTTTGTTTGTTTTTAATTTTGAGGTTTTATATTTAGTATTTAATTGTTTTACGTTTGCTAGGAAATTGTGGACCATGCCTTAGGGTCGCCAGGCAGTGATGGCCCTTGCATTTAATCCCAGCACATGGGAGGCAGAAGCAGGCAGATTTCTGAGTTTGAGGCCAGCCTGATATAAAGAGGGGAGCTCCAGGAAAGGTAGAGATACAGAGAGAAACCCATTCTAGAAAGACACAAAAAACAAATGAAATAAAATAAAATGAAATAAAATGAGAAAAGAAAGAAAGAAAGAAAGAAAGAAAGAAAGAAAGAAAGAAAGAAAGAAAGAAAGGAAGGAAGGAAGGAAGGAAGGAAGGAAGGAAGGAAGGAAGGAAGGAAGGAAGGAAGGAAGAAAGAAAGAAAGAAAGAAAGAAAGAAAGAAAGAAGGAAGGAAGGAAAGAAAGAAAGAAAGAAGGAAGGAAAGGAAGGAAGGAAGGAAGGAAGGAAGGAAGGAAGGAAGGAAGGAAGGAAGGAAGGGAGAAAGAAAGAAATGAAGAAAGAAAAGAAAAAAATTACTTAAAGGACATTTTGTCCTTTCTGTTTTTTTTTTTTTTTTTTTTTTCTTATTTTTTAGAATTTAATTTTTTTTTTTTTTTTTTGTAAAGTGTTTTGTACGGTATTTTATAACAGTATCTTATAGGGTTTTTTTTTTTTTTTTTTTAGTATTTTAGTGTATTATTAGTGTTTTTTCTGATTTTTTTAAAAAGTGTTTTAGGGTGTTTCAGTGCTTTGGGTTTTTTCATTTCTTTTTTAGGGTTCTATCTTTTATTTTTTGGGTTTTTTGTTTTGTTTTTTTAGAGTTTTAGAATATTATTATTTTTTTAATTTTAAGGTTTTATTGGAGTTAAGAGTTTTAGGGTAGGCAGGAAGTGGTGGCCCATGCCTTAAATCCCAGCACTTTGAGAGGAAAAAGTATTGGATTTCTTACTTCAAGGCCAGCCTGGTTTACAGAGGCAGGTCCAATATAGGTAGGGATACACATAGAAACCCAGTCTCCAAAATCTGAAAAAAAATAAGAAAAAAGGAAAGAAAGAAAGAAAGAAAAAAAGAAAGAAAAAAAGAAAGAAGGAAGGAAGGAAGGAAGGAAGGATAGAAAGAAAAAAGAAAGAAAGAAAGAAAGAAAGAAAGAAAGAAAGAAAGAAAGAAAGAAAGGAAGGAAGAAAGAAAGAAAAAAGGAATTAAAGAAGGAAAGAAAGAAAGAAAGAAAGAAAAGAGAAAATTACTTAATGGGTATTTTGGCCTTTCTGGTTTTTTTTGTTTGTTTGTTTTTTGTGTTTTTTTTTTTTTTTTTTTTTTTGTATTTTTGTTTTCTGTTTTATTTTTTATTGGGTTTTTTTGTTTTGTTTTGTTTTGTTTTTTTCTTTTTGTTTGTTTGTATGTTTGTTAGGATTTAGAGTTTTCATTTAGTGTTTTCCTTTTTTTTAATTTTGAAAAAAAAATAAAGTTTTTTTTTGTTTGTTTTTTTTTTTTTTTTTGTTTTTGTTTTTTTGTTTTTCGAGACAGGGTTTCTCTGTGTAGCCCTGGCTGTCCTGGAATTCACTTTGTAGACCAGACTGTCCTCAAACTCAGAAATCTGCCTGCCCCTCCCCCCCAAGTGCTGGGATTAAAGTCGTGTGCCATCACGCCCGGCTAAAAAATATAAAGTTTTTATATTGGGGGATACACAGAGAAATCTAGTCCTGAAAAGCTCAAAAAATAAATAAATATATATATAGATAGATAGATAGATAGATAGATAGATAGATAGATAGATAGATAGATAGATAGATAGATCGATAGACAGACAGACAGACAGACAGACAGAAAGACATATAGATAGATAGATAGATACATAAACAAATAGAAAAAAGAAAGAAAGAAATTAAGAAAGAAAGAATGAAAGAAAGAAAGAAAGAAAGAACAAAAGAAAGAAAGAAAGAAAGAAAGAAAGAAAGAAAGAAAGAAAGAAAGAAAGAAAGAAAGAAAAGAGAAAAACAATTAATGGACATTTTTGCCTTTTTTGTTGTTTTTTTTTTTTTGTAGAATTTTAGGGTTTTTTGTAAAGTGTTTTGTAGGTTTTTTTTATAAGAGTATCTTAGAGGTTTTTTTTTTTTTGGTTTTTCGTATTTTAGTGTATTTTTAATGTTTTTTTTATGATTTATTTGTAAGTTTTTTAGGGTGTTTTAGGGTTTTGTTTTTTTTTTTTTTTTTCCAATTTTTGTTAGTGTTCTATCTTTTACTTTTAGGGATTTTTGTTTTGATTTTATAGTTTTTGATTTTTTTTTTTTAATTTTAAGCTTTTATTGTTGGATTTAAGTGTTTTAGGGTTGCCAGGCAGTGGTGGCCCATGCCTTAAATTACAGAACTTGAGAGGAAGAAATACTGGATTTCTTAGTTCAAGGCCAAAATGGTTTACTGGGGCAGTTCTAGGATACCTAGGGAACCACAGAGAAACCTAGTCACTAAAATCTCAAAAAAAAAAAAAAAGAAAAAAACAAAGTAGGAAAGAAAGGAAGGAAGGAAGGAAGGAAGGAAGGAAGGAAGGAAGGAAGGAAGGAAGGAAGGAAGGAAGGAAAAAAGGAAGCAAATTACTTTATGCATATTTTGGGCTTCCTGTGTAATTTTTTTTTAAAGAAATTTAGTTTTTTTTAAAGCATTTTCAGGATTTTTTGAAGATTGTTTTAGACATTATTTTGGTTTTCTGTGTTTTAGTGTATGTTTAGAGCTTTTTAAAAAAGATTTTAGAGTGTTTTTGTTTGTTTGTTTGTTTTTGGCTTTAGGGTTTTCTTTAGGGTTTTAGTATTTTTTTGAGTTTTTGTGTGTATATGTGTTGTAGTGTGTTATGGTCGAAGGCAGAATGGTCTACAGAGTGAGTTCGAGGACAGCCAGAAGTACACAGAGAAACTCAGTCTCCAAAAACTTGAAAAAAAAGAAGAAAAAAAAGAAAGAAAAATAAAAAGAACGAAGGAAAGAAGAAAGAAAGAAAGAAAGAAAGAGAGAAAGAGAGAAAGACAGACAAAGAAAGAAAGAAAGAAAGAAAGAAAGAAAGAAAGAAAGAAAGAAAGAAAGAAAACAGATTTAGTGAAATTTATGGCTCTGTATTTTTGTAGAAATTTAGGGTCTTTGAAAAGGTTAATAGGGTTTTTGGAAGACTATTGTAGAATTTTATTGCTTTTTTTATTGTTGCTTTTTTTTTTTTGTCTCCTAGGTTGTCGGGTATTTTGTTTGTTTGTTTTTTGGCTGAAGGGTGTTCGTTTAGAGTTTTCCTTCATTTATTTATTATTATTATTATTATTATTATTATTAATTGTATTTTCGAAAAAAATAACTTTTTTATTTTGGAGGTAAAGTGTTTTAGCTTTGCCAGTCAAGGGTGGTTCATGCCTTTATTCCCAGCCCTTGGGAGCAGAGGCATGTGGATGTGTAAGTTCTAGGCAAGCCTGGACTACAAAGTGAGTTCCAGTATAGCCAGAACTATAGAGAGAAAAACAGTTTTCAAAAACAAAATAAATCAAACCAAAAAGTAGCTTAAGGGTCATTTTGGGGTTGATATATATCTATATAATTTTATATTTTTTTATTTTAAAGGTTTGTAGGGTTTTTAGAAGAAATTTTAGATTTATTTGGTTTTCAGACTTCTAGTGTAGGTTGTTTTGTTGTTGTTTTTTTGTTTTTCGTTATTTTTTTTTTCTTGTTTTTTAAGGATTATAGTGAGTTTTAGAGTTTTGGTGTTTAATTTAGACTTAATTTTTTTTTTTTTTTGCATTTTACTTTATTTCTTAGGTTTTGGTTTTGTTGGTTTTTTGTTTGTTTGTTTGTTTTAATTTTAAGGATTTATATTTGGTATTTAATTGTTTTACCATTGCTAGAAAATTGTGGACCGTGCCTTCAATCTCAGCACTTGGGAGGCAGAGGTAGTAGATTTGTGAGTTTGAGGCCAGCCTGATCCAATGAGGGAGCTCCAGGACAGGTAGGGATACACAGAGAAACCCAGTGATGAAAAATTCAAAAAACAAATGAAAAAAAATAAAATAAAATAAAATGAGAAAAGAAGGAAAGAAAGAAAAAAGAACGAAAGAAAGAAAGAAACATAGATAGATAGATAGATAGATAGATAGATAGATAGATAGATAGATAGATAGATAGATAGATAGAAAAGAAAGGAAAGAAGGAAGGAAAGAAATAAGGTAGGAAGAAAGGAAGAAAGGAAGGAAGTAATAAATTAAGAAAGAAAGAAAGAAAGATAGATAGATAGATAGATAGATAGATAGATAGATAGATAGATAGATAGAAAGAAGGAAGGAAAAGGAAGGAAAGATGGAATGAAGGAAAGAGGGAAGGT
>NW_028227277.1:14579914-14582414 GCF_978045245.1 Mus caroli
GAAAGGTTACTTCTAAGTTCTTTAACTTCATTTGATTTCCTGAATTTTTAGAAGAGTGTTTTCGAGGGTTTTTTGTTTTCAGACATCTAGTGTATTTTTGTGTTTTTTCTAGTTTTTTAAACAAGTTTACTGTGTTTTAAGATTTGGGGGAATTATTTTCCCTTCAGCAATTTATTTTTTATTTATTATTAATTTTTTTTATTTTAATGCATATTGGGATTATTGCAATAGAGTACACATATTTTATCCTAGTGTATAGAACAGATTTTAAGGTAGTAAATAGCCATAAAATATTGCTATCCTTATTAATTCTGGATCACAAAAAAATATATATCACGAGAATATATTATTGTTCAATAATACTGAAATTATTTGAATTTTAAAAAATATTGCTTACAATTTTAATATAAAATATTTGCTACTAGGTCAATGCACAGAAAATAAAGTAATAAAAATAAGAACAACCAAAACTTTAGTAAATTTTTTAAATGCTAATGCTTTAAAATTAGGATTCAATCTAATAAAGAATATATAATTTTTCTCTAATACTCAAAATAAAAAATTATGAACAGTAATAGTGATTTTCTATTTTCACATATTTTTCATGCTTTCTTGGTAAATATATTAATCTTTAATAAATGTGTTCAAAGAATGTGCAAATAGAATGTATTCATGAGAATATAATTAAAACAATTTTTATTTTTTAAATAAGATTATTTATTTTATATTGAAATAAAATAACTATTTCTAAAAATGACATTAAAGAATACATGGCATATTAATATTAACACATTCATATTATATTAAAATGAATTAAAGTATTTTATTAAATAAGCATTGTTAGGGCTGATGTATACAGCCTTAGTACAATAAATGTATGTGTACGAATTCCAAAAATAAACCTGTGTTGTCACTTACTAATGTATAGCAAAACAAGTGACAAAAAAGGTGTTACAAAATGTCACAGACTAATAAAGCTTTTGATATAAAGCATGATGTTGAATGATGCTAAAAGTTCTTTAAGGAATAATATATTTAATGTCAGTGAATGTGGTGTGGCAACTGACAGGTCATCCTACACTGGGACAGCTGCCGAGAGACATGTGCTCATCAGGCTCTTTACTGAAAGCAACTGGAAATGGACCCTAAAGATTAAGGGTGGAGGTAAGGCCACCCTTGAGGAGTTCCTTCTGCAACATCCCGGTGGCTCAGTTTTAAACTCACATTTCTTAATTACCAAGAACCAGAATAAATTAGAACTGAGAATATTAATATCAAACACTACCTAGTGCATACAAGCATTATTTTAGGGATCCTAAAATATCCTAAATCCTTGAGATGACTCTGTGAACAATGACAGAAATGGAACAACAACAACAACAACAACAAAAATATCAAAAGAGTGTCTAAAGCCCATGAGCTTTCTTTGGCTAAAGGGCAGAGATTTGTGCTGGCAGCTTTGAATGAGAAGACTAGCAATGCTTTGTTGTAAGAAAGCAAGAAAGACCACATTTTCATAATCACTACCTTATAGAAAAAAAAATGCCTCAGATTTGAATAAGCAATTGTTTAATAAGACTACAGAGCAAGCGAAGCAAAAGAATAGCAAACTGAGGTTTATAAGTCTTTAAAGATCATTTTAGCCTTTGGAAATGGCATAATGAGCATAATATAAAATATTACGATTATAGACAATATAAGCAATTGTACCACAAGATCAAAATTACGCATAGCATTTCTGTAGAATGCTGGATTGAAGAAGAACAGAACCAACTGCACAATATGTGAGCCAAGGAGGATTTGTGACATGAAAGGTAGTTAAGTAGTTCGCATGTTCAATGAGCAAGATCAGATTAGGAAAACTGTGTTCTCTGGGCCTAGCCAAGCCCATTTTGTGGGAGTCTGCTCTTTTTCTCCTCTTAGATGAAATCTTGCACAAGCCTTATGATTTTCCACTCACTTTCAGACAATAAAAAGGCCTCCAGGTTCAATAACAGCTCCATTCATTCCTGTATAACAAAATAAAGTCCAGCTTTCATTTAAAGGTAAATCTCCAGGTTAGAATCAATATTCTGTATCCACAGTCTTTTATTTTGAGAAAATACAGAAAAGATGAAGGTAGGAAGAGAGTACTAGGGGAGGATTCTAAAGATCATCTGAAGGACAGAGTTCTTGCCCCAAGATCTGTCTCAAGCAGAAAGCTCTGAGAGGATAATTCACTATCCTTTCTTCTTAAAAACATTCTTCTGCAAATTGTATCTTGGGTATTCTAGGTTTCTGGGCTAATATCCATTTATCAGTGAGTGGATATCAAGTGACTTGTTTTGTGATTGGGTTACCTCACTCAGGATGATATCCTCGAGATATATCTGTTTGCTTAAGAATCAAGAGATTCATGTAATTCATGCTTTGCAGCCCTGCCCTTGGGCTGGGTGAGATTAGTAACTGGACTCTGTTCTTCCTTATAGGATAGCAAGGGCAGGAAACCTCTCCCAGCAAT
>NW_028227277.1:14584914-14589914 GCF_978045245.1 Mus caroli
AAAAACCAAAAAAACAACTCTAAAAGCTGCTTCAACAAACCCTACAAAACCTTTATAAAAAACAATAACATTGTAAAAAAAAACATAACAAAACAAAACAAACAAACAAACAAACAAAAAAACCAGTTAGTCCAAAATGTCCATAAAGTAATTTTTCTTTCTTTCTTTCTTTCTTTCTTTCTTTCTTTCTTTCTTTCTTTCTTTCTTTCTTTCTTTCTTTCTTTCTTTCTTTCTTTCTTTCTTTTTCTTCCTTCCTTCCTTCCTTCTTTCCTTCTTTCCTTCCTTCCTTCCTTCCTTCCTTTCTTCCTTCCTTATTTCCTTCCTTCCTTCCCTCTTTTTTCCTTTTCCTTCTCACTCTCTCTCTCTATGTATGTATCTATCTATTTATCTTTATCTCTCTCTCTCTCTCTATCTCTCTCTCTCTCCTTTCCATTTTCTATACTTTTTATTTTAAAACTGGGTTTCTCTCTTTTTCCCTGGCTCTCTGGGAGATCAATCTCAAGACCAGGCTTGCCTACAACTAAAAAATCCCCTACCAGTTCACCTTAGGGCTATCATTTATATGAAAGGGGCAGCCATTGCCTGCCAACTCTAAAATTATGCACCACCAAAATAAAAAAAACTCAATTTTTAAATAAATATTCAAGAATACACCCACAAAAAAAGAACATAAAGAAAGCAATGCAATATTAAAATAAATAAATCCTTGAAGTCTAAATGAAACTTGAAAAGTCCAAAACACACTAAAAATTGAAAAAAAAAGAAAAAAATATGAAAAATACGGAAAAACACTAAAAATACATTCAATACCGAAAACCAAAAAATCCTCTAGAACACTCTTCTTAAAACCCTACAAAACCCTTAAGAAAAACACTATAATTCTAAAAACTTAAAAATATACAAGATCCCAAATCTGACCCCAAAACTGTTTGTTTTTGTTTGTTTGTTTGTTTGTCTGTTAGCTTGTTTTTGTTTTTTTGAGTTTTTGGGGATTGGGTTTCCAGTTTCTCTGTCTGTCATGGAGCACACTCTGTAGAAAATGCTAGCCTCGAACTCAGAAATAACTATCTCTGACTCCCACTTAGTGTGATTAAAGGCAGGGCCACTACTTCCTTGTATTCTTAAAGTACTTCAACTTCAAAAACTAAACCTAAAAATTTAAAAAGGAAAAGAAAAAGAAAAAAATATATATACTCTAACACACACACACAGACATACAGATACACACACACACACACACACAAACAAATAAACCTAAAAAAAAAAAGGAAAGATAAAACTGTAAAAAAAAATCTTTAAAAACCCCCAAAACCTAAAACACCCTAGAATCTTAAATAAATAAAAAAAAAAACAAACAAACAAACAAACTAAAAATACACTAAAATCTTGAAAACAAAAACAAAAACAATAAACCCCCAAACAATAAACAAACAAACAAACAAACAAAACTCTAAAAGCCGCTTCAACAAATCGTACAAAACCCTTATGAAAAAATAATATTGTAAAAACTAACAAACTAACAAGCAAAACAAAAACAAAAACAAAAAAACACAGACCAAAATGTCCAAAATGTCCAAAAAGTTATTTGTTTATTTGTTTATTTATTTATTTATTCGTTTTTTCTTTCTTTCTCTCTCTCTCTTTCTCTCTTCTTTTCTTCCTTTCTTGCTTTCTTGCTTTCTTCCTTTCTTAATTTCTTCCTTTCTTAATTTCTTCCTTTCTTCCTACCTTCTTTCTTTCCTTCTTCTTCTTCTTTCCTTCCTTCCTTCCTTCCTTCCTCCCCCCCCCCTCTCTCTGTCTTTTTCTTTCTTTTTGAATTTTGGAGAATGACTTTCTCTGTCTGTTCTGGCCATCCTGGGTGTCACTGCATGCAATAAACTAGCCTCCATCTTAAAAATCCCTTATTTGTTCATCCCTAGGGCTAGGTTTTATAGGCAATGGCCCTCATTAGCTGGCAACGTTAAAACCATGAAAAACCAAAGTTAAATCCCACAAATTTTAAATAAATATTCAAGAACACACACACACAATCCCAATGTGGATTAAAATAAAAAAAAAATAATAATAACTAAAAAATAAATTGCTGAAGGGAAAATAATACCCCCAAATCTTAAAACACAGTAAAATTGTTTAAAAAACTAGAAAAAAAAATACACTGGACATCTGAAAACAAAAAACCCTCAAAAGAACTCTTCTAAAAATCCGGGAAATCAAATGAAGTTAAAGAACTTAAAGAACTATCCTTTATCTTTCTTTCTTTCTTTCTTTCTTTCTTTCTTTCTTTCTTTCTTTCTTTCTTTCTTTCTTTCTTTTTCTTCCTTCCTTCCTTCCTTCCTTCCTTCCTTCCTTCCTTCCTTCCTTCCTTCCTTCCTTCCTTCCCTCTTTTTTCCTTTTCCTTTTCTCTTTCTCACTCTCTCTCTATATATCTATCTATTTATCTTTTCTCTCTGTCTCTGTCTCTGTCTCTCTGTCTCTCTGTCTCTCTGTTTCTCTGTCTCTATCTCTCTGTCTCTCTCTCTCTGTCTCTCTCTCTCTCTCTCTCTCTCTTTCCCTTTCATTTTCTATATTTTTTAATTTTTATAAACTGGGTTTCTCTGTATATCCCTGGCTCTCTGGGAAATCAATCTCAAGACCAGGCTTGCCTCCAAATAAAAGATCCCCTACCAGTTCACCTTAGGGCTAGCATTTTTATGAAAGGGGCAGCCATTGCCTGCCAACTCTAAAATTATGCACCACCAAAATAAAAACCCTCAATTTTTAAATAAATAATCAAGAATACATCCACAAAAAAAGAACATAAATAAAACAATGAAATATTAAAATGAATAAATCCTTGAAGTCTAAATGAAACCTGAAAACACTAAAAATTAAAAACAAAAACAGAAAAAATATGAAAAATACACTAGAATTCTGAAAACAAAAATACTCTCTGAAACATCCTTTAAAAACACTTCAAAATCTTAAATAAAACCTCTAAAAATAAAAAAAAGTGCACATGAGACCAAAAATGACCCTGTATCACAATTCTTTTTTTCTTCCTTTTTTCTTTTTTCTTTCCTTCATTCCTTAGTTCCTTTGATCCTTCCTTCATCCCTTACCCCTTCATCCCTCCTTCTCTCTCTTCCTCGCTCTCTCTCTCTCTTTTTCTTTCTTATTCCTCTCCCCCTTTTTTCTCTCTCTGTCTCTGTCTCTGTCTCTCTGTCTGTCTGTCTCTGTGTCTGTCTGTCTGTCTGTCTGTCAGTCTGTCTGTCTCTCTCTTTCTCTCTCTCTCTCTCTCTCTCTCTTTCCCTCTGTTTCTTTCATTGATCTATTTGTATTTTCTTGGAGAGTAGGTTTCTCTGTGTATCCGTCACTGTTCTGGAATTTATTCTGGAGAGCATGCTAGCTGCCAACTAAAAAATCTCTCCTCTCTCTCACTTCCTCTGTTTGTTTATTTATTTATTTATTTATTTATTTATTTATTTTTTGAGTTTTTAGATCGGGATTTTCTGTGTATCTCTTACTGTCCTCCAGATTCCTGTAGAGATCATGCTGAACTCTAAATAAAAAAAAAAAAATCAATTACATCTGCCTCTCAATAGCTGGAATTCAAGGCATGGTCAACACTGACTGGCAAAACCAAAACAATGAAAACACAAATATAAAACCCTAATATTTTTGGAAAAAAAGAAACAACAAAAATTAAAACAAGAATTAGAACAACAAAACCATAATAAATATACTAAAATGGTAAAAAAAAGTTAATTAAAGTATTCATTTAAACTGAAACACTAAAATACACTAACATCATTAAAAAATAATAATGAAAAACAATAAAAGTACACTACAAGCTTGAAATCCAAGAAACGCTAAATCACTAAAGATTCTACAAAATTTTGAAATACCCTAGAAATCAGAAAAGAATACACAATAATCCGAAATAGTTATTTATTTATTTATTTATTTATTTATTTATTTATTTATTTATTTATAATTACTTATTTATTTTATACATTCTGTCTTTCTATCTTTCTTCCTTTTTTCTATCTTCCTTCCTTTCTTTGTTTTTTCTTTCTTTCTTTCTTTCTTTCTTTCTTTCTTTCTTTCTCTCTCTCTCTCTTTCTTTCATTCTTTCTTTCTTTATTTATTTGTTTGTTTCCCTTTACTTCTTCCTTCCTTACTTTATCTCTCTGTCTTGCTCTTTCTATATTTTTTGTCTTTATTTGTTTTTTCCTATTTTTCTATCTTTTCCTCACTCTCCCTTCCTTCCTTCTTTCCTTCCTTCATCCTTCCTTTCTTCCTTCTTTCCTTCCTTCTTTCCTTCATTTTTTCCTTCCTTCCTTCCTTCCTTCCTTCCTTCCTTCCTTCCTTCCTTCCTTCCTTCCTATCACACTCTCTCACTCTCTCCGTCTTTTTTTTCTTTTTCTTTGTTTGTTTGTTCCTTTTTTATTAATTTCTCTCAATTTCTCAACAGATATAAATATTTTGAAATAATCCCATGCATTTCATCTGATCACCCTGGAAAAGGCTGAAGTCAATTATAGCTTAAATTAAAACCCAACATTTAAATACATTAAACTCAATGAAAAGAAAAAAAATTAAAAATACAATAGAAGCCTGAAAAAAAAGAAACTCTAAATCGCTTTTCTAAGAACCCAACAAATTTTTTTTAAATACCATAGAAATCTAAAAAGAATACACATAAAGACAAAAATATCCCTAAGACATTTGTTTGTTTGTTTATTCATTGATTTTTAATTAATTTTGTATATTTTATGAATTCTGTCTTTTTAACTATGTTTTTATCTGTCTCTTTCTCTTTTTCCCTTCCTTCCTTTTTTCTTTCTTTCTTTCTTTCTTTCTTTCTTTCTTTCTCTCTCTTCCTTCCTAACTTTCTCCTTCTTTCCATCCTTCCATCCTTCCATCCTTCCTTCCTTCTTTCCTTCCTTCCTTCCTTCCTTCCTTCCTCTTTATCTCCCTCTCTTTCATTTTTCTTTTTCTTTCATTGTTTGTTTTTTTTC
>NW_028227277.1:14594914-14619914 GCF_978045245.1 Mus caroli
CTGTCTCTCAATTACGGAGATTAAAGAAATGGGTCAACATTGCCTGGCAAAACCAAAACTAGGAAATCTCATATATAAACCCCTAAATGTTTTAGAAAAAATCAAGTACAAAAACAACACTACCAAAAACAAAACCCTAAGCAATACAGTAAAATCCTACCAAAGTCAAGTAAAATCAAACCTAAATTAAACCCCAAACCAAAAAATACACTAAAATCATTAAAAAGAAAAAACACTAAAAATACACTAGAATCCTGAACAAAGACAAGGACCAAACCCAAAGAAATACATTAAAATGGTAACAAAATAAAGTAAAATAAAGCCTAAATTAAATCCCAAATCTGTAAATACACTAAAATCATTAAAAAAAAATATGTGTATACCCTGGCAACATGGAAATCACTCTGTAGTCCAGGCTGCCCTAGAAATCAGAAATCTACCTGACTCTGCCTAACCAATTGTGGGATTGAAGGCATGGATCACCACTGCCTGGCAAAACTAAAACGTTTAAACCCAAAAAAATATAAACATAAATATTTTGTAAAAACATTCAAGAACACAAACACACAAAATAGGAAAACGTTAAGAAAATGAAATAAAGCCCAATAAGAATGAAAATCTAGAAAAAAATCCTAAATTCTTAATAAACAAAGAAAAAAATTAGTATACATATACTAAAACTCTTAACGCCAAAAATCTCTAAAACGGGAAGAAAAAAAAAACTACAAAACTCATAAAAAAAACCTAAATATATATATATATTTATTTATGTAGTGTCCCTTTATATCTCCAAGGCCAACAGCAGATGGCTGAGTCCCTCCTGGGCTGTACCTCTCTCATCTATTCTCACCCGCTATGCTGCTTTCTTTCATAAAGAGAACGCATGATATCACTGAACTCATCTCGTCTTTAGTCAGCACAAATATCTAATTATTTTCCCCTATGGCTCAGTTGATCATGATTCTGAGACATAATCATACATGTTGTATTGACAAAAAGAATGACACTGATTTCTACTATATAATAAAGCATATTTAGCATGACTTCTTTTCAGGAGCCAGGAAATTCAAGATGAAGACACCATCAGTAGATGAAGATATTCTTGTGAGATGTTGCCATCACAGAAGGGATTCAATGGGCTAGAAAGACAAAAGAGGGAACCAAACTCCCTCTCATAATTAAACATTTTCTATGACAGCATTATTCATTGATTTTTATTTGTAGGTCCTATCCCTCCTGACCCAGTCCAATTTTTCCTAATATATTAAAACCTGAGGATTAGTCTACAGAAAATTACATTTGGGGAAACACATTCAAACAACATATGAAGGTGAATATTTGAAAATCTATAGTAATGTGGGGCATTTTTCTTTCTACCTCATGTACACTTAAAATCTCTAGCTACTTCCTTCCCTATGAAACATGGCAGCCCACTGAGTGACATGTGTTTTGGGTGAATAATGATATACAAAGATGTAAACGCCTTGCCATATCCTGTCAACCATATCTAGCCCAAAATGCAACATCCACATGAGAATAGAAACATAAAAATAAATTTTATAGTGTCTTGAAGCTAAAATTCCCAATTTAATCAAACCATCATTTAGAATCTGCTACTTAATACCAATGTGCTTTAAATGTACAAGTCATTGGGCTTTGTTGTGACTCTTTTCACAGGTTTATACTGTCCTTTAACCATCTTCATCCTCCCCACTATTCTCCATTTCTGTCTGCTCAGCCCCCCTGCTGCTGCCCTTACTCTTCCAAAATATCTCCTTTGAATTAATGTGCCTTATTAAAATTATAATTTGACAATTGTCATTTTGACATTGGCTTGTATCACCTAACAATATTCACATTCCCATCTATTCTTTCTGAAAACAAAACCCTTCACTAGTAAACTTAGATGAGAAATACCTCTGTCTTCTCTCTGTCTCTCTGTCTCTCTGTCTCTCTGTCTCTCTGTCTCTCTGTCTGTTTCTCTCTCTCTCTCTCTCTCTCTCTCTCTCTCTCTCTCTCTCTCTCTCTCTCTCTCTCATTTTAAGAAATTCATCGTGTGGTTGACGTCTATATTTCCTCCATAGCTTGTCTATTTCACACAGTATAACAATCAATATTGATATTATGGATGTTTAGTGGTCCTTCTTAAATTATTATTGGAACGAAAATTAACTGGGGAAGGTAGTATCTCAGAGGAAGAGTGCCTCCATCACACAGACCTGTGGCCACATCTGTAAGGAATGATCTTTTGTTGATGGCTGAGCTGGAAGAGTCTAACTATGTAGTTAGGGTCATCCCATATGAAGAGGATGTACAGTGTGGTGGGGACAGTGGAGGAGACTGAAAAAGATTTTTTTTTTGAAGAACTGAAGATCTATGTGGCATGAACCATTAAAGTGCCCTCTAATTTGTAAGTAAATTCCATGCTTATCTGTGTCCAGTATTCTGTCTACCCATATTTCAAAAGTAAAATTACATTATCTATTTCATCCTGTTTTACTGCATTCAATCTACAAAATTCCTTGTAACCAGAAATGCTGGTAAATTTTAAAGACCTTTAAAATGTGACTGGTAGATATAGGGTTTGTTTTAAAATTATCTCAAATTTGTAAGCAGGCCCAACGACTATGATTTCCTTGCACTTTGCAAAGAATCCATAATTCATGATTGCCATTGGCTTCAATACAAGGTATTCAATCCTGTCAAATTCCAGCTTTCTTTGAATAAAAATTGCCCTCCTCTAACTGTGGGTTTTGATAAAGTGAATACTGTGCTATCCAGTATGTTGCCTCAAGAGTCTGGCAACATTTCTGATTCCAAGAACAGCCTAAAGATAACCAAGGGAAAGATTGGTGCAGGGAAAATAACCACCAAGAATGTTGGTGTGTCAGACACTGAAGATTTTCACAGAAGGAAAATAAAAACAAAAACCAAAAAAAAAACCAAAAAACAAAAATCAAACAACAAAAAAAACGGAATAAACAACAAACAAACAAAAAACAACCAAATACACAATAAAAACTGTGCAAGAGTGAATCTACTTAGGCAGAATGTGAATCAGGTAATCAGGCCATTTTTGTAGGGATTTATTTTGGATTTCTAGGAGGCCATATGAAAATGTAAATTCTAGATGCTCAATGTTTCTGAGTGTAACTCCAGAAGGAACCAGCCTGGTAGGGGTTCTATGATGTAACCTGAGATAGGGTGATGTCACAGAGCACTGGTCAGAGTTTGCACATCTATTCCACTTGGAGACAATTGAATTCCTTGAAGCTGGGTTCAGTATCTTCACAGTGGTGTGTGAAAGCCAGGTCAGCTCCTGACCCATAAAGTTGTTCCAGAGGCTTTTGGTGCCTGGCCTGTTTCAGAAGACAGAATCTTGAAAACTTGCCAAGATACTCCGGTGGAGACAGCTTGAGGCAGTAATGCCAAAAAAAAGCTGCTCATGAGAAATGAATTCCTAGAACTTTTCTCCTGGAGGTCTGCTGAACCTCCAGCTTGGATCAGTTTGGCAGGCGTAAAGCCTGGAAGCTGTTCTTGAGGATCAGAGTTAAATGGTTATTCTTCTCCCAGAGGTTGGCATTCTCTCCTGAACCGAAAAATTATCAAATTCCCACCGCATTAGTTTAATGCATAGATTCACGTGCACTCTATTAAGCATTACCTTATAGTAAATGCCTTTTAAGATTGAATTCTAACATAGCTAAAGCCTTTCCCAGTGTTCTAAGATCCCAGATAACAGGAAGGAGCTTAACCTATTCAGTAACTAATTTAGCTCTACCATAAAACAATAAAACACTAGCCATTAGCTCAGTTATCTGCAAATAGAGACTAAAAGTCTCACTGAGATAGAAATATTTACTACAAACTACATTCCACATCAGAGCAAGTTGATATACTATCCTTATAATGGAAATTCTCCAAATTAGATAAAATTTAACAAGGCCTAGAGAATTTCGGTGTCAGTGACACTACATTACTTTTGAAGCCTGTCAAGAGTTAAACCCCCTGGAGCAATTAACAAAGTGTAAAACTTTTGCCTGGTCAGGGCTAAAGCAGGCGATTATCTCTAAGTAAACATAGTCTTTTTAAAGTCACTCCTCTTGCACCTGGGAAACTTCAATGTACCGTATCTGTTATGTTTTACAATTTATGATATTCGCTGTAATATAATAGTCTCATGTTTTCCCAAGAGATTACATTCAGATTCGACACCTCTCTTGTGTGTGTCTCTGTCTGTCCCATCCGACTCTTTGCCCATCTGCTCGAGAGAACTCTTTCCTACGCAGGTACGGGACCCAGAGGGTCTGCGACAAAAACTAGGACATTTTTTTGGGGGGAATGTACCTTTATGGAGTATCTTGGACTCTCATGGCTCCTTAAGGCTATAAGTTTTTCCACCTACAGTGAGTAACTGTACATTCTAATTTCTCCCATGTTTGGGATCTAGGAGTGTGGATTGTTTAGGTTATTTGATCTCCTGAGTTTATTAACTTTGCTAACAATATCTCTTTCACAATTCCACTAGTATGCCAAAACTCCCCTTTGTCCATGTGCATTTTAGAAGATATTACTTCAAAATGGCTGATATGGCATGGACTTGATGAGATCTTGTTGAAGTTGGAGATGCAATGGCTTCAATAATATGTCTGAGGCTGGGTCTGGAGACACAACACAGAAGGCCAGTTGTGTGCTTTCTCCCTAGGTAGATATTTGTGAATGTAGCCACCTAGCTCAGAACATGCAGATACAAGAGAGGTATGGTGACAACTCTGGCTCATTTTTTAATTCTATTCTACTTGATCCTTGAGGGCAACCGACATACCAACTTCCACACTGACCTACCCATTTAAGGAAAGTTTCCTCAGCAGAGGAAAATTAGCTCAGGGCTGAAGAAATTTTTATCTGAATATGTTATTCTGAGCTCTAGAGAATTACTTGTTAATTTCCCTATGTTCATTTCCTTGAATCCCTTGTTTGATGGTTTATTTGTTTGTTTAATTTTATTTTGAGTTTCTCTTTGTGTAGCTATGGCTGTCAGACCAGACTAGCCTTGATCTCACGAAGGTCAGCCTCTCACTACCCCTTGAAATCTGGGATTAAAGACTCAGGTCACGACTATCTCCTATTAACTTCTCTTTTTATTCGTTTGTTTTCTTTGTTCATTTTTTGTTATTTAGTTTTTTGTTTTTGTTTGTTTGTTTGTTTTGTTGTTGTTGTTGTTGTTGTTGTTTTTGAGACAGGGATTCTCTGTATATCACTGGCTGCCCTGGATCTAACTTTGTAGACCAGGTTGGCCTCTAATTCAGAAAAATGCCAGACCCTGCCTCCTGAGTGCTGGGAATAAATGCATGCACCATAATGGATGTCTTATGAACTTCTTATTTTGAAAAAATTGACATTAGAAGCACACACCTGTTTAGCATAGCCTTCTTCACCTACGCAGAAGTTCTCTTAAAGAAGAGCCTTGGTGCAGCATTCTCTCCCAACCCACACCCATTGCCCTTTAGGATCTCATATTTATGACACAGGCAACAGCATTGTTTCTGGTTTAAACAGGCAAGATCTTCAAACCCAGACAATGGGCCAAGTATGATGATTGAAAAAAGAATGATAGTCACAAGACAGTGCACAAGGGTTGCTGTGGCCTAGTACACCAGTTCTACAGCCATTTAGAAGACAATACCTCTGAAGAGCCTGAGCATGACATCCCTCAAAAAGAAGAGGAGGAGGATGCCTTCATCCCAGGCCCTGAGAATTAATGTCGGCTGCAGAATTTCTCACAGTTGAAAGGAAGGTAATGAACCTGTCACCAATTGGAAGGCCATAGTTCTAGGTCAACTGCCAACAAACCCTTGTCTTTTTTTGGTGAAGTATGACAGTATTGACAGCGTCTATGAACAGGAGCTCCACAGTGATGAGAGGATTTTAAATCTTAAGTTCTTGCCTCACAATGTAGTATTTCCTCAGATAAGGGATGCCCACTTCACCAGAAGCCTGGTTGGCAGAGGGGTGCAACAAAAATTTGAGAGAAAGCATGGCTCTGAAGAAAACTGGAATGGGTTGGTGCTAGCCCAGGTGCCAGTCATGAAGGACTGGTTTTACATTAGCTACAAGAAGGATCCGGTCTTCTACATTTATCAGCTCCTGGATGACTAAAATGAAGGTAAACTTGACATCATTTCAGAGACTCCTCATGCTGAGGTGACATCACATGATAACAGTGACTTCTTAATAGGTAACTGGGTGCAGTACACCAGAGAGGATGGTTCCAAAAATCTTGGAAAGGTTGTTAACCAAATTCTTGTCAATCCTTCTGTGTACTTTATCAAGTTTCATGGTGATCTCCACATCAATGTCTATAATCTGGTGTCAAAGACTCCTTAAGGTGAAAAAAAATCACAAAAGTACAGGCCCATAAGCTTGTAGAATTGGAAAAAAAAATGTTTGTTTTCCTGTGTTGGCTATCTCTCTTTGACAAACCCAGTATGATTGCCAATAAAATTTGTTTTGCTCTAAAATTTAAAATGTGTGACATGACATGCTGTGAGTGAAGACATTGTTGGAAGAGATGGGCTATGGTGGAAGAACAGTACATACATCTGATATCACACATGGTAAAATTAAAAGGACTTAGCATCTCTGCTCTGTATGGAGGACTGGAATTGGAGATGGGATGTGGTGGAGCAGGGATCGAAGCAAAAGAAGGATGTTTATTAAGTAGGGGTGAAGGATATAACATCAGTAGAATCTCTGGTATGATGTCTGAGGAAGAAACAAAGTTGGTGAAAGAGTGACACATAAAAGGAATTTGGCCTTGGAACATAAAGAGTAACCCATAAAAATGATCCAAACAGACTCAGCAATCAGAGAATTTCAGGTTTCATTTGAATAATGAAGTCTAGTGAAACTTGTCTCTCTTTTTAATATTTTTATCTTTTCTTATATGTGTGAGGGTAGGGCATGTGCTTGTGAGTGCAGGTGACCAGAGAGATATGAGTTGTTGGGTCCCCTGGAGCTGCCATTAATGGTGATTGTGAGCCATTGGATATGAATTCAAGAAACCAAATCCAGTCTTCTTGCAGGAAAAAAGTGCTTGATATCATTGAGTCATCTTTCTAATCCCATAAAGATATCTATTTTAAGAAATACATTATTCACATGCAGAAAAGAAACCACGATGAAGGTAAGAAAGATCAAATTGATAGTGACCTTTAAAAAGAACAATGGACATACAAAGGAGTAGAGGACACTGTAGGATAAATAAATTCAAAGAAGGAATTCTCACAAAATGAAGCAGGAGACCCAGGAAGAATAGAAAGTTCATGGACATAGTCAAACTGGGGCCATATCCACATTGGCTTCTTTGGTTTCTTATCAAATAACCAGCCAGTCATTACAGAAGGATGTGGGGTGTGTGTGTGTGTGTTTGTGTGTTTCTTAGAATACATTTTACCAGAATAACTAGTGAATCCAAATCTAAGAGTATATATATGAGTCTCCCTAAAGCATCATAAACACCATGATTTTTTTATGATCAGTTCAAATAAGTAATTTAGAAAATAAAATGAGTATGCTGTGAGATAATTTCAGGTGTTGAATAGATCCTGTGTTCCTTTCCTGAGCACTCATTGCCTCTGATGTATCCTGTGATCTTTTGGATGTCTGTGATGAATGCCCCAGATGACCATCAAAAAGCTCCCACATTGGTCTGTTCCACCTGGCTCTCCACCAAACATATTACTATCTACATATCTATGTGCTACTTCAGCCTGTCTATCCCCTTGAAATTCCAGTCTTTTACTTGTCTGTGTCCTCCTTCTCAGAAAACATAGAAGGTGTATCGAATGCATTTGTGCTGACATCTTTCCTATGCTGTTTGTCATGGGTTTCAAATGCTATGAGGTTGCCCACTTCGTAGGTCACTTCTCCTGAGGAGCCCCTGAGCTTCATTGGGGTCTGCCTTGGCCACATCTGCACTCAAAGAGTATCACTTTGAGGGAGGCTTATCCTGTACTCATTCATTGCTTTTTTTCTCTCTTGAATATGTTTTTATGCTGCATGACTTGAAAATACTCTCTATTATTGATTAATTTTGATATCTGGGAGAGTTTCTGTACTAGCTGGTTGTCTTAGTTAGGGTTTCATTCATTTGAATAGCCTCCATGATCAAGGCCGCTCATAAGGGACAATATTTCATGAGGGCTTTTCAACATTTCATTACATATTCAGATGTTCAATCCACCATCATCAAGGCAGGAAACAGGGCAATGTCTTGTCAGACATGGTGGTGGAGTGGAATCTGAGAGTTATGCTTCTTGATCCAATTGCAGCCAGGAGAAAAGTTCTGTTTTGTATGCATCGAGGAGGAGGGTCTCTTCCACACTGGACAGAGCTTTAAAGACCCAGAATGATATGCTTCCTCCATCAAGGACACACCTACTCCATCAAGTCCACACCTCCTCATAGGCCAACTACATTCAGTCTGCCACACTGGTTTCATAGCAACTTGACAAGATCTAGAGTCTTTAAAGAGGAGCCTAAATTGAGAAAATGACTCCTTAAGATCTAACTCCCAAGCATTTACTTAATTGGTGGGAGACTGCCCAGTCCATTGTGCATGCTGAAATCCTTGTACTGGTAGTCCTGGGCTCTTTACGAAAGCAAGATTTCAGGAGCAAGTCAATAAGCATCACCACTCCATAGCCTATGCATGAGCTCCTGTCTCCATGATCCTGTGTTGTTTCAGGTGCTGTCCCAAATTCTTTGGTGATAAACAGCAATGTGGAAGTATAAACTGAATAAAACCTTTTCTATGTAGTTTCCTTTATGGACCTGGTGTATCCTTACAACAATAGAAACAGTAAGTAGGACAGATTCTTACAGAAGCTAAATATCAAATAGTATCACTGTCACTTATCCTATAACCACACACAATAATGTATAGGCGTTTTATTTTAATTTAAAGGTAAGATGTACTCATGTACCTATCTGACAAGTAATTGTTTTAGTTGGCTACTTTCTCACTATAAAGAATACTCCAATCAAAAATAACTTGGGAATAAAAGGATTAGTTGCTTACAGGTTACAGACTATCTCCCAGGAAGCCAAAAATAAGAACTAGAAGTGATAAGAGGAAAGACTGTTTATTGGCTTGACCCTGTCTTAGTCACTGTTCTATTGCTGTGAAGTTACACAATGATTAAGGCTATTATTAGAAAATAAAGCATTTATTTGGACGATGGGATACAGTGTCAGAACTTTGGTCAATCATCATGGCAGGGAGCACAGAACTGAAGCAATAGAGAACTATTGATTCTTAGGCAGCCTGAGAGAGAGAGAGAGAGAGAGAGAGAGAGAGAGAGAGAGAGAGAGAGAGAGAGAGAGAGAGAGAGACAGACAGACAGACAGACAGACAGACAGACAGACAGACAGACAGAGACAGAGACAGACAGACAGAGACAGACAGAGACAGACAGAGACAGACAGAGACAGACAGAGACAGAGACAGAGACAGAGAGACAGAGACAGAGAGAGACAGAGAGAGAGAGACAGAGAGAGAGAGACAGAGACAGAGACTTAGACAGAGAGACAGAGACAGAGACAGAGACAGGGACAGAGAGACAGAGACAGAGAGAGACAGAGAGAGAGACAGAGAGAGACAGACAGACAGAGACAGAGACAGACAGAGACAGACAGAGACAGACAGAGACAGAGACAGAGAGACAGAGACAGAGAGAGACAGAGAGAGAGACAGAGAGAGACAGACAGACAGAGACAGAGACAGACAGAGACAGACAGAGACAGACAGAGACAGACAGAGACAGACAGAGAGACAGAGACAGAGACTTAGACAGAGAGGCAGAGACAGAGACAGAGACAGGGACAGAGAGATTCTGCTATTATATGGGTTCTTGAAAACTCAAAGCCCCACCTTGTTGACACACCAACTTCCTCCCCTGATACCACATATTCTCTTATTCATTCTAGTATTTGAACTCACTGCCAGTGCCCGGTGACCTTATATACATATATATGAGTCTATAGGGGACATTCATATTCACACCACCAAATTGGCTATGGCTTGCTCAGCTACTTTTTAAAAATACAGCCTAAAAGCCTCCCTTTCATACATGTAGATGACTTTTTTACCTGACTACTGATGAGATTACCCACATTGATGTGCCCTCCCATATCAATCATTAACCAAGAAAATGTCCCATAGACTTACCCAAAGACCAATAGAAAAGAGACAATTATTCAATTGCTCTCTCTTCTCATGTGACTGTAGATTGTCAAGTTGGGGATAAATAAAGTCCCAGACCAGTAATGTTTATCTTACTCCATAACCCACACAAACATAACAACACCATCTTCCTCTTCTGTCTCTGCATAGACCCACGTCCCTGCATGACAGAAGGGAAGGGTAACTACCTTCACCAGCAAGCATACCAAATAATAGGTGACAAGAAACAAATATTTCCTATAGCCTCACAACCCCCACTTTCTAGTGTGTGTTAAAAATACTGGGGGACACCCCAATCTGTCCACCCCAATCACAACTTCCTTCCAACTCACCTATGGCAAGAAGACTCCTCATCAAGAAATCCAGTGAATTTTATTTGATTTATTTCTCCAGAGTGAACAGAGTTTTATCCCTTCATGGTTATATTGGTGTCTGATTCATTTATAATAAAACCCACTACTATTAAGAGCCACATCACAGGAGTTATGAAAAATACCAAATTAAATGCAAAGCATCACAGTTGGCCAAGACTTTTCATCAGCTTTATTGATGCATAATTTATGTACTAAAAAATCCATTGATTTATTTAAGTATTTAATTTAATGATTCTAAACACATTCCCCCCTTCCTTATTTCCATTTTTCCCTCTTTTTCTGCTACTTCATATGATATTGAAAACTATAAACATAGTAATGCATTCTGTGAAAGAACCAGTGCAGGAAGCAGAAATGTTCTTGATTCTCTAAGACAACAGATACAGTGGCTGAATTTTCCAGGTAAAAATACTTGGTAACATTTGGTCCTTTCTTAGCATGCAAATTCTAGAAAAAAGCTTAAAGAATTAAGGTGTGGTTCCTCTGGATCTGAGAGGTCAGTGTCACTAATGAGTGACATTCATGTCAATCACTGTTACAAGATACATAACATCATAAATGGAAGACAGGTCCATGCTCACATGAATATGAAAGGGGCATGAAGGAGCACAATAGGTCAACTTATTGGCAGCCAGAAAGGATCAACACAGAAGGGAATAAGACAATAAAATCTTCCAAGACTAGTTTCAAAACACCTTACCGAGTTTCTCACCCCTTGCATACACAACCATCAATCGATTGACTCATTGATTAAAGCTCACAGGGACCATTCACTTCTCAGAGTGTATATTGTACTATCTATGAGCATTGTACTGTTGACCAAAGTCATCATCAAAGACCCATGACTAACATTTCAAACCCATTTCAACACAGCATTCTCTATGTGACACAAAGTGATAGGATCAATCTATCTCTTCAAGGATATGTTTGTCTATAAGCTTCCAAAAGGACAATGTTCTGGCCAACAGCATCAACACCCCCAGGAGCTTTTATAAATATGAGTTAAAGAAGAAGAAAAATGCACTGCAAGTTCAGCGTCTTGATCCCTCATCCCTGCATCTTAAACTCATAGGATGGAGCCAGAAGTTTAGGTCAGAAATCCAAATGTCACCTACACTACAATCAACTCTGAAGAATTCTAGACATCTCCAATTTCTATCTGGTACTTAGTCACAGCAAGTCTGCATTAAGTTATATTTTCTTTTGTGGGATAGGACCAGCAGTTGATTGCAAAACCCCACTATGTGTTGGCTGGTATGTAAAAGGGCACATCTATAATATAGGCACACACATTCATACACACATACTCACAGAAAGAGGTAAGAAGTGCAGGAGGTGATTCTTAGGAACTCTCAAGGAAGAAAGTGTGACAATCTTGTAAGTTACAGAGGTTATTGAGAAACTGGGTCTGTGTGTACAAAATCAAGCCAGTCTGCCTTCCATCATGGAGTGGGAGGGTCTCACTATATCTCATCTTTATTTGAGAAGGCAGGGATAGTCGATGAGGGATGGAGAGTCAGTTTTTATTAAAGGTTTAGACTTTGAAGGTGATAGGTTGGCCATGCTATAGTGGTAGCCCCATGTCCAAGAGTTTATGGGGAACAGAATTGATTTGAATGAGTTGTAACAAAGGGGAGAAGAGAAGGGAAGTTTGGAGGAAAAGTTTTGTTGGAATCAGTCTGGTTCTTGTAGGGGAGGAATTATTAAGATAATTGGAAAGTAAAATATACTATAAAATATAATGAAATTCATAGAAAATGGATGTAACTAGCAAAACAGTAAAACGCTAAAAAATAAACTAAAGCCTAATAAGAACTGAAAATCAATTAAAAAAAAACTCTAAATTCCTTAATAAACACAGGAAGGGAATAAGATAATAAAAACTTCCAAGAGTAGTTCCAAAAGACCTTACCGAGTTTCTCACCCCTTGCATAAACAACTGTCAATCGATAGACATTGGTCTGTTCCACCTGACTCTCCTCCAAACATATTACTATCTACATATCTATGTGCTACTTCAGCCTGTCTATCCCCTTGAAATTCCAGTCTTTTACTTGTCTGTGTCCTCCTTCTCAGAAAACATAGAAGGTGTATCGAATGCATTTGTGCTGACATCTTTCCTATGTTGTTTGTCATGGGTTTCAAATGCTATGAGGTTGCCCACTTCGTAGGTCACTTCTCCTGAGGAGCCCCTGAGCTTCATTGGGGTCTGCCTTGGCCACACTGCACTCAAAGAGTATCTCTTTGAGGGAGGCTTATCATGTACTCATTCATTGCTTTTTTTCTCTCTTGAATATGTTTTTATGCTGCATGACTTGAAAATACTCTCTATTATTGATTAATTTTGATATCTGGGAGAGTTTCTGTACTAGCTGGTTGTCTTAGTTAGGGTTTCATTCATTTGAATAGCCTCCATGATCAAGGCCGCTCATAAGGGACAATATTTCATGAGGGCTTTTCAACATTTCATTACATGTTCAGATGTTCAATCCACCATCATCAAGGCAGGAAACAGGGCAGTGTCTTGTCAGACATGGTGGTGGAGTGGAATCTGAGAGTTATGCTTCCTGATCCAATTGCAGCCAGGAGAAAAGTTTTGTTTTGTATGCATCGAGGAGGAGGGTCTCTTCCACACTGGACAGAGCTTTAAAGACCCAGAATGATATGCTTCCTCCATCAAGGACACACCTACTCCATCAAGTCTACACCTCCTAATAGGCCAACTACATTCAGTCTGCCACACTGGTTTCATAGCAACTTGACAAGATCTAGAGTCTTTAAAGAGGAGGAGCCTAAATTGAGAAAATGACTCCGTAAGATCTAACTCCCAAGCATTTACTTAATTGGTGAGAGACTGCCCAGTCCATTGTGCATGGTGAAATCCTTGTACTGGTAGTCCTGGGCTCTTTACAAAAGCAAGATTTCAGGAGCAAGTCAATAAGCATCACCACTCCATAGCCTATGCATGAGCTCCTGTCTCCATGATCCTGTGTTGTTTCAGGTGCTGTCCCAAATTCTTTGGTGATAAACAGCAATGTGGAAGTATAAACTGAATAAAACCTTTTCTATGTAGTTTCCTTTATGGACCTGGTGTATCCTTACAACAATAGAAACAGAAAGTAGGACAGATTCTTACAGAAGCTAAATATCAAATAGTATCACTGTCACTTATCCTATAACCACACACAATAATGTATAGGCGTTTTATTTTAATTTAAAGGTAAGATGTAATCATGTACCTATCTGACAAGTAATTGTTTTAGTTGGCTACTTTCTCACCATAAAGAATACTCCAATCAAAAATAACTTGGGAATAAAAGGGTTAGTTGCTTACAGGTTACAGACTATCTCCCAGGAAGCCAAAAATAAAACTAGAAGTGATAAGAGGAAAGACTGTTTATTGGCTTGACCCTGTCTTAGTCACTGTTCTATTGCTGTGAAGTGACACAATGATTAAGTCTATTATTAGAAAATAAAGCATTTATTTGGACGATGGGATACAGTGTCAGAACTTTGGTCAATCATCATGGCAGGGAGCACAGAACTGAAGCAATAGAGAACTATTGATTCTTAGGCAGCCTGAGAGAGAGAGAGAGAGAGAGAGAGAGAGAGAGAGAGAGAGAGAGAGAGAGAGAGAGAGAGAGAGAGAGACAGACAGACAGACAGACAGACAGACAGACAGACAGACAGACAGACAGACAGAGACAGAGACAGACAGACAGAGACAGACAGAGACAGAGAGAGACAGACAGAGACAGACAGAGACAGAGACAGAGAGAGAGACAGAGAGAGACAGAGAGAGAGACAGAGGGAGAGAGACAGAGACAGAGACAGAGAGACAGAGAGAGAGAGAGACAGAGACAGAGACAGAGAGAGACAGAGACAGACAGACAGAGACAGACAGAGAGAGACAGACAGAGACAGAGAGACAGAGACAGACAGAGACAGACAGAGACAGACAGAGACAGACAGAGAGAGACAGAGAGAGACAGAGAGACAGAGACAGAGACTTAGACAGAGAGACAGAGACAGAGACATAGACAGGGACAGAGAGATTCTGCTATTATATGGGTTCTTGAAAACTCAAAGCCCCACCTTGTTGACACACCAACTTCCTCCCCTGATACCACATATTCTCTTATTCATTCTAGTATTTGAACTCACTGCCAGTGCCCGGTGACCTTATATTCATATATATGAGTCTATAGGGGACATTCTTATTCACACCACCAAATTGGCTATGGCTTGCTCAGCTACTTTTTAAAAATACAGCCTAAAAGCCTCCCTTTCATACATGTAGATGACTTTTTTACCTGACTACTGATGAGATTACCCACATTGATGTGCCCTCCCATATCAATCATTAACCAAGAAAATGTCCCATAGACTTACCCAAAGACCAATAGAAAAGAGACAATGATTCAATTGCTCTCTCTTCTCATGTGACTGTAGATTGTCAAGTTGGGGATAAATAAAGTCCCAGACCAGTAATGTTTATCTTACTCCATAACCCACACAAACATAACAACACCATCTTCCTCTTCTGTCTCTGCATAGACCCACTTCCCCGCATGACAGAAGGGAAGGGTAACTACCTTCACCAGCAAGCATACCAAATAATAGGTGACAAGAAACAAATATTTCCTATAGCCTCACAACCCCCACTTTCTAGTGTGTGTTAAAAATACTGGGGGACACCCCAATCTGTCCACCCCAATCACAACTTCCTTCCAACTCACCTATGGCAAGAAGACTCCTCATCAAGAAATCCAGTGAATTTTATTTGATTTATTTCTCCAGAGTGAACAGAGTTTTATCCCTTCATGGTTATATTGGTGTCTGATTCATTTATAATAAAACCCACTACTATTAAGAGCCACATCACAGGAGTTATGAAAAATACCAAATTAAATGCAAAGCATCACAGTTGGCCAAGACTTTTCATCAGCTTTATTGATGCATAATTTATGTACTAAAAAATCCATTGATTTATTTAAGTGTTTAATTTAATGATTCTAAACACATTCCCCCCTTCCTTATTTCCATTTTTCCCTCTTTTTCTGCTACTTCATATGATATTGAAAACTATAAACATAGTAATGCATTCTGTGAAAGAACCAGTGCAGGAAGCAGAAATGTTCTTGATTCTCTAAGACAACAGATACAGTGGCTGAATCTTCCAGGTAAAAATACTTGGTAACATTTGATCTATTCTTAGCATGCAACTTCTAGAAAAAAGCTTAAAGAATTAAGGTGTGGTTCCTCTGGACCTGAGAGGTCAGTGTCACTAATGAGTGACATTCATGTCAATCACTGTTACAAGATACATAACATCATAAATGGAAGACAGGTCCATGCTCACATGAATAAGAAAGGGGCATGAAGGAGCACAATAGGTCAACTTATTGGCAGCCAGAAAGGATCAACACAGGAAGGGAATAAGACAATAAAATCTTCCAAGACTAGTTTCAAAACACCTTACCGAGTTTCTCACCCCTTGCATACACAACCATCAATCGATTGACTCATTGATTAAAGCTCACAAGGACCATTCACTTCTCAGAGTGTATATTGTACTATCTATGAGCATTGTACTGTTGACCAAAGTCATCCTCAAAGACCCATGACTAACATTTCAAACCCATTTCAACACAGCATTCTCTATGTGACACAAAGTGATAGGATCAATCTATCTCTTCAAGGATATGTTTTTCTATAAGCTTCCAAAAGGACAATGTTCTGGCCAACAGCATCAACACCCCCAGGAGCTTTTATAAATATGAGTTAAAGAAGAAGAAAAATGCACTGCAAGTTCAGCGTCTTGATCCCTCATCCCTGCATCTTAAACTCATAGGATGGAGCCAGAAGTTTAGGTCAGAAATCCAAATGTCACCTACACTACAATCAACTCTGAAGAATTCTAGACATCTCCAATTTCTATCTGGTACTTAGTCACAGCAAGTCTGCATTAAGTTATATTTTCTTTTGTGGGATAGGACCAGCAGTTGATTGCAAAACCCCACTATGTGTTGGCTGGTATGTAAAAGGGCACATCTATAATATAGGCACACACATTCATACACACATACTCACAGAAAGAGGTAAGAAGTGCAGGAGGTGATTCTTAGGAACTCTCAAGGAAGAAAGTGTGACAATCTTGTAAGTTACAGAGGTTATTGAGAAACTGGGTCTGTGTGTACAAAATCAAGCCAGTCTGCCTTCCATCATGGAGTGGGAGGGTCTCACTATATCTCATCTTTATTTGAGAAGGCAGGGATAGTCGATGAGGGATGGAGAGTCAGTTTTTATTAAAGGTTTAGACTTTGAAGGTGATAGGTTGGCCATGCTATAGTGGTAGCCCCATGTCCAAGAGTTTATGGGGAACAGAATTGATTTGAATGAGTTGTAACAAAGGGGAGAAGAGAAGGGAAGTTTGGAGGAAAAGTTTTGTTGGAATCAGTCTGGTTCTTGTAGGGGAGGAATTATTAAGATAATTGGAAAGTAAAATATACTATAAAATATAATGAAATTCATAGAAAATGGATGTAACTAGCAAAACAGTAAAACGCTAAAAAATAAACTAAAGCCTAATAAGAACTGAAAATCAATTAAAAAAAAAAACCTCTAAATTCCTTAATAAACACAGGAAGGGAATAAGATAATAAAAACTTCCAAGAGTAGTTCCAAAAGACCTTACCGAGTTTCTCACCCCTTGCATAAACAACTGTCAATCGATAGACTCATTGATTAAAACCCACAGGGACCATTCACTTTTCAGAGTGTATATTGTACTATCTATGAGCATTGTACTGCGGACCAAAGTCTTCATCAAAGACCCATGAGTAACATTTCAAACATTATATGGGTTCTTGAAAACTCAAAGCCCCACCTTGTTGACACATCCACTTCCTCCTCTGAAACCACACATTCTCATATTCATTCTAGTATTTAAACTCACTGCCACTTTCTGGTGACCTAATATTCATATATATGAGTCTATAGGGGACATTTTTATTTACACCACTATCTGTCCCATGGCTTGCTCAGCTACTTTTTTAAAATACAGCCTAAAAGCCTCCTTTTTATATGTGTAGACGACTTTTTTACCCGACTACTGATGAGATTACCCACAGTGATGGGCCCTCACATATCAATCATTAACCAAGAAAATGTCTCATAGACTTACCCAAAGACCAATAGAATAGAGACATTCTCAACAAAGAATGCTCCACACTTGGCCTGTTGAATCAAGGAAATCCCACAGATTCACTATCTTCATAGAGGAACTCCTACCAACAGCTTCTAAAAATACACTAGAAGCCCCAAAACAAACAACAACTATAAAAACTTAGAATATCCAAGATACAAGATACAATTTGCAAAACACAAAAAAATCAAGACTTATAAAAACGTATAAAACACTATTCTTTCATGTCTCAGATTTCAAATATAATTAATAATTTTACTTGTAAAAGGAAGATTTGTTAAGCATTAAAAGTTTTATGTAATAATCAGAGCTGATTCTACCTTCTTGTTTCTCTGGGATAATACTGTGATATGCTTGTACTATTGCCTACAGTAGTCCATGTGACTTGATATGACCCAAAGATATTTTCCTTATGAGTATAGTTCATAAAGTCCTTCAGGGAGAAAATGAAACTTTTTTTTTTTTTTTTTTTTTTTTTTTTACTCAACTCTGTAGCCACTATAAGAAATCCCTGCCTTTTTTTATATGTTGTATTTTATTATAAATGAGTTTTATACAAATAAGAAAATTAGGCCTATTCCCCACAATTCCTTCAAATGATCGATCTAAATACTGTGGACAGTGTAAGTGAATGACATTCTAATAAAATTCTAAAATGCTGCATGAGCAATATAAACTAAGGTTAACTTTGAGCACCACGAAGAAGACCAAGGCAGTGGTAGTTATGCATTATCTTGCAGTGTAGAAAAAGAATATATAGGTCCTAGATTTCAAAAGAACAGTCCTCAGAATGGATATCAAGCCATAGGAGTCCATTTCTTCAAGGTCCTAACAACAAGGTTTTGTGAGAGCATTCCAGCTTCTAAAAATAAGGCAGAACAGGAAATGATCAAACTAATAAATAAGTCAAAAAGGCAGTCAAACAAAATAAATATATAGAACTGAAAAAGTGACAGAACTACCAAATGGCCAGTAGACTGGCTTAACAGAGTAGTGACAGGCATATTGTACATAATCAGAAAGATGAAGTCAGAGAGATCAATACACTGTGAAGAAAAGAAATATAAAATGAAATAATCAATGAAAATAGACAATGAAAAGCTTCATGAAACTGTAGACAAGAATTAAAGGTTAAACAATGAATCAAAAACTCACATGTTCCTAATATCACAGTCTCATAGAGAGGGGACTAAGAGAGTATGGAGACTATTTATTTTCTGAGTTCTAGGCTAGCATTTTCTACAGAGTGTGCTTCATGACAGACAGAGAACCCGGAAACCCAATCCCCAAAAACTCAAAAAACCAAAAACAAGCAAACAGACAAACAAACAAACAAAAACAAACAAACAGTTTTTGGGTCAGTTTTGGGATCTTGTATATTTTTAAGTTTTTAGAATTATAGTGTTTTTCTTAAGGGTTTTGTAGGGTTTTAAGAAGAGTGTTCTAGAGGATTTTTTGGTTTTCGGTATTGAATGTATTTTTAGTGTTTTTCTGTATTTTTCATATTTTTTCTTTTCTTTCAATTTTTAGTGTGTTTTGGACTTTTCAGGTTTCATTTAGACTTCAATGATTTATTTATTTTAATATTTCATTGCTTTCTTTATGTTCTTTTTTTGTGGGTGTATTCTTGAATATTTATTTAAAAATTGAGGGTTTTTATTTTGGTGGTGCATAATTTTAGAGTTGGCAGGCAATGGCTGCCCCTTTCATATAAATGATAGCCCTAAGGTGAACTGGTAGGGGATTTTTTAGTTGGAGGCAAACCTGGTCTTGAGATTGATCTCCCAGAGAGCCAGGAATAAACAGAGAAACCCATTTTAAAATTAAAAAATATAGAAAATGAAAAGGAGAGAGAGAGAGAGAGAAAGAGAGAGAGAGAGAGAGAGAGAGAGAGAAAGATAAATAGATAGATACATACATAGAGAGAGAGAGTGAGAGAGAAGGAAAAGGAAAAAAGAGGGAAGAAAGGAAGGAAATAAGGAAGGAAGGAAATAAGGAAGTAAAAGGAAGGAAGGAAAGAAAGACGGAAGGAAGAAGAAAGAAAGAAAGAAAGAAAGAAAGAAAGAAAGAAAGAAAGAAAGAAAGAAAGAAAGAAAGAAAGAAAGAAAGAAAGAAAGAAAGAAAGAAAGAAAGAAAGAAAGAAAGAAAGAAATTACTTTATGGACATTTTGGACTAACTGGTTTTTTTTTGTTTGTTTGTTTTGTTATGGTTTTTTTTTTTTACAATGTTATTGTTTTTATAAAGGTTTTGCAGGTTTTGTTGAAGCAGCTTTTAGAGGGTTTTTTTTGTTTGTTTGTTTTCAATATTTTAGTTTTTTTTTTTGGAATTTTTTTTAAGATTCTAGGGTGTTTTAATGTTTTGGGGTTTTTTAATTTTTTTTTTTTTTAGAGTTTTATATTTCACTTTTTTTAGGTTTGTTTTTTTGTGTTTGTGTGTGTGTCTCGATGTCTGTGTGTGTGTATTTTAGAGGCTTTTTTCTTTTAAATTTAAGATTTTATTTTCAAAGTTTCAGTATTTTAGGAATGGCAGGAAGGGGTGGCCCTTGCCTTTAATCTCAGTAATTGTGAGTCAGAGGTATTAGGTTTCTGAGTTCCAGGCCAGTATTTTCTATAGATTGGGTTCCAGTACAGAGAGAGAAACACAGAGAAACCCAATCTCAAAAAAGTCAAAAAACCAAAAACCAAGAAAAACCAACTAACCAAACAAACGAACCAAAAAAAAAAAAAATCAATTTTTGAGTCAGTTTTGATTTCTTGTATATTTTTGAGGTTTTTAGAATTTTTGTGTTTTTCTTAAGAGTTTTAAGAAGAGTGTTTTAGAGGTTTCATTTTCAGTATTTTTGTGTATTGAAGTGTTCTTTTCTGTTTTTCCTTTTTGGGTTTTGTTGTTGCTGTTGTTGTTTGTTGTTGTTTTTTTTTATTTATTTATTTTTTATTTATTTATTTATTTTTTTAAGGATACTTGGGTTTTTTTTAAGGTTTTAGATTTCTTTTTTTTTTAGGCTTTAATTTTTTTTTTTTAATTGTGTGTTAGGATTTTTGTTTTTTTTAGGTTATTTTTTTTACGTTTTGTGTGTTTGTGTGTGTTTGTGTGTGTGTGTGTGTGTGTGTTTGTCTGTGTATTTGTGTGTGTTTCGAGACAGAGTATCCCTATATAAACCTGGCTGTCCTGGAATACACTCTGTAGACCAGGCTGGCCTCGAACTGAGAAACCTGCCTGCCTCTGACTCCCAAGTGCTGGGATCAAAGGCGTGTGCCACCAAACCAGGCATTTATGTGTCTTCATATATATGTGTGTGTGTGTGTTGTGCGTGATGTGTGTTTGATGTTTTTTTTTAAATAAATATTAAGGTTTTATAATTGGAGTTTATGAGTTTTACGGTTGCCAGGAAGTGATGGCCCTTGCCTTAAATCTCAGTAATTGTGAGGTGGAGGTAGTCACTTTTTGAGTTCGAGGCCAGCCTAGTCTACAGAAGGAGATCCAGGACAGACAGGGATACACAGAGAATCCAATCTCCAAAAAATCAAAAAAAAAAGAAAGAAAGAAAGAAAGAAAGAAAGAAAGAAAGAAAGAGAGAAAGAAAGAAAGAAAAGAGAGAGAGAGAGAAAGAAAAGAGAAAGAGAGAGAGAAAGGAAATAAGGAAGGAAGGAGGAAAGAAACTAAGGAAGGAAGAAAGGTAGGAAGAAAGGTAGGAAGAAAGGAAGAAATTAAGAAAGAAAGAATGCAAGAAAGAAAGAAAGGAAGAAAAGAAGAAAGAAAGAAAGAAAGAAAGAAAGAAAGAAAGAAAGAAAGAAAGAAAGAAAGAAAGAAAGAAAGAAAGAAAGAAAGGTATTAGGAACATTTTGTCTTGTGTATTTTTTTTAGTTGACTATAGGTTTTCGTAAGGTTTTGTAGAGTTTTTTGAAGAGTGTTTTAGAGGTTTTGTTTTGTTTTGTTTTGTTTTGTTTTGTTTTGTTTTGTTTTGGTTTGGTTTGGTTTGGTTTGGTTTGGTTTGGTTTAGTTTGGTTTGGTTTGGTTTGGTTTATAGGCTTCCTGTGTATTTTTAGTGTTTTTTTCTTGTTTTTGTTTTTTGTTTGTTTGTCTGTTGTTGTTGTTGTTTTTAGAAGGGTCTTAGTGTATTTTATGGTTCAGTGGTTTAATTTAGGCTTTATTTTCCTTTTTAGCTTTTTAGTGTATTTCTTAATATTTTTGTTGTTGTTCTTGTTGTTGATCTTGATTTAAAAAAAAACAAACAGCATTTTATGTTTGAGGTTTAATTGTTTTAGGGTTGCCAGACTGTGGTGGTCCTTGCCTTGAATCCCAGAACTTGGGATGCAGAGGCAGGTAGATTTTTTATTTCAAGGTCAGCCTGTTTTACAGATTGATCTCAACAAAAGCCAGGGATATACTGAGAAATCCATTCCTCAAACCCCCTCCCACAAAACAAAGAAAAAAGAAGAAGAAAAAGGAAGAAAGAAAGAAAGAAAGAAAGAGAGAGAGAGAGAGAGAGAGAGAGAGACAGATAGACAGACAGACAGACAGACAGACAGACAGACAGAGGAACTGTCTATTGTAGAAGAGGATTGGAATGCAAGTGGCCAGTCAGCTGAGCCTTCCTTAGCTAAAATTGCTGGGAGAAGTTTCCTGCCCTTGCTATCCTATAAGGAAAACTGAGCCCAGTTACTAATCTCACCCAGCCCAAGGGCAGGGCTGCAAAGCATGAATTACATGAATCTCTTGATTCTTAAGCAAACGGATATATCTCGAGGATATCATCCTGAGTGAGGTAACCCAATCACAAAACAAGTCACTTGATATCCACTCACTGATAAATGGATATTAGCCCAGAAACCTAGAATACCCAAGATACAATTTGCAGAAGAATGTTTTTAAGAAGAAAGGATAGTGAATTATCCTCTCAGAGCTTTCTGCTTGAGACAGATCTTGGGGCAAGAACTCTGTCCTTCAGATGATCTTTAGAATCCTCCCCTAGTACTCTCTTCCTACCTTCATCTTTTCTGTATTTTCTCAAAATAAAAGACTGTGGATACAGAATATTGATTCTAACCTGGAGATTTACCTTTAAATGAAAGCTGGAGTTTATTTTGTTATACAGGAATGAATGGAGCTGTTATTGAACCTGGAGGCCTTTTTATTGTCTGAAAGTGAGTGGAAAATCATAAGGCTTGTGCAAGATTTCATCTAAGAGGAGAAAAAGAGCAGACTCCCACAAAATGGGCTTGGCTAGGCCCAGAGAACACAGTTTTCCTAATCAGATCTTGCTCATTGAACATGCGAACTACTTAACTACCTTTCATGTCCCAAATCCTCGTTGGCTCACATAGTGTGCAGTTGGTTCTGTTCTTCTTCAATCCAGCATTCTACAGAATTGCTATTCATAATTTTGATCTTGTGGTACAATTGCTTATATTGTCTAATATCATAATATTTTATATTATGCTCATTATGCCATTTTCAAAGGCTGAAATGATCTTTAAAGACTTATAGACCTCAGTTTGCTATTCTTTTGCTTTGCTTGCTCTGTAGTCTTATTAAACAATTGCTTATTCAAATCTGAGGCATTTTTTTCTATAAGGTAGTGATTATGAAAATGTGGTCTTTCTTGCTTTCTTACAACAAAGCATTGCTAGTCTTCTCATTCAAAGCTGCCAGCACAAATCTCTGCCCTTTAGCCAAAGAAAGCTCATGGGCTTTAGACACTCTTTTGATATTTTTGTTGTTGTTGTTGTTGTTCCATTTCTGTCATTGTTCACAGAGTCATCTCAAGGATTTAGGATATTTTAGGATCCCTAAAATAATGCTTGTATGCACTGGGTCGTGTTTGGTATTAATATTCTCAGTTCTAATTTATTCTGGTTCTTGGTAATTAAGAAATGTGAGTTTACAACTGAGCCACCGGGATGTTGCAGAAGGAACTCCTCAAGGGTGGCCTTACCTCCACCCTTAATCTTTAGGGTCCTCATTTCCAGTTGCTTTCAGTAAAGAGCCTGATGAGCACAGGTCTCTCGGCAGCTGTCCCAGTGTAGGAGGACCTGTCAGTTGCCACACCACATTCACTGACATTAAATATATTATTCCTAAAGAACTTTTAGCATCATTCAACATCATCCTTTATATCAAAAGCTTTAGTAGTCTGTGATGTTTTGTAACACCTTTTTGTCACTTGTTTTGCTATACATTAGTAAGAGACAACACAGGTTTATTTTTGGAATTCATACACACACATTTATTGTACTAAGGCTGTATACATCAGCCCTAACATTGCTTATTTAATAAAATACTTTAATTCATTTTAATATAATATGAATGTGTTAATATTAATATGCCATGTATTCTTTAATGTCATTTTTAGAAATAGTTATATTATTTTAATATAAAATAAATAATCTTATTTAAAAAATAAAAATTTTTTTAATTATGTTCTCATGAATACATTCTATTTGCACATTCTTTGAACACTTATATTAAAGATTAATATATTTACCAAGAAAGCATGAAAAATATGTGAAAATAGAAAATCACTATTACTGTTCATAAATTTTTATTTTGAGTATTATTTAGAGAAAAATTATATATTCTTTGCTAGAATGAATCCTAATTTTAAAGCATTAGCATTTAAAAAATTTACTAAAGTTTTGGTTGTTCTTATTTTTATTACTTTATTTTCTGTGTATTGACCTAGTAGCAAATATTTTATATTAAAATTGTAAGCAATTTTTTAAAACTCAAATAATTTCAGTATTATTGAACAATAATATATTCTCGTGATATATATTTTTTGTGATCCAGAATTAATAAGGATAGCAATATTTTTTATGGCTATTTACTACCTTAAAATCTGTTCTATACACTAGTATAAAATATGTGTACTCTATTGCAATAATCCCAATATGCATTAAAATACAAAAAAAATTAATAATAAAAAATAAATTGCTGAAGGGATAATAATTCCCCCAAATCTTAAAACACAGTAAACTTGTTTAAAAAACTAGAAAAAACACAAAAATACACTAGATGTCTGCAAACAAAAAACCCTCGAAAGCACTCTTCTAAAAATCCAGGAAATCAAATGAAGTTAAAGAACTTAGAAGTATCCTTTCTTTATCTTTCTTTCTTCCTTTCTCTCTTCCTTCCTTCCTTCCTTCCTTCCTTCCTTCCTTCCTTCCTTCCTT
>NW_028227277.1:14622414-14682414 GCF_978045245.1 Mus caroli
TTTCTTTCTACCTTCCTTCTTTCCTTCATTCCATTTTTCCTTCCATTTCCTTCCCTCTTTTTATCTATCTATCTATCTATCTATCTATCTATCTATCTATCTATCTGTCTGTCTGTCTGTCTGTCTGTCTGTCTGTCTGTCTGTCTGTCTGTCTTTCTTTCTTTCTTTCTTTCTTAATTTATTACTTCCTTCCTTTCTTCCTACCTTATTTCTTTCCTTCCTTCTTTCCTTCCTTTTCCATCTATCTATCTATCTATCTATCTATCTATCTATCTATCTATCTATCTATCTATCTATCTATCTATCATATATCTATCTATCTATCATCTATCTATCTATCTATCTATCTATCTATCTATCTATCTATCATCTATCTACATATCTATCTATCTATGTTTCTTTCTTTCTTTCTTTCTTTTTTCTTTCTTTCCTTCTTTTCTCATTTTATTTTATTTCATTTGTTTTTTGAATTTTTCATGACTTAGTTTTACTGTGTATCCCTACCTGTCCTGGAGCTCCCTCATTGGATCAGGCTGGCCTCAAACTCACAAATCTACTACCTCTGCCTCCCAAGTGCTGAGATTGAAGGCACGGTCCACAATTTTTTAGCAACGGTAAAATAATTAAATACCAAATATAAATCCTTAAAATTAAAACAAACAAACAAACAAAAAACCAACAAAACAAAAACCTAAGAAATAAAGTAAAATGCAAAAAAATAAAAAATAAAATTAAGTCTAAATTAAACACCAAAACTCTAAAACTCACTATAATTCTTAAAAACCAAGAAAAAAAACAAAAAAACAAAAAACAAAAAAACAACAAAACAACCTACACTAGAAGTCTGAAAACCAAATAAATCTAAAACTTCTTCTAAAAACCCTACAAACCTTTAAAATAAAAAAATATAAAATTATATAGATATATATCAACCCCAAAATATCCCTTAAGCTACTTTTTGGTTTGATTTATTTTTTATTTTTTGGAAACTGTGTTTCTCTGTATAGCCCTAGCTTTACGGGAACTCACTCTGTAGACCAGGCTTGCCTAGAACTTACAAATCCACCTGCCTCTGCTCCCAAGGGCTGGGAATTAAGGCATGAACCACCCTTGACTGGCAAAGCTAAAACACTTTACCTCCAAAATAAAAAGTTAATTTTTTTTTCAAAAATACAATTAATAATAATAATAATAATAATAATAATAATAATAATAATAATAATAATTAATAAACAAATGAAGGAAAACTCTAAACGAAAACCCTTCAGCCAAAAAACAAACAAACAAAATACCCGACATCCTAGGAGACAAAAAAAAAAGCAACAATAAAAAAAACCAATAAAATTCTACAATAGTCTTCCAAAAACCCTATTAACCTTTTAAAAGACCCTAAATTTCTACAAAAATACACAGAGACATAAATTTCACTAAATCTGTTTTCTTTCTTTCTCTCTCTCTTTCTTTCTTTCTTTCTTTCTTTCTTTCTTTCTTTCTTTCTTTCTTTCTTTCTTTCTTTCTTGTCTGTCTTTTTCTGTCTGTCTTTCTTTCTCTCTTTCTTTCTTACTTTTTTCCTTTGTTTTTTTATTTTTCTTTCTTTTTTTTTTCTTCTTTTTTTTCAAGTTTTTTGGAGACTGAGTTTCTCTGTGTACTTCTGGCTGTCCTCGAACTCACCCTGTAGACCATGCTGCCTTCGACCTTAACACACTACAACACATATACACACAAAAACTCAAAAAAATACTAAAACCCTAAAGAAAACCCTAAAGCCAAAAACTGACAAACTTACAAAAACACTCTAAAATCTTTTTTAAAAGCACTAAACATACACTAAAACACAGAAAACCAAAATAATGTATAAAACAATCTTCAAAAAATCCTGAAAATGCTTTAAAAAACCCTAAATTTCTTTAAAAAAAATTACACAGGAATCCCAAAATATGCATAAAGTAATTTGCTTCCTTCTTTCCTTCCTTCCTTCCTTCCTTCCTTTTGTTCTTCCTTCCTTCCTTCCTTCCTTTTGTTCTTCCTTCCTTCCTTCCTTCCTTCCTTCCTTCCTTCCTTCCTTCGTTCCTTTCTTTCTTTCTTTCTTTCCTACTTTGTTTTTTTCTTTTTTTTTTTTTTTTTAAATTTTGGAGACTAGGTTTCTCTGTGGATCCCTAGGTATACTAGAACTGCCCCAGTAAACCATGCTGGCCTTGAACTAAGAAATCCAGTACTTCTTCCTCTCAAGTTCTGTGATTTAAGGCATGGGCCACCACTGCCTGGCAACCCTAAAACACTTAAATCCAACAATAAAAGCTTAAAATTAAAAAAAAATCAAAAACTATAAAATCAAAACAAAAATTCCTAAAAGTAAAAGATAGAACACTAACAAAAATTGAAAAAAAACCCAAAACCCTAAAACACCCTAAAAAACTTACAAATAAATCATAAAAAACATTAACAATTCACTAAAATACGAAAAAACAAAACAAAAAAAAAACTCTCTAAGATACTCTTAAAAAAAAATCTACAAAACCCTTTACAAAAAACACTAAAATTCTAAAAAAAAAAAAAAAAAAACCAAATAACAAAAAAAGGTGTAAATGTCCATTAATTATTTTTCTCTTTTCTTTCTTTCTTCCTTCTTTCTTTCTTTCTTTCTTTCTTTCTTTCTTTCTTTCTTTCTTTCTTTCTTTCTTTCTTTCTCTCTTTCTCTCTTTCTTTCTTTCTTTCTTTCTTAATTTCTTTCTTTCTTTCTTCTATTTGTTTATCTATCTATCTATCTATCTATCTATCTGTCTGTCTGTCTGTCTGTCTGTCTGTCTGTCTGTCTGTCTGTCTGTCTGTCTATCTATCTATCTATCTATCTATCTATCTATCTATCTATCTATCTATCTATCTATTTTTTGAGCTTTTCAGGACTAGATTTCTCTGTGTATCCTTCTGTCTCTCTTTTTCTTTCTTTCTTTCTTTCTTCTTTCCTTCTTTATTAATATCTTTCTTTTTTTTCTTTAATTTTTTTTTTTTTAATTTTTGGTGAATGGGTTTCTCTGTGTACTTCTGGCTGTCCTGGAATTCACTCTGTAGACCTTGCTGCATTCAACCTCAACAAACTCCAACACACATACACACACGTACACACACACACACACACACACACACACACAACACTAAAAAAAATACTAAAACCCTAAAGAAAATCCCTAAAGTCCCTCTCCAAAAAACCCTTCTAAAACGTTTAAAAAAAAAAATAAAGAACTAAAACTAAAACCCTAAAAACCAAAAAAGTCCTCTAAAAAAATCTTTAAAAAATCCCGAAAAACCTTAAAAAACCTTAAATTGCTTAATAAATAAGACAAAAACAAAAACCAAAACAAAACACACAGAAAGCCCAAAAATAGGCATAAAGTAATAATTTGCTCCCTTCCTTCCTTCCTTCCTTCCTTCCTTCCTTCCTTTCTTTTCCTTTTTTTTTCCTTTGTCGTGACTGTTGTGTGTGTGTGTGTGTGTGTGTGTGTGTGTGTATCCCTATCAATCCTGGAGCTTTCTGTGTAGACCATGCTGTCTTCTAACTCAAAAAATCCTGCCTCCTAATTGTTGGGATTATAGGCATGGGCTACCACTGCCTGGCAACCCTAGAAAAATTAAAACCCAAATATAAATCCCTAAATTTTTAAAAAAATAATCAAGGAGAACAACAACAACAAACCCTGACAAATACTGTAAAATGCTTAATAAAAAAGAAAAAAGAAAGAAAGAAAAAAAAAGAGAGAGAAAAAGAAAGGCTAAATTAAAACCCAAAACCATACAATATACGAAATTCATTAAAAAACAAGAAAAACACTAAAAATACCCTAAAAGCCTGAAAACCAAAAAAAAAAAAAAAAAAAAACTCTTAAAACACACTTTTAAAAATTGTACAAACCCTAAAAAAAAAAAAAAAAAACACTTAGAAATATAAACAGAAAAAAAAATACACACTAAGCCAAAATGTCCATAATAGTTTGTTTGTTTGTTTGTTTGTTTGTTTCTTTCTTTCTTTCTTTCTTTTTTAATTTTTTCCTTCTTTCCTTCCTGCCTTTCTTTATTTTTATTTTTTATATTTATTTTTATATTTATATTTATATTTTTTTATTTTTATTTTTTAAGTTTTTGGAGACTGGTTTTCTCTGTGTATCTCTGGATGTCCTGGAGCTCCCTCTTTGAACCAGGCTGCCATGTACTAAGAATTCCACTACTTCTGCCTCCCAGTTGATGAGAATCTAGGCAAGGGCCACCACTTTGAGCCAAAACATAAGTCTTAAAATCCAAAAATATAACCTTATATTAAAAAAATAATAATACTCAAAAACATTAAAAATAAAAAAAGACAAAAATCAAAACAAAACTAACAAAAAAAGGCAAAAAAAAAAACCCTAAAAGAAAAAAACCTGTAGAGCCTGAAAAACAAAAAACAAAAAACAAAAAAAACTAAAACACTCTAAAATATTAAAAAAAGAAAAAAGAAAAACAAACAAAAAATACACTAGAATCCTGAAAGACATGAAACAAAACAAAAACAAAAACAAAAAACATCAAAACTCTAAAACAATCTTCCAAATAACCTTAAGAAAAACACTAACATTCTAAAAAAGAAAAAAAAAGAAAAAAAATACACAAGAACCCCAAAAAGAGTCTAAAAAAATTTTTTTTTTGAGCTTTCTGTTTTTGAGTTTTGGGAGACTGTGTTTAGCTATGTACCTCTGGCTGTCTGGGAGCTCCCTTTGTATACTATGCTGGCCTCGAACTCAAAAGTCCACCTACATCTGCCTCCTAATTGGTGGGATTTAAAGCATGTGCCACCACTGTCTGGCAACTGTAAAACAATCTGCAAATATAAAACCCTAAAAAAAAAAAAAAAAAATCCAGGACAACAACAACGACAACAAAATACCCCTAAGAAATAGAGTAAAATGCTAAACAATAAATAAATTAAATAAAGTCTAAATTAAACCCCCAAACCCTAAAATACATTAAAATCCTTTAAAAACGAGGAAAACCACTAAAAATATTCTAAAAGCTTGACAACCAAAAAAACTCTAAAAATCCTTCAAACCTTAAATAAAATCCCTAAATTTTAAAAATTCTAAATAAAGGGGCTGGCAACACTAAAACTCTTAAACTCACAATATACAACCCTCAAATTAAAAAGAAAAACTCAAGAACACACACACAAAAACTAAATAAAACAGTAAAGTGCTAAAAAATAAGTCCCTTAAACCTTGTAATAACCAGATATCACTAAAACACCCTAAAGTCCTTTAAAAATTATAGAAAAACCTCTAAACATACACTATAACTCTTAAAACCAAACAATATTCTAAAATACTCTTCTAAAACCCTCTAATCACCTTAAAAAAACTGTAATATTAAAAAAAAAGAACCACACAATAAGCCAAAAATATCCATAAAGTACTTTTCTTTCTGTCTTTCCTTTCTTTGTTTTTTCTTTCTTTCTTTCTCTCTTTCTTTCTTTCTTTCTTTCTTTCTTTCTTTCTTTCTTTCTTTTTTCTTTCTTTCTTCCTTCCTTCCTTCCTTCCTTCCTTCCTTCCTTCCTTTCTTTCTTTCTTTCTTTCTTTCTTTCTTTCTTTCTTTCTTTCTTTCTTTCTTTCTTTCTTTCTTATTTCTTTATTTCTTTATTTATTACTTTTTTTTTTTTTCGTGACTGGGTTTCTCTTTGCATCCCTACTTGTCCTGGAACTGCCTCTGTAGATGAGGGTGGCCTCAAACTCGGAAATCCACCCGCCTCTGCCTCCCAAGTATTGGGATTTAAGGCATGGGCCACCACTGACTGGCAAATCTAAAACTTTTAAATTCCAAATTTAAAACCCTAAAATTATAAATAGAAGAAGAAGAATAAGCACCACCACCACCACCACCACCACAACAAAAACCCCTAAGAAGAACAGTAAAATGCAAAAATAATAAATAGATAAGTAAATAAATAAATAAGTAAATAAATAAATAAATAAATAAATAAATAAAGCCTAAATAAAACCCCAAAACACTAAAACCAAAACCAAAACAAAACAAAACAACAAACAAACAAACAAACAAACAAAAAAACTGGCTGGCAACACTAAAGCTCTTAAACTCAAAAGATACAAATCTAAAATTCAAAAAATAAAACAAAACTCAAGAACACAGAGACAAACCCTAAATAAAACAGTAAAATGCTAAAAAAAAATCACTTAAACCTATTAAGAACCAAAAATCACTAAAAGAAAGACCCTAACATCCTTTTAAAAATATAGAATAAACTCTAAAAATGTACTAAAACCCTGAATACCAAAGTACCTCAAAAACATTCTTCTAAAAACCCTACAAAACCTTTTAAAAAACCCTGAAATTCTAAAAAAACATGAACCCAAAAATAATCATACAACTATTTTTTCTTCTTTTTTTTTTTTTTTTTTTTTTTTTTTTTTTTTTTTTTTTTTTGAGACAGTGTTTCATTGTGGCTGTCCTGGAACTCACTTTGTATACCAGGCTGACCTCAAATTCAGAAATCCACTACTTCTGCCTCTCAAGTGTGGGATTAAAGGCATTTGCCGCCACTGTCTGGCAAGATTAAAACTTATAAACTGCAAAATAAAACTCTAAATTTTTCAAATAATCGTATCAAAGACAAAAACATAAAAACAAAAACAAAAACAAAAACAAGACAAAAAAAAAAAACCTAAAAAATTTTGTAAAACCATAAAAAGGAACCCCTAAAGCCTAAAGAAAAATCCCTAACCCAAAACACCTTAAAATCCATTAAAAGAAAAAACAAAAAACCAAAAAAACAAAAAAAACAGAAAAAACACTAAATATACATGAAAACTGTAAAAACAAAACAAAAAACAAAAAACAAACAGAAAATAAAACTAACTCTAAAACACTCATCTTAAAAAAGGTACTCTAAAACTCTTTTCTTTCTTTCTTCTTCTTCTTCTTCTTCTTCTTCTTCTTCTTCTTCTTCTTTTTTTTTTTCGTTTTTTCATTTATGAGACTGGGTTTCTCTGTTTATCCCTGGCTGTCCTGGAAGTCACTCTGCCACCATTTCCTGGCAACCATAAAACAATGATACACCAATATTAAAACCCTAAAATTTAAAAAAAATATATATATTCAAGCAAAACAACAAAAACTCTTCTAAAATCCCTACAATTCCTTAAAAAAACAAAACAAAACAAAAAACCTAAAATTCTAAAGAAAATACACCAAAAGCCAAAAAATGTCCCTAAATTTCTTTTCATTCTTTCTTCTTTACTTTATTCACATATATATATATATTTTGAGACTGGGTTTCTCTGTGTATCCTTGGCTATACCCAAACCCTGAACTCCCCTCAATAAGAACCCTAAATATTTGAAAAAAAAATCTTAAAACCCTAAATAAGAACATGAAACCCTAAAAAGAACAATAAGCCCCTTAAAAAACCCTCAAAATTCTTTCAAAATACTCAAAAATCCTAAAAAAAAAGAGCAAAAAAACCATAAAGCCTTAAAAGAGGTCCTGAAACCATTAAAAAAAATCCCTCAAGACTTAAAAAAAAAAATAAATAATAAAGACCTTTAAAAAACCTGAAAAGACAATAAAAACCTAAAAAAGAACACCTTGATGTTTTTTAAAAATCAACAAAAACCCTTAAAAAAAACTATAAAATTATAAAAAATAAAACTAAAAGAAACTAAAACCCCAATAAAATATCCCAAAATTCCAATACACCAAAAAAACCCTACAAATAACCAGAAAACCTAAAACCCTAAAAAAACAAAAAACATCAGCAAAAAACAACAACAACAAAAAAAAAATAAATACTTTAAAAAATAATAATAATAAAACCTAAAACATTCCTAAAATCCTTTAAAGACACTAAAGAACCCTAAAATACCTTAAAAATGTAGAAGAAATCAAGAAACATCAAAAAAAAAAAAAACCAGAAAAACCTTAGGTTCTTTAAAAAAACACTAAATGATCCCTAAAAAACTAAAAACAAAAACAAACAAAAAAAAATTGAAATAAAACAAAGCAAAACAAAACAAAAAACCAAAAAAAAACAAAAAACCCTAAAATAATTTTATTTTATTTATTTTTTTTTTTTGGTTTATTGAGACTGTTTCTTTTTGTAGCTCTAGCATTCCTGGAACTCACTCTCAAGACCAGGCTGGCCTCAAACTCAGAAATTTGCCTGCTTCTGCCTCCCCAGTGCTGGGATTAAATGCAAGGGCCATCACTGCCCAGCGACCCTAAAATACTTAATAAACACTTTTAAAAACAAAAACTACAATTCTAAAAAAAAAAAAAAAAGCAAGAATTCTAATAAGACCCCAAAAATTCTAAAACACTAAAAATTGCCCTAAAATTCAAGAAAAACTCAAGAACCCTAAAGACCTCAAAAAGTATAAAACCATAAAAAAATAACCCTATGGCATTAAAAATTGCCCAAAACACTGAGAAAAATCCTAAAATCATCTTTTACAGGAAAGAATACTTAAGAAAATAAAATAAAAGCATAAAATGAAATAAAAATAAAATCCTTAATAAAAACTTTTTAAAAACGTAAAAAAAACCCTCAAAAATTCTAATTTTTAAAAAAACCTTTAAACAACCTAAAATAATAATAAAACACGTCTAGAACCCTAAAAGACATGAAAAACCCTTAACCCTAAAAAAAAATATATAATGTTAAAAAACGATCCTTCTAGAAACCTATAAAGCTGTAAAACTAAAGCTCAAAAATCTAAAAAAAAAAAAAAAAAAAAAAAAAAATCTTAGAAAAAAACATAAAAGAACCCTAAATTACAAAAACACCCTCAAATCCTTTATTAAAAACTTAAAAAAGCCCTAAAAAACTAAAAACAACAACAACAAAAAATCAACTCTGAAAAAAATCAAGAATTCTAAAAAGATTGTGCCAGAATTCCTAAAACCATAAAAATCCCAAATTTAAAACAAAAAACCCTAAAAATACATCAAAACCCTGAAACTCTAGAAAAACCCTAAATTCCTATTTAAAAAAAAAAACAAAACAAAACTACAAAACCTTAAAATTCTAAATGAAATCTTGAAAACCTAAAAAGAATCCTAAATCCCTAAAAGAAAAAAAAAAATAATAACCTTAAAAGTATTGTTAAAAAAAAAAAAAAAAAAAACCTCAAAGAACCTAAAAGTCCTAAAACTCTAAAACGGAAATAGAACCTGAAACCATTAAAAAAAAACCAACCAAACAAATAAAAAAATAAATAAAAAATAGTAAATCCTTTGTAAAAAACCTAAAAAGACCCTAAAAACATTAAAAGCATACAAAGAAAACCTCGAAGCTTTAAAAAATCATATAAATGTAAATACACCTACACCTACACCTACACCTACACCTACACCTACACCTACACCTACACCTACACATATATTTGTTTTTTAGAACAGTGTTTTAGAGATTTTAGGCATTAACTGTTTTAGTATATGTATTGTGTTTTTTTTTTTTTTTTCATTGTTTATTAAGAACCAGGCCAGCCTGGTGTTCTGAGTGATTTCCACGACTGCCAGAGTATACACAGAGAAGCCCAGTCACCAAAATCACACACAAATTAAAAAAAAAAAAAAGTAAGAAAAGAGGATTTAAAGATAGAAGGAAATTTAGAAAGAAGGAAACAGACAGAAACATAGAAAAAGAAAGGCAGAATTGCATAGATAGATAGATAGATAGATAGATAGATAGATAGATAGATAGATAGATAGATAGATAGATAGACAGACAGACAGACAGACAGACAGATAGATAGATAGACAGAAAGATAGACAGACAGACAGACAGACAGATAGACAGACAGACAAACAAACAAATATATATATTCAAGGACATTTCGGCTACGTGTGTATTTATTTTAGATATCTAGAATTTTTAAAATGTTTGTATAGTTTTTACAAGAGTGATTTAGAGTTTTTGTTGTTTCATTTTTGTTTGTTTGTTTGTTTGTATTTGTTTTGTTTTCAGGCTTGTAGTGTATTTTTACAGTTTTATCGTTTTTTGTAGTGTAATTTAGGATTTGGGATTTAATTTAGGCTTTACTTTAATTCATGTTCTATTGAACATTTTACTGTATTTCTTAATGGGTTGTTATTGTTTTTGTTCAAGCGTCTAGTGTATTTTTAGTGTTTTTTTTTTTTTTCATTTTAATCACTTTATTGTATTTTTGGATTTGCGGTTTAATTGAGTTTTTCTTTTACTTCATTTTTTTAGCACATTACTGTATTGTTTAGGGTTCTGTTGTTGTTGTTGTTTTTCTACTTGATTTTTTCTAAAAAATATTTAGGTTTTTATATTTGAAGTTTCAACGTTTTGGGTTTCCCAGGCAATGATTGACTATGTCTTTAACCCAAGCAATTGGGAGACAGAGGTAGGTATTTTTTTTTTTTTACTTAAAGTTCAGCAAGTCTCCACAGGGAGCTGAAAGACAACCAGAGATACACAGAGAAATTTAATCTCCAAAACTTAAGAGAGAGAGAGAGAGAGAGAGAGAGAGACAGAGAGACAGAGAGACAGAGAGACAGAGAGAGAGAGACATAGAGAGAGGGAGAGAGACAGAGAGACAGAGAGACAGAGAGACAGAGAGACAGAGAGACAGAGATAGAAAGAAACAAAAAACAAAGAGAAAAAGAAAGAAGAAAGAAAGAAAGAAATAAAGAAACAAACAAACAAAGAAACAAAGAAAGAAACAAAGAAACAAAGAAACACATAAGAAAGAAGGTAGGAAGGAAGGAAGGAAGGAAGGAAGGTAGGAAGGAAGGAAGGAAGGAAGGAAGGAAGGAAGGAAGGAAGGAAGGAATGAAGGAACGAAGGAACGAAGGAAGGAAGAAAGGCAGGCAGGCAGACAGGCAGATGATAAGTGAGGCAGGCAGGCAAATAGTCAGAGAGAAAGAGAGAGAGACAGTGAGAGAGACAGAAAGAGACAGAGAGACAGAGAGACAAATAGCAAGAGAGACAGAGAGACAGAGACAGAGAGAGAAAGAGAGGAGAGAGAGAGAGGAGAGAGAGGAGGGAGAGGAAGGAATGAAGGAAGGAAGCAAGGAAGGGAATAAGGAAGGCAAGAAGAAAGGCAGGCAGGGAGATAGCTGACAGGTCAAAAGAGCGAGAGAGAGAGAGAGAGAGAGAGAGAGAGAGAGAGAGAGAGAGAGAGAGAGGGAGAGGGAGAGGGAGAGGGAGAGGGAAAGGGAGAGATATAGTGAGGGGGTAAGAGAGAGAGACAGAGACAGAGACAGAGAGAGAGAGAGAGAGAGAGAGAGAGAGAAAGGGAGAAAGAAAGAGACATGGAGAGAAAGAAAGAAAAAGAGAAAAAGAGAAAGATAGAAAAACAGAAAGATAGAATGACAGAATTTATTAAATGAATGAATGAATGAATGAATGAATGAATGAATAAATAAATAAATAAATAAATATATAAATAAATAAATGTTTTAGAGATATTACGGCTTCTTATGTATTCTTTTTAGATTGCTAGATTATTTTAAAGTTTTAGAGTGTTTTTAAAGAGTGATTTAGAATTTTTGTTTTGCTTTGTTTTGTTTTCAGGCTTCCTTGTATTTTTATTGTTTTTTTCTTTGTTTAAATGATTTTAGTGTATTTTAGTGTTTGGGATTTAATTTAGCCTTCATTTGACTTCAGTTTTTTAGCATTTACAGTATTTCTTACGTATTGTTGTTTTTGTTGTTGTTGTTGTTGTTGATATTTACTAAAAAAAATTAGGGTTTTATATTTGGTGTTTTATTGTTTTGGTTTGCCAGGTATTATTGGCCCCTGCCTTTAATCCCAGCAATTGGGAGCCATTTGAAGGTTGTTTTTTGTTGTTGTTGTTGTTAAGGTTTTTGGTTTTTTTGTTTTTTGTTTTTTTTTTTTTTTTACTTAGGATCTGCATGGTTTCCACAGAGAGATGCAAGACAGCCAGAGATAAATAGGAAAACCCAACCTTCCAAACTCAAAAGAGAGAGAGAGAGAGTCTTAAAAGGCACTTATAATAGGATAATACTAAAAGAGAGCACATGGATCCATACACCAGACTAACTCGGGAATGGAATATTAATATATGGGTTAGAGAGAACACTAGACTCTTGGAGGAGAGTTTCCATGAAACTCTCAGCCGCGTTAGTGGCTTCTAGGCCTCTAGGCCTGTCAAGCTGACTCGACCTGAGTATGTGACAGCCATGCCTTGAGGAAGGACCATCCAATGGAAGTGAGGCAAAGGCCCTATTCAATTAACTACTGGAAGGGTAAATGCAAAGCATTTACAATCTTCAGGATGGGGAGGAATGGAAAAGAACCAAACTTTTATATCAATCACAAATTTTACATATCCCCTGGAAATTGCCACTGGATAGGGAATACTAGGTTTTAAGACCCCCATGGGGTCGATAGTCTTATTAACTTCTCTAAAATCTTATAACATCCTCCATTTACCATTTCACATTCTTATAACAAAGGAGTGTTCCAAGGCGAAGAGGATGATTCAATGTGTACAGCTATCAATATTTCCTGCACTAATTCTATGACTGCTGACAATTTATCAGCAGGAAGGGGCCAATGGTCAAGTCAGACAGGGGTATCACCTTTCCATGTAATCTTAATTGCCTGAGGCGCAGGGAGAGCAATGTTCCTTATGAAAAATAGGAGTCATAACCTAAACCTGGTTGATCTATTGGGGGTGGCCTTTATTGGTGCAGGCATCCCTTGGCTATTTTTACCCAGTCTGTGTCCATGGAGTTAACATGGAGTATGCATTTGTTGAGTAATGACTCCATTGGTACTGCACATAATGACTCTCATTTGAGAAAGAATGTCTCTTCTCCATAAATTAATGGGCAGACCAGGGACAACATAAGGCTGAATAGAACCAGAATCTCCTTCATCATCTTCCCATGTCAATAACTCTGAACTCTGGAGAGTATTCCTTGATTGTCCAATTCCCTGTAAATGAGTTAAAGAGGTCTTTAATGGCCAAGTAGCAGACCAGGCACTTTGTAAAATCATAGGAGAATCTGCACCTGAGTCTAAAAGGCCCTCAACGCTCTTGCCATTTATCTTAAGGCAGAATGTAGGGCAATCTTTGGTAATTGCTTGTACCCAATACAGATCTGATGACCCTGGCTGTGAAGAACCACGATGTGTGCCCATTGCTGGATCGGAAGTATCTAAAGGTAGAGGCAAGGCTTGTGGTAAACATTGCACTTTGATATAGAAATTGGTCCTTGAGAGGCACTAACTAAAATTTTAATTTCTCCAGTTTAGTAATTATCTACTACTGAGGGATGGACAGTAAGTCCTTTCAAAGTTGCAGAAGCACGTCATAATTAATAATAATAATAATAATAATAATAAGTATCAGGTGAAGGAGGGCCATAGACCCCATAGGGAGGAGGATATAAACGCCATGCTCAGGTGTTAAATTTGCACTGGTGGCAGAACACAAGTTCAGTCCTGCTCTGCCCATGATGGCTCTGGAGAGACCAGTGGCTGATTTGTCTGCTGGCTGTACCCCGTGTCTGGGAGAAATGCGATGTTTTTTGGGACTTGGTCTGTCCCCCATATCCGTTTCCCTGAACAGGAGGCAGGGGATTCCCAGATGCATCTGTCTGAGCTCTGCAAGTGTTTACCCAATGCTGGCCGTTTTTCAGCGTGGACAAAGAAAATAAGGCCATGTAGGCAGAAAAGAATGGTCAGTAGGTTGTGCTGGAGCACCATTAAGGGAGGGCACAGTGGGACACTGTCATGCAAATTGTCCAGGCTGGCCACACTTAAAACAACTAGTTTGTAGGCCAGCTTGGTGAAGAGCCTTGCCTATTGCCATAAGAGGTTGAAGAGCTGCACCCACTGGAAGATTGACTGTCTGGGACATCTTGTAAGGGAACACAACAAAGATGAATCATCTCATTAAGATCTTTGTCCTTAATCTTACCAGGCAGGACTGCCTTACAAGCCGAATTAGCATTCTCAAAAGCCAGATGTTTTACAAGATTATTGTCTGCATCTGAAAGGAAATAAAACTTGAGACCTGTGATTCATGTAATGTATGTCAAATAGCCCAAAGTGTTGTTTTTGAGCTTTGAAACCTGGAGCTGAGAACATAGCAGAACAGACCAGGACATGCCAAGGCAGGCCCATCACCACCCTATCTCCCCCCCCCCACCCCGACCTCAGGCTGCTGATGTTTAAATGGACCAATCATGTGAAACCGTGCCAATTCCTCCCCCAGCCCCACTCCTTTTCTATAAAAACCCCTAGCTTCCAAGCCTCGTGGTCAAATCAACTCTCTCCTGTGTGAGATGCGTCTCGACCCAGAGCTCCACCATTAAAATACCTCGTGTTGTTACATCAAGGCATTGTGTTCTATTCTTGATTCTTGGGTGCATGCCGAATCGGGAGATGAGTGGGGGTTTCCCCACTAGGTTCTTTCATTTGGAGGTACCAAAGAGATCTGCGTGACACCCAGGAACCCGAAGGACCCCTTGGAGGTACGTTTGTTTGTGTGAGTCTTGTTATGTTGTCTGTTGTCTAAGTGTCTAAGTGTGGCACTGCTGAATTTGTGTCTTAGTTTTTCAGTTCTGAGATTGTGGGTATGAGCCCCACCTGTGATACCAGTTCCTGTATTCTGTATTCTGGCAGCTGCCACTGAGGACCTTAAGGACCCTAGTGGCTGTGGGAAGAGGACGGTCTATTTTCCCACAGGCTGCACCCCTGGAAGACATTCCGAGGGAGACCATGGAGTGCCCAGGGTACGGAACAGTCAGGAGGACCTGGATGTTGTCTGGCAGAGTGAAGAAGAGTGAGTGCTCTTCCTGCCAGAGGAGTGGACGAGGAATCCCACTCCGTCAGAGGTAGCATTTGGCTGGTTGTATAAATCCAGATGTGGACGGGTGTGTTTGGATGTCTTAGTGTTTTCTGTCTCTGTCATTGTGTTGTGTTTATTCTTATTCTTCACTATGGGACAGACTGTGTCTACTTCTTTATCTTTGACTAAGGACCATTGAACGGACGTTAGGGCTAGAGGACGAAATCTGTCAGTAACAGTGAAGAAAAAGCCATGGATGACTTCTATTCCTCGGAATGGCCTGTTTTTGGAGTAGGTTGGCCAGCAGAAGGAACTTTTTACTTACCCACCATAAGGGCTGTGAAGCCCATTGTTTTTCAGGAGGGGCCAGGATCGTATCCAGAGCAGCAACCATACATCACAGTATGGGAGGACTTGGCTCGCTACACACCCCCGTGGGTTCGCCCATTCCTCCGATCTCTCCACCCTGGCACCAAGATTCTAGCCATCTGAGAAAATGGTGAGAAAGAGAAACCAAAACCACTGCTCAGGGGAGATTTTGATCGCAGCACACCAGTGATGAAACACCCCAAGATCTATCCAGAGATTGAAGAACCTCCTGAGTGGACTGACACCCCTCAACCCCCACCATATGCTCCCCAGCCCCAACCTTCAGCTCCCTCGGGACACCTGCCTCAGGCCCACTTTGTTCGATGACGCCCTACACTGAGATCTTGCTCTTTTTCGAGCCAATAACCCACAGGTGACTCTTCTGCAATATGTAGATGACCTGCTCCTAGCTGCAGAAACACACAAGGACTGTGAAATTGGGACCCATAACCTCCTGGGCGAGTTATGTAAGCTGGGCTATCGGTCCTCTCCTAAAAAGGCTCAGTTATGCCAGATAGAAGTGACCTACCTAGGATATGTCCTGAGAGATGTACAACGGTGGCTCACAGAACCAGAAATCAAGCTGTTATGCAGATCCCGGCCCCAACCACTGCTCGCCAGGTAAGAGAGTTCCTGGGGAATGCCGGGTTTTGCAGACTCTGGATTCTGGATTTGCCTCACTGGCAGCTCCCTTGTATCCACTAACCAAAAAGAAAGGGGAATTCACCTGGACCAGGGAACATCAGCTAGCCTTTGAAACTCTCAAAAAGGCACTGCTGCAGGCTCCGGCATTGGCCCTGCCAGATTTAAACAAACCTTCCACCCTATACATTGATGAAAGAAATGGAGTGGCAAGGGGAGTCCTTACCAGGGTTTTGGGACCATGGAAGTGCCCGGTAGCCTACTTATCAAAGAAACTGGACTCTGTGGCCAGTGGATGGCCCTCCTGCCTGTGAGCGATAGCAGCCACGGCTGTGCTATTAAGAGATGCTGACAAACTGACTATGGGCCAGAATGTTACCATAGTGGCCCCACACACTCTTGAGAGCATTGTCAGGCAACCACCGGACCGCTGGATGACCAATGACCCAATGACGCTTTACCAGAGCCTATTGCTAACAGAGCAAGTAAGTTTCGCACCCCCAGCCATTCTCAACACTGCCTCCTTATTACCTGAGGCTGACGAGACCCCTGCACATAAGTGTGAAGAAATAGTGGCAGAAGAGACTGGAATCTGGCCAGACCTCACAGACCAACCTTGGCCAGGGGGGATGACTTGGTTCACGGATGGAAGCAGCTTTGTAATAGAAGGTAAGCAGAGGGCTGGGGCAGCAGTAGTGGATGGAAAGTCTGTCATATGGGCCAGCAGCCTGCCGGAGGGTACATCAGCTCAAAAAGGGGAACTAATTGCACTAATTGAAGCCTTAAGGTGGCAGAAGGAAGGACTCTTAATGTCTATACCAACAGCCGGTATGCTTTTGCTACGGCTCATAGTCACAGAGCAATATATTGACACCGTGGACTGCTGACGTCTGCCAGCAAAGATATCAAAAATAAAGAAGAAATTCTCAGCTTATTAGAAGCTGTTCATTTGCCCTGTTGGGTGGAAATTATCCATTGCCCAGGACACCAGAAGGGAACTGGGCCCGTTGAAAAGGGAAATCAAATGGCAGACCAAGAAGCTAAAAAAGCAGCCCAAGGGCTAATGACTCTGGTGATGAGAACCCAACAGCCCGCTGCTGAGGAAATAAATAAAAGAACCCTCACAGAAGAAGAGGGGCGAGATTACTTAGCTAACATACACCATCTGACTCATTTAGGAACTAAAAAAAATACTAAAATTGGTTAGTAAGTCCCCCTATTACATTCCTGGATTAAAGAGAATTGTGGAGGAGATAATAAAAAACTGCCTTGCTTGTGCACTTACCAATGCTGAGTCTAGCAGGCTCCTGGAAGGAAAACAACTGCGAGTAGACAGGCCTGGAGCCTACTGGGAAACTGACTTCACTGAGGTGAAACCAACTAGGTATGGAAATAAATATCTCCTAGTTTTTATAGACACCTTCTCGGGATGAGTCGAAGCGTTCCCCACCAAGAAAGAAATGGCTAATGTAGTGATCAAGAAGATACTTGAAGAAATCCTTCCCCGCTTTGGGATACCTAAGGTAATGGGGTCAGACAATGGACCTGCCTTCATCTCCCTGGTAAGTCAGGGATTGTCCAGGCAACTGGGGACAAATTGGAAATTACATTGTGCATACAGACTCCAGAGTTCAGGACAGGTAGAGAAGATGAACAGAATGCTAAAGAAGACTCTGACTAAAATAGCCTTATTATCCAGCGGAAGTGATTGGACAGCCGTTCTCCCTTATGCCTTGCTCAGGGTTCAGAATACACCTGGACCCCTTGACCTAACTCCATTTAAGTTAATGTATGGGGCGCCCCCACCCATTTTTATGACTGTATTGGATAGGAATCGCCCGGATGTGTCTTTCTCTCCTTCTTCTAGTATTTTGGCTCGATTAAAAGCTCTCGAAATAGGAAGAAAAGAGGTCTGGGAACAGCTAAAAGAAACCTACGTTGCTGGTGACACACAGGTGCCGCACCAGTTTGAAGTAGGAGACGCAGTCCTGGTGAGGAGACACTAAGCGGGAAACCTAGATCCGAGGTGGAAGAGACCCTACTTGGTGCTACTGACAACGCCTACCGTGGTCAAAGTGGAAGGAATCCCCACTTGGGTCCATGCATCCCACGTCAAGAGAGCACCCCCTGGAGTCAGCCATGATGAGTGGACTTTGGAGAAGACTACTAACCATTTTATGTTGTGCCTGCTTCGTAGGAGCGATGACAAAGGACTTCAACCCCCACAGTCCTGTTCAACAAACGTGGCAGGTACTCAATGAGGGGGGTAGGGCTGTATGGACAATCGCCAAGGTACACCCTCTGTGGACTTGGTGGCCTGATCTTTTCCCTGACATCTGTAAGTTGACTATAGGAGACCCTACTGGATGGGACTTGGAGGGGTACTCTGACACTCAGAGGGCACCTTTAACACCCTGTCCGTACATAGAAAAACATTCGAGAGACCCATGGGGTGGTTGCTCTAACCAAAGGGATAGAAGTATGCTTCGAACCCATCCCTTCTTTGTCTGTCCCGGGCCCCACCGAAGTCAATCCCTTAATCCAACATGTGGAGGTAAGGCTGACTTCTTTTGCAAGAGCTGGGGTTGCGAGACTTCAGGTACAGCCCACTGAAAACCCTCCTCAAGCTGGGACTATATGAGAGTAACAGCCAACTATTCCCTAGCGTCTTATGTACCTGGAGGATTTGACCTAGATGAGTGTACTGACTGGTGCCATCCTCGCCGCGTCACCTTTACTGAACCAGGGAAAAGACCTCTGGGATGGACAAAAGGGTATACCTGGGGTCTTAAGATTTACAAGGAAAGATATGATGAGGGATTATTGTTCACTATCAGATTAAAAATAGAGACCCCCTACAATCCTTTAGGCCCCCCCAACCAAGTCCACACCCTTCACCCATACTATTACTCAGCTTACTCCGTTGACCCCCTTAGTATGGCTGCTATCACCCAACCTCCCACTCCTCAGGTACCTCTAACTATTACACCGGAGATTCCTTCAACAAGACAGAGGATGTTTAACCTAGTGAGAGGAGCCGTTTATGCCCTTAATAGAACTGATCCAAGGGCTACAGAGGACTGCTGGCTATGCCTGTCCTCGGGTCCGCCTTATTATGAAGAAATTGCCTTCAATGGAGATTTCAACAAGAACCAGCAGCCATACTTCCTGCTCTTGGGGAAAAGGACAAAAACTGACCCTGACTGATGTATCTGTGAGGAGTCCAGGTCTCTGTATAGGCACCCCACCTTCCACTCACAAACACCTATGCAGACAAATTCAGTCCGTGTCCAGAACAGAAGCTAATTACTATCTTGTATCTTCCCCGTTTGGATGGTGGGCTTGCAATACAGGACTTACTCCCTGTGTATCAACTAAGGTTTTTAATTCAACTCATGATTTTTGTGTCATGATCTAGCAGTTACCCCGCATATATTATCACCCTGTATCCAGTTTAGAAGAAAGCTATGCTGGCCGGTGGTCAAAAAGAGAACAAATTACTTTAACCCTGGCTGCATTCATGGGAATAGGTATGGCAGTAGGAGTGGGGACAGAAGTGTCAGCTTTGATAGAAGGAAGACAGGGAATTCAGTCTTTGGGGGATGCTGTCAATGAAGATCTAATGGCAATAGAGAAGTCCATTGATGCTTTAGAAAAATCTTTGACCTCCCTGTCTGAGGTAGTTTTGTAGAACAGGAGAGGCCTTGATTTGTTGTTCCTAAAAGAAGGAGGACTGTGTGCCGCCCTTAAAGAAGAGTGCTGCTTCTATGCAGATCATACAGGAATAGTTAGAGACTCTATGCAGAAACTGAGAGAAAGATTAGAGTGAAGGAAACGGGAATGGGATGCTCAAAGGGGGTGGTTTGAGATGTGGTTTGAATTACGACCATCTTGGATAACTTCTTTGATTTCCGCTGTAGCTGGACCAATCCTTATGATATGCTTAGCTTTAGTTTTTGGCCCCTGTATAATAAATAGAGGAATGGCTTTTATCCAGAGTTGAATTGATACAGTAAAACTCATGGTTCTTCAGAGACAATATCAACCTATAGCTCAGGTAAATGAGGAGTTAGGGGACACCAATCTCTAAAATTCTATGATTAGAATTAGTCTAAACAGAAGAAGAGGGGAATGAAAGGAAATTAAACTTGAGACGAGTGATTCATGTAATATCTGTCAAAGAACCCAAAGAGTTGTTTGTGAGCTTTGAAACCTGGGGCTGAGAACATAGCAGAACAGACCAGGGCAGGCCCAGGCAGGCCCATCGCCTCCCTATCTCCCACCCCTCTGACCTCAGGTTGCTGATGTTTAAATGGACCAATCATGTGAAACCGCACCAATTCCTCCCCCAGCCCCACTCCTTTTCTATAAAAAACCCTAGCTTCCAAGACTAGTGGTCGAATCCACTGTCTCCTGTGTGAGGTGCGTTTCAACCCGGAGCTCCGCCATTAAAATACCTCCTGTTGTTACATCAAGGCGTTGTGTTCTATTCGTGATTCTTGGGTGCAAGCTGAATTGGGAGTGGAGTGGGGGGTTCCCCACTAGGTTCTTTCACATCCTCATGACCTAAGGTCCTTTTTGCAGCCTCAAGCAAATGACTAACACATTCACTAAAGTCTTCTTGGGCTCCTTGAATGATTTTAGTTAAAGGGGAAACAATGGAACCTTTCATAGGAATATCATGCCAAGTTCCCAATGCTGTGTTAGGAGTTTGAGCCAAGAGACCCACTGGGCAATTTCTGCCTGGCCTTAGCCAAATATTTTTCTTGACCAGAAGGCTTTTCCAAGGTCCAGCCAGTCCAGGCACTGGAGGGTTTTTCTGATTAGCTACTGCAATGGTCTGGCAGCTATTTAGGAAATCAACCCTCCAAGAGAAAAACTATCCTCGAGTTAACACAGTTTAAATCTCTTTGATCCAATCACTACTGGGAGGGCTTCTAGGAGCGAAAGCATATAAGGGGCAGATGGACCATAAGTTCTAACCGCAGAGTTACGCTCTTTTAAGTCTTTAAAACTTAGCCTACAAAACTCTGTCTGTTGAATAGGGACAGTTAATTCTTCTTCTTGATTTCTACTTCATTACCACTCTCATAATCTTCTCCACCCTCCTGTTAGTTTCCACAGAGAAATCTGCATGGGGCACTTCTAAAGGCCCTATTTCTGCAGAATGAGATTTGGCATGGGTGGCTGGGGGCTGTTCCTCCCTCATAGAAGTGGGCAGGTCACAGCTAGCAGTTCTCTTGGAGCGAGTGATTACAAGGAAAGCCAATGTTTTGGTTTTTATGGCTCACTGTGCTTTCTTTTTTATGCCTCCTGAGACTGCGCCTGGAGCAGGAACAAGGATAATCTGTTTTAAGCAATTTTAGAGTGAAGCTAGCTCTATAGAAAGGCAAGCATACTGCTTCTGTAGCTTTAGTACTTCTTGTAATCCTGCTACCTGAGACACCAGCTTATCCTTAGCAGCAATGAGAATAGAAACCTATAAACCTGACACCATGGTGCAGAAGCACTAATAGGCAGCAGATAGGGAGGGGAACTGCATGGAGGGGCTGAAGCAAGACAGCAGCTCAGGTTTACCAGGCGAACTACCTCTTTCTCTATAGTGTCTGAGTCCTCTGAAATTAAAGGGCTTTAAGCCAAATATTTCTTAAAGACTGGATTGATCAGTGGCGGATTGCCCAGGGCGGGCTGCTCAGACAAAGTGGTTACCTGGACATGTGGATAAAGAGCAGACTGTGGGACTTCAGACCTGTCTGCAGCTTTTGGAGGCTTTGTAGTAGGGAGGGAGCCCTCTAAAGCTTCCTGAGACAAGGGATAGAGGCAATATTGTGCAGCTGACAAAAGGTGCTGTTTCTCTGGATCATCAGCTGCATTTTATACCAAATCACGGAATAAACTCCAATAAGTAAATAAATTCTCAGGGACAGCATCGCATCAGGGCCCTGCTTTGCCAAAATTTCATTTAGTCCTCTACCTACTCTTCTCCATTTCTTACAATGTATCTCTGCTCCAACTATAATAAACCTGGACATGCCTGGCCTATGAAAAAAAAAATTATCAAATCTTACTTTTTAACTCTAACTCCTCTTTCCATGAGAGCTGTCTTTAAGCAAATTATAAAGGCTGCTTCCTTTGATAGTTTGTTTCTCAGTTCCTGGAGTGGAGATGAATCAACTCACCAAGGACTTTTCTCTCTTCTATGAGCAGTGGAAGGGGTCCTTCACTACTTCTAAATTCTTGGGGTCAGGACAAACTTCTCTGGAACCTGCACTGGAAGGAAATAAGATCCAAAACTCGCCCTCACATTGGGTGCCCAATGGGTCCAGTCCCATAGGGTTCAGTTATACATGGGTGCGAGTGGTACTGCAAACCTAGGAGGAAATGGGATTGGAAGGTGAAGAAAAGCTAGAAACCAAGCAGAGGGTCCTATTAAGTCTCCATTTATTAGGCTGATGTGTCTGTTTTTAAAGCATACATCCCGGGGAATAGGAAGGGGTCGAGGGGGAATTTAACAAAGAACAAAGAAATACCCTATAAGAAGCCAAAAAACCCTAAATTTTTTTTAAAACTTTCAAAAATCTAAAAACACCCTAAAACTCTAAAAGAAAAAAAACCTGAAACTCTAAAAAATCCGTAAAACCCTAAAAATAACCTTAAAGTCTTTTTTAAAAATTCAAAAATATTAAAAAACCCTAATTTTTTTTAAAGTCCTAAAAAAAAAAGTCCTAAAAAAACAAACAAACAAACAAAAAAACAAAAAAAAAAACAAAAAACTTGCAGGAGATTTTAAAACACTTAAAAAAAATACCCTAAATTTCTAAAAATAAAATAAAATAAAAACTTAGGACCCAAAAACCCACAACAATACTCAAAAACAAAACACTATAACCTTCAAATAAACATATATTTATGTTATATATATATATATATATATAAACATTACAATGAAATTAAAACCCTAAAATAAACAAGTAAACCCTAATCCCTAAAAAAAAAAACCTACATTTCTAAAAAAAAATAATAAAATAAATAAATAAATAAATAAATAAATAAATAAATAAATAAATAAAATAAAATAAAAACTTCGGAACCAGAAACGCAAAACCAATACTCAAAAACAATAATCTATAACCTTTAAATAAACATATATATATATATATATATATATATATATATATATATATATATATATATAAAACATTACAATGTACATTAAACCCTAAAATAAACCAGGAAACCCTAATCTCTAAAATGAAACAAACGACAAAAACAAGAGAAACACAAAATAAAAACACACAATTACAACACTGAAAAACCCTAAATTTCTAAAAAATAATTCTAGAACCCTAAAAAAATTCCTTAAAAAATTTTTCAAAAAACCCATAATTTCCCCCCCAAATCTTGAAATCTTAAAAAAAGAAACCTAAATACCTATAATGCTAAAAAACACTGATTCTTAAAAAAAATTGTTTAATTCAGAAAAACCTAACCCCCCAAAAATCCCTAAAATTCAAAAAAAAAAAACCCTAATACACACACACAGACAGACACCCAAAAATCTTAAATAACAATATAAAACCTAACACCCTAAGGCTGTAAAATAAACGGTGAAACACACTAAAACAAACAAACAAACAAACAAAGCAACCTTAACCTTCTAAAAAAAAACAAAACAACAAAAAAAAAACTCTAGAAATCGAAAAACAACCTTCAAAAATACATAAGACCCCCAAAACCCCAAAATAACCCTAAAGATTTTTATGAATATCCTAAATAAACCTACCTAAATCCTTATAAAGCTAAAAAATTAAAAATTAAACTCATTTTTAAAATACACATAAAAATCCCTAAAATCAGAAAAAAACTAAAAAATTCAACCGTGAAAAAAAATATAAAATCCTAAAAAGAAGCCCTAAAAATAACTATTAAAAAAAATCAGACCATAACCTCCCTAAACCCTAAAATTATTTAAAAATCAAAAAAAAAAAAAACCTGACATCCTAAAAAAAAAATTAAAGAATTAAACCAAAAAAAAAAACATTTAAATCTTTTTTAAAACACCTGAAAAATTCCTAAAAACCATAAAATTAAAAACAAAAACAAAGACAAAAACAAAAAAAAATGAAGCTTTAAAAAAAAAATCAGCAAAAATCCAAAATTCTTTTTTAAAACTCAAGAATGATAAAAAGACCCCCCAAAAAACCCTAAAATCAAAAAAACCCTAAAATATATTAAAAGCACTTAAAATACATCAAAACCCTGAATCTCCCCAAATCCCTGAAACACACTTTAAGAAACGTATAAAATCCTAATAACCTAAATATAAAAACTGAAATCCTAAAAAGAATCCTAAATTAAAAAAAAAAAAATGTATAACACCAAAATAAACCCAAGAACCCTACAAAGACCCTAAAACAAAAACCAAAAATCCCTCAAATAACTTAAAGCCGTAAAAAAAAAGAAAAAAGAACAAACAAACAAAAATACAACAACAGCAAAAAAAACCACATAAAACATAAAAACAAAACAAAACAAAACAAGAACTCTTAAAAAAATCCTAAAACATTCTAAAAACCTAAAAAAGACCTAAAATTCTACAAAACCTCAAGAATCCTAAAAAAAAAAATGTAAAACTATAAGAAAAAACCCTAAGGCTCCAAAAAAATCCCAAAAATTTAAAAACACCATAAAATTCTTTAAAAAACATATACAAACAAGAAAACAGCATGAAATTTCTTTTTAAAAAAAAAACTTCAAATAAATCCTAAATCACTAAGAAAATTCCTATAATTCTGAAAAACTGAAGAACACTAAAAAGAATCAAAAAACACTAAAACCATAAAAAAACTAAAATCCTTTAAAAAGAAAAAGCTAAAAACCCATCAAAACACTGAAATCCAAAAAAACCCTTAAACGATGTAAAACATACCAACAAAACTTTAAAGCCCTAAATAAAAACCTGAAACCCCAAGAGAATGCTAAAGTTCTAAAAAAAAAAAAAAAAAATTACAAGAAACCTAAGATGACAGCATGCCCTGCTTATAGACTATGGTAAGGCAGCTGTTTAACTTTCACAATTTTGGGTGATGTATTCCGGGAGTATCAGATTGAGTAAAGGGGATTATTCCTCCAGATGATCCTGAATCACATGCTTTTGAAGAGTCAGGACTAGTGGTACTCAATTTTCCCAATATTGTGGCCCTTTAAAACACAGCTCCCAAATCATAATGTTATCTCATTGCAAATTCAAACAATAATTTTGTTATAGTCATTGATTGTAATGTATATATCTTATAAACAAGATATATGATATGGGACACTTTTATCAGGGTTGTTTGAGCACTGAGAGGAGTCTCAACCCATGGTTTGAAAACCATTAGTCTAGACACGATGGGGGTACCGTTACCAATGTATATTGTTTATCTAGTGTTGCTGGGCAGATGTCTCCCACTCTTGAATGCAGAGAGCTTTTCAAGAAAAGGCTTCTTCTGAGTCCCCAAACTTCTTTCCACACCTGTACAGCTTGTTGATGATCACTGATGTATCAAATGGCCTTACTTAGTAAATTAAAGTAATCCAGTTATCTCTTAAAATCTAGAAAATGGTGATTCTAAAAATGGTTCCACTAGCTAAAAGCAGTGGCTGGCACTCTTCCTAGGGATCCCTTATGTAGTGTCCCTTTATATCTCCAAGGCCAACAGCAGATGGCTGAGTCCCTCCTGGGCTGTACCTCTCTCATCTATTCTCACCCGCTATGCTGCTTTCTTTCATGAAGAGATCACATGATATCACTGAACTCATCTCGTCTTTAGTCAGCACATATATCTAATTATTTTCCCCTATGGCTCAGTTGATCATGATTCTGAGACATAATCATACATGTTGTATTGACAAAAAGAATGACAGTGATTTCTAGTATATAATAAAGCATATTTAGCATGACTTCTTTTCAGGAGCCAGGAAATTCAAGACGAAGACACCATCAGTAGATGAAGAAATTCTTGTGAGATGTTGCCATCACAGAAGGGATTCAATGGGATAGAAAGACAAAAGAGGGAACCAAACTCCCTGTCATAATTAAACCTTTTCTAAGACAGCATAATTCATTGATTTTTACGTGTAGGTCCTATCCCTCCTGACCAAGTCCAATTTTTCCTAATATATTAAAACCTGAGGATTAGTCTACAGAAAATTAAATTTCGGGAAACACATTCAAACAACATATGAAGGTGAATATTTGAAAATCTATAGTCATGTGGGGCATTTTTCTTTCTACCTCATGTACACTTAAAATCTCTAGCTACTTCCTTCCCTATGAAAGAATGGCAGCCCACTGAGTGACATGTTTTTTGGGTGAATAATGATATACAAAGATGTAAACACCTTGCCATATCCTGTCAACCATATCTAGCCCAAAACGCAACATCCACATGAGAATAGAAACAAAAAAATAAATTTTCTAGTGTCTTAAAGCTAAAATTCACAATTTAATCAAACCATCATTTAGAATCTGCTACTTCATACCAATGTGTATTAAATGTACAAGTCACTGGCCTTTGTTGTGACTCTTTTCACAGGTTTATACTGGCCTTTAACCATCTTCATCCTCCCCATTATTCTCCATTTCTATCTGCTCAGCACCCCTGCTGCTGCCCTTACTCTTCCAAATATCTCCTTTGATTTAATGTGCCTTATTAAAATTATAATTTGACAATTGTCATTTTGAGATTGGCTTGTCTCACCTAACATATTTCCCATCTATTCTTTCTGAAAACAAAAAACTTCACTAGTTAACTTAGATGAGAAATACCTCTGTCTTCTCTCTGTCTCTCTGTCTCTCTGTCTCTCTGTCTCTCTGTCTCTCTGTCTCTCTGTCTCTCTGTTTCTCTGTCTCTGTCTCTGTCTCTGTCTCTGTCTCTCTCTCTCTCTCTCTCTCTCTCTCTCTCTCTCTCTCTCTCTCTCTCTCTCATTTTAAGAAATTCATCGTGTGGTTGACGTCTATATTTCCTCCATAGCTTGTCTATTTCACACAGTATAACAATCAATATTGATAATATGGATGTTTAGTGGTCCTTCTTAAATTATTATTGGAACGAAAATCAACTGGGGAAGATAGTATCTCAGATGAAGACTGTCTCCATCACACAGACCTGTGGCCACATCTGTAAGGAATGATCTTTTTTTGATGGCTGAGCTGGAAGAGTCTAACTATGTAGTTAGTGTCATCCCATATGAAGAGGATGTACAGTGTGGTGGGGACAGTGGAGAAGACTGAAAAAGATTTTTTTTAAAGAACTGAAGATCTATGTGGCATGAACCATTAAAGTGCCCTCTAATTTGTAAGTAAATTCCATACTTATCTGTGTCCAGTATTCTGTCTACTCATATTTCAAAAGTAAAATTACATTATCTATTTCATCCTGTTTTACTGCATTCAATCTACAAGATTCCTTGTAATCAGAAATGCTGGTAAATTTTAAAGACCTTTAAAATGTGACTGTTAGATATAGGGTTTGTTTTAAAATTATCTCAAATTTGTAAGCAGGCCCAAGGACTATGATTTCCTTGCACTATGCAAAGAATCCATAATTCATGATTGCTATTGGTTTCAATACAAGGTATTCAATCCTGTCAAATCCAGCTTTGTTTGAATAAAAATTTGTACTCCTCTAACTGTGGGTTTTGATAAAGTGAATACTGTGCTATCCAGTATGTTGCCTCAAGAGTCTGGCAACATTTCTGATTCCAAGAACAGCTTAAAGATAACCTAGGGGAAGATTGGTACAGCGAAAATAACCACAAAGAATGTTGGTGTGTCAGACACTGAAGACTTTCACAGAAGGAAAATTAAAAGCAAAAACAAAAAACAAACAAACAAACAAAAAAACCGAATAAACAAACAAACAAACAAACATAAACAACCAAATACACGATAAAAACGGTACAAGAGTGAATCTACTTGGGCAGAATGTGAATCAGGTTATCAGGCCATTTTTGTAGGGATTTATTTTGGATTTCTAGGAGGCCATATGAAAATGTAAATTCGAGATGCTCAATGTTTCTGAGTGTAACTCCAGAAGGAACCAGCCTGGTAGGGGTTCTATGATGTAAGCTGAGATAGGGTGATGTCACAGAGCACTGGTCAGAGTTTGCACATCTATTCCACTTGGAGACACTAGAATTCCTTGAAGCAGGGTTCAATATCTTCACAGTGGTGTGTGAAAGCCAGGTCAGTTCCTGACCCATAAAGTTGTTCCAGAGGCTTTTGGTGCCTGGCCTGTTTCAGAAGACAGAATCTTGAAAACTAGGACATTTTTTGGGGGTATGTACCTTTATGGAGTATCTTGGACTCTCATGGCTCCTTAAGGCTATAAGTTTTCCTTCCTACAGTGAGTAACTGTACATTCTAATTTCTCCCATGTTTGGGATCTAGGAGGGTGGATTGTTTAAGTTATTTGATCTCCTGAGTTTATTAACCTTGCTAACAATATCTCCTTCACAGTTCCACTAATATGCCAAAACTCCCCTTTGTCCATGTGCATTTTAGAAGATATTACTTCTAAATGGCTGATATGGCATAGACTTGATGAGATCTTGTTGAAGTTGGAGATGCAATGGCTTCAATAATATGTCTGAGGCTGGGTCTGGAGACACAAACAGAAGGCCAGTTGTGTGCTCTGTCCCTAGGTAGATATTTGTGAATGTAGCCACCTAGCTCAGAACACGAAGATACAAGAGAGGTATGGTGACAACTCTGGCTCATTTTTTAATTCTATTCTACTTGATCCTTGAGGGCAACAGACATACCAACTTCCACACTGACCTACCCATTTAAGGAAAGTTTCCTCAGCAGAGGAAAATTAGCTCAGGGCTGAAGAAATTTTTATCTGAGTATGTTAGTCTGAGCTCTAGAGAATTACTTGTTAATTTCCCTATGTTCATTTCCTTGAATCCCTTGTTTGATGGTTTATTTGTTTGTTTAATTTTATTTTGAGTTTCTCTTTGTGTAGCTATGGCTGTCAGACCAGACTAGCCTTGATCTCACGGAGGTCAGCCTCCCACTGCCCCTTGAAATCTGGGATTAAAGTCTCAGGTCACGCCCATCTCCTATTAACTTATCTTTTTATTCGTTTGTTTTCTTTGTTCATTTTTTGTTATTTTGTTTTTTGTTTTTGTTTGTTTGTTTTGTTGTTGTTGTTGTTGTTTTTGAGACATGGATTCTCTGTATATCACTGGCTGCCCTGGAACTAACTTTGTAGACCTGGTTGGCCTCTAATTCAGAAAAATGCCAGACCCTGCCTCCTGAGTGCTGGGAATAAGTGCATGCACCATAATGGCTGGCTTATGAACTTCTTATTTTGATAAAATTGACATTAGAAGCACACACCTGATTAGCATAGCCTTCTTCACCTACCCAGAAGTTCTCTTAAAGAAGAGCCTTGGTGCAGCATTCTCTCCCACCCCACACCCATTGCCCTTTAAGATCTCATATTTATGACAGAGGCAACAGCATTGTTTCTGGTTTAAACAGGCAAGATCTTCAAACCAGACAATGGCCAAGTATGATAAATGAACAAAGAATGATATTCACAAGACAGTGCACCAGTGTTGCTGTGGCCTAGTACACCAGTTCTACAGCCATTTAGAAGACAATACCTCTGAAGAGGCTGAGCATGACATCCTTCAAAAAGAAGAGAGGAGGATGCCTTTATCCTAGGCCCTGAGAAATATTGTCGGCTGCAGAATTTCTCACAGTTGGAAGGAAGGTAATGAACCTGTCACCCATTGGAAGGCCATAGTTCTAGGTCAACTGCCAACAAACCCTTCTCTTTATTTGGTGAAGTATGATGGTATTGACAGCGTCTATGGACAGGAGCTCCACAGTGATGAGAGGATTTTAAATCTTAAGGTCTTGCCTCACAATGTAGTATTTCCTCAGATAAGGGATGCCCACTTCGCCAGAAGCCTGGTTGGCAGAGGGGTGCAACACAAATTTGAGAGAAAGCATGGCTCTGAGGAAAACTGGAATGGGTTGGTGCTAGCCCAGGTGCCAGTCATAAAGGACTGGTTTTACATTAGCTACAAGAAGGATCCGGTCCTCTACATTTATCAGCTCCTGGATGACTACAATGAAGGTAACCTTGACATCATTCCAGAGACTCCTCATGCTGAGGTGACATCACATGATAACAGTGACTTCTTAATAGGTAACTGGGTGCAGTACACCAGAGAGGATGGTTCCAAAAATCTTGGAAAGTTTGTTTACCAAATTCTTGCCAATCCTTCTGTGTACTTTATCAAGTTTCATGGTGATCTCCACATCAATGTCTATAATCTGGTGTCGAAGACTCCTTAAGGTGAAAAAAAAATCACAAAAGTACAGGCCCATAAGCTTGTAGAATTGGAAAAAAAATGTTTGTTTTCGTGTGTTGGCTATCTCTCTTTGACAAACCCAGTATGATTGCCAATAAAATTTGTTTTGCTCTAAAATTTAAAATGTGTGACATGACATGCTGTGAGTGAAGACATTGTTGGAAGAGATGGGCTATGGTGGAAGAACAGTACATACATCTGATATCACACATGGTAAAATTAAAAGGACTTAGCATCTCTGCTCTGTACGGAAGACTGGAATTGGAGATGGGATGTGGTGGAGCAGGGATCGCAGCAAAAGAAGGATGTTTATTAAGTAGGGGAGAAGGATATAGCATCAGTAGAATCTCTGGTATGATGTCTGAGGAAGAAACAAAGTTGGTGAAAGAGTGACACATAAAAGGAATTTGGCCTTGGAACATAAAGTGTAACCCATAAAAATGATTCAAACAGACTCAGCAATCAGAGAATTTCAGGTTTCATTTGAATAATGAAGTCTAGTGAAACTTGTCTCTCTTTTTAAGATTTTTATCTTTTCTTATATGTGTGAGGGTAGGACATGTGCTTGTGAGTACAGGTGACCAGAGAGATATGAGTTGTTGGGTCCCCTGGAGCTGCCATTAATGGTGATTGTGAGCCATTGGATATGAATTCAAGAAACCAAATCCAGTCTTCTTGCAGGAAAAAAGTGCTTGATACCACTGAGTCATCTCTCTAATCCCATAAAGATATCTATTTTAAGAAATACATTATTCACATGCAGAAAAGAAACCATGATGAAGGTAAGAAAGGTCAAATTGATAGTGACCTTTAAAAAGAACAATGGACATACAAAAGAGTAGAGGACACTGAGGGATAAATAAATTCAAAGAAGGAATTCTCACAAAATGAAGCAGGAGACTCAGGAAGAATAGAAAGTTTATGGACATAGTCAAACTTGTTCCATATCTACATTGGCATCTTTGGTTTCTTAACATATAGCCAGCTAGTCATTACAGAAGGATGTGGGGTGTGTGTGTGTGTGTGTGTGTGTTTCTTAGAATACATTTTACCAGAATAACTAGTGAATCCAAATCTAAGAGTATATATATGAGTCTCACTAAAGCATCATAAACACCATGATTTTTTATGATCAGTTCAAATAAGTAATTTATAAAATAAAATGAGTATGCTGTGAGATAATTTTAGGTGTTGAATAGATCCTGTTTTCCTTCCCTGAGCACTCTTTGCCTCTGATGTATCATGTGATCTTTTGGATGTCTGTGATGAATGCCCCAGATGACCATCAAAAAGCTCCCACATCGGTCTGTTCCACCTGGCTCTCCTCCAAACATATTACTATCTACATATCTATGTGCTACTTCAGCCTGTCTATCCCCTTGTAATTCCAGTCTTTTACTTGTCTGTGTCCTCCTTCTCAGAAAACATAGAAGGTGTATTGAATGCATTTGTGCTGACATCTTTCCTATGTTGTTTGTCATGGGTTTCAAATGCTATGAGGTTGCCCACTTTGTAGGTCACTTCTCCTGAGGAGCCCCTGAGCTTCATTGGGGTCTGCCATGGCCACATCTGCACTCAAAGAGTATCTCTTTGAGGGAGTCCTATCATGTACTCATTCATTGCTTTTTTTCTCTCTTGAATATGTTTTTATGCTGCATGACTTGAAAATACTCTCTATTATTGATTAATTTTGATATCTGGGAGAGTTTCTGTACTAGCTGATTGTCTTAGTTAGGGTTTCATTCATTTGAAGAGCCTCCATGATCAAGGCCGCTCATAAGGGACAATATTTCATGAGGGCTTTTTAACATTTCATTACATGTTCAGAGGTTCAATCCACCATCATCAAGGCAGGAAACAGGGCTGTGTCTTGTCAGGCATGGTGGTGGAGTGTGATCTGAGAGTTATGCATCTTGATCCAATTGCAGCCAGGAGAAAAGGTCTGTTTTGTATGCATCGAGGAGGAGGGTCTCTTCCATACTGGACAGAGCTTTAAAGACCCAGAATGATATGCTTCCTCCATCAAGGACACACCTACTCCATCAAGTCCACACCTCCTCATAGGCCAACTACATTCAATCTGCCACACTGGTTTCATAGCAACTTGACAAGATCTAGAGTCTTTAAAGAGGAGGAGCCTCAGTTGAGAAAATGCCTCCATATGATCTAACTCCCAAGAATTTACTTAATTGGTGGGAGACTGCCCAGTCCATTGTGCATGGTGAAATCCTTGTACTGGTAGTCCTGGGCTCTTTACGAAAGCAAGATTTGAGGAGCAAGTCAATAAGCATCACCACTGCATAGCCTATGCATGAGCTCCTGGCTCCATGATCCTGTGTTGTTTCAGGTTCTGTCCCAACTTCTTTGTTGATAAACAGCAATGTGGAAATATAAACTGAATAAAACCTTTTCTATGTAGTTTCCTTTATAAACCTGGTGTATCCTTACAACAATAGAAACAGTAAGTAGGACAGATTCTTTCAGAAGCTAAATGTCAAATAGTATCACTCTCACTTATCCTATAACCACACACAATAATGTATAGGCGATTTATTTTAATTTAAAGGTAAGATGTACTCATGTACCTATCTGACAAGTAATTGTTCTAGTTTGCTTCTTAATCACCATAAAGAATACTACAATCAAAAATAACTTGGGAATAAAAGGGTTAGTTGCTTACAGGTTACAGACTATCTCCTAGGAAGCCAAAAATAAGAACTAGAAGTGATAAGAGGAAACACTGTTTATTGGCTTGACCCTGTCTTAGTCACTGTTCTATTTCTGTGAAGTGACACCATGATTAAGGCTATTATTAGAAAATAAAGCATTTATTTGGACGATGGGATACAGTGTCAGAACTTTGGTCAAACATCATGGCAGGGAGCACAGAACTGAAGCAATAGAGAACTATTGATTTTTAGGCAGCCTGAGAGAGAGAGAGAGAGAGAGAGAGACAGAGACAGAGACAGAGACAGAGACAGAGACAGAGACAGAGACAGAGACAGAGACAGAGACAGAGACAGAGACAGAGACAGACAGAGACAGACAGAGACAGAGAGAGACAGACAGAGACAGACAGAGACAGAGACAGAGACAGAGAGACAGAGACAGACAGAGAGAGACAGACAGAGAGAGACAGACAGAGACAGAGAGACAGAGACATAGAGAGAGAGAGAGAGAGACAGAGACAGAGACAATGAGAGACAGAGAGACAGAGAGAGACAGTGAGAGACAGAGAGAGACAGACAGAGACAGACAGAGACAGACAGAGAGACAGAGACAGAGACTTAGACAGACAGAGAGAGGGAGACAGAGACAGGGACAGAGAGATTCTGCCATTATATGGGTTCTTGAAAACTCAAAGCCCCAACTTGTTGACACACCCACTTCCTCCTCTGAAACCACATATTCTCTTATTCATTCTAGTATTTGAACTCACTGCCACTGCCCGGTGACTTTATATTCATATATATGAGTCTATAGGGGACATTCATATTCACACCACCAACTTGGCCATGGCTTGCTCAGCTACTTTTTAAAAATACAGCCTAAAAGCCTCCCTTTCATACATGTAGACGACTTTTTTACCTGACTACTGATGAGATTACCCACATTGATGTGCCCTCCCATATCAATCATTAACCAAGAAAATGTCCCATAGACTTACCCAAAGACCAATAGAAAAGAGACAATTATTCAATTGCTCTCTCTTCTCATGTGACTGTAGATTGTCAAGTTGGGGATAAATAAAGTCCCAGACCAGTAATGTTTATCTTACTCCATAACCCACACAAACATAACAACACCATCTTCCTCTTCTGTCTCTGCATAGACCCACTTCCCTGCATGACAGAAGGGAAGGGTAACTACCTTCACCAGCAAGCATACCAAATAATAGGTGACAAGAAACAAATATTTCCTATAGCCTCACAACCCCCACTTTCTAGTGTGTGTTAAAAATACTGGGGGACACCCCAATCTGTCCACCCCAATCACAACTTCCTTCCAACTCACCTATGACAAGAAGACTCCTCATCAAGAAATCCAGTGAATTTTATTTGATTTATTTCTCCAGAGTGAACAGAGTGTTATCCCTTCATGGTTATATTGGTGTCTGATTCATTTACAATAAAACCCACTACTATTAAGAGCCACATCACAGGAGTTATGAAAAATACCAAATTAAATGCAAAGCATCACAGTTGGCCAAGACTTTTCATCAGCTTTATTGATGCATAATTTATGTACTAAAAAATCCATTGATTTATTTAAGTATTTAATTTAATTATTCTAAACACATTCCCCCCTTCCTTATTTCCATTTTTCCCTCTTTTTCTGCTACTTCATATGATATTGAAAACTATAAACATAGTAAGCATTCTGTGAAAGAACCAGTGCAGGAAGCAGAAATGTTCTTGATTCTCTAAGACAACAGATACAGTGGCTGAATTTTCAAGGTAAAAATACTTGGTAACATTTGGTCTATTCTTAGCATGCAACTTCTAGAAAAAAGCTTAAAGGATTAAGGTGTGGTTCCTCTGGACCTGAGAGGTCAGTGTCACTAATGAGTGACATTCATGTCAATCACTGTTACAAGATACATAACATCATAAATGGAAGACAGGTCCATGCTCACATGAATATGAAAGGGGCATGAAGGAGCACAATAGGTCAACTTATTGGCAGCCAGAAAGGATCAACACAGAAGGGAATAAGACAATAAAATCTTCCAAGTTCAGTTTCAAAACACCTTACCGAATTTCTCACCCCTTGCATACACAACCATCAATCGATTGACTCATTGATTAAAGCTCACAGGGACCATTCACTTCTCAGAGTGTATATTGTACTATCTATGAGCATTGTACTGTTGACCAAAGTCATCATCAAAGACCCATGACTAACATTTTAAACCCATTTCAACACAGCATTCTCTATGTGACACAAAGTGATAGGATCAATCTATCTCTTCAAGAATATGTTTGTCTATAAGCTTCCAAAAGGACAATGTTCTGGCCAACAGCATCAACCCCCCCCAGGAGCTTTTATAAATATGAGTTAAAGAAGAAGAAAAATGGAATGCAAGTTCAGCGTCTTGATCCCTCATCCCTGCATCTTAAACTCATAGGATGGAGCCAGAAGTTTAGCTCAGAAATCCAAATGTCACCTACACTACAATCAACTCTGAAGAATTCTAGACATCTCCAATTTCTATCTGGTACTTAGCCACAGCAAGTCTGCATTAAGGTATATTTTCTTTTGTGGGATAGGACCAGCAGTTGATTGCAAAACCCCACTATGTGTTGGCTGGTATGTAAAAGGACACATCTATAATATAGGCACACACATTCATACACACATTCTCACAGAAAGAGGTAAGAAGTGCAGGAGGTGATTCTTATGAACTCTCAAGGAAGAAAGTGGGACAATCTTGCAAGTTACAGAGGTCATTGAGAAACTGTGTCTGTTTGTACAAAATCAAGCCAGTCTGCCTTCCATCATGAAGTGGGAGTTTCTCACTATATCTCATCTTTATTTGAGAAGGCAGGGATAGTCGATGAGGGATGGAGAGTCAGTTTTCATTAAAGGTTTGGACTTTGAAGGTGATAGGTTGGCCATGCTATAGTGGTAGCCCCATGTCCAAGAGTTTATGGGGAACAGAATTGATTTGAATGAGTTGTAACAAAGGGGAGAAGAGAAGGGAAGTTTGGAGGAAAAGTTTTGTTGAAATCAGTCTCGTTCTCGTAGGGGAGGAATTATTAAGATAATTGGAAAGTAAAATATAATATAAAATATAATGAAATTCATAGAAAATGGATATAAGTAGCAAAACAGTAAAACGCTAAAAAATAAACTAAAGCCTAATAAGAACTGAAAATCAATTAAAAAAACCTATAAATTCCTTAATAAACACAGGAAGGGAATAAGATAATAAAAACTTCCAAGAGTAGTTCCAAAAGACCTTACCGAGATTCTCACCCCTTGCATAAACAACCGTCAATCGATAGACTCATTGATTAAAGCCCACAGGGACCATTCACTTTTCAGAGTGTATATTGTACTATCTATGAGCATTGTACTGCTGACCAAAGTCTTCATCAAAGACCCATGACTAACATTTCAAACATTATATGGGTTCTTGAAAACTCAAAGCCCCACCTTGTTGACACATCCACTTCCTCCTTTGAAACCACACATTCTCATATTCATTCTAGTATTTAAACTCACTGCCACTTTCCGGTGACCTAATATTCATATATATGAGTCTATAGGGGACATTTTTATTTACACCACCATCTGTCCCATGGCTTGCTCAGCTACTTTTTTAAAATACAGCCTAAAAGCCTCCTTTTTATATGTGTAGACGACTTTTTTACCCGACTACTGATGAGATTACCCACAGTGATGGTCCCTCACATATTAATCATTAACCAAGGAAATGTCTCATAGACTTACCCAAAGACCAATAGAATAGAGAAATTCTCAACAAAGAATGCTCCACACGTGGCCTGTTGAATCAAGGAAATCCCACAGATTCACTACCTTCATAGAGGAACTCCTACCAACAGCTTCTAAAAATACACTAGAAGTCCCAAAACAAACAACAACTATAAAAACTTAGAATATCCAAGATACAAGATACAATTTGCAAAACACAAGAAAATCAAGACTTATAAAAACGTCTAAAACACTATTCTTTCATGTCTCAGATATCAAATATAATTAATAATTTTACCTGTAAAAGGAAGATTTGTTAAGCATTAAAAGTTTTATGTAATAATCAGAGCTGATTCTACCTTCTTGTTTCTCTGGGATAATACTGTGATATGCTTGTACTATTGCCTACAGTAGTCCATGTGACTTGATATGACCCAAAGATATTTTCCTTATGAGTCTAGTTCATAAAGTCCTTCATGGAGAAAATGAAACTTTTTTTCTTCTTACTCAACTCTGTAGCCACTATAAGAAATCCCTGCCTTTTTTTTATATGTTGTATTTTATTATAAATGAGTTTTTATACAAATAAGAAAATTAGGCCTATTCCCCACAATTCCTTTAAATGATCGATCTAAATACTGTGGACAGTGTAAGTGAATGACATTCTAATAAAATTCTAAAATGCTGCATGAGCAATATAAACTAAGGTTAACTTTGAACGAAGAAGACCAAGGCAGTGGTAGTTATGCATTGTCTTGCGGTGTAGAAAAAGAATATATAGGTCCTAGATTTCAAAAGAGCAGTCCTCAGAATGGGAATCAAGCCATAGGAGTCCATTTCTTCAAGGTCCTAACAAAAAGGTTTTGTGAGAGCATTCCAGCTGCTAAAAATAAGGCAGAACAGGAAATGATCAAACTAATAAATAAGTCAAAAAGGCAGTCAAACAAAATAAGTATATAGAACTGAAAAAGTGACAGAACTACCAAATGGCCAGTAGACTGGCTTAACAGAGTAGTGACAGGCATATTGTACATAATCAGAAAGATGAAGTCAGAGAGATCAATACACTGTGAAGAAAAGAATTATAAAATGAAATAATCAATGAAAATAGACAATGAAAAGCTTCATGAAACTGTAGACAAGAATTAAAGGTTAAACAATGAATCAAAAACTCACATGTTCCTAACATCACAGTCTCATAGAGAGGGGACTAAGAGAGTATGGAGACTATTTATTCATTATTGCATAAATGAAGACTGAACACTACACAAATATGGCAAAAGACAGAAAGCTGAAGGTTTAAAAATAATGAGAATGTACCATGCCAGAAATTTATGAAAGTATACGGCTAGTCATAACATAGTTAATTATACCAAGAAAGGGAGAAAAAATCATTAAAGGATTCTAGTATAAATTATTATTTACTTTTAGAAGAATGTAATGAATTTCTCTTTGGAAATGATCAAAATCAGAAGGAAAGAATGGGAGAAACTTTCCCTGTTTTGAAAGATAAACACAAACAATCAACAACATCCATATACAACAAAACTGTGATGTTTGTTAAGTCTTTCTCAGGCAAAGAATAAGAGACTAAACTATATTATTCTAGGAGAAATTGAAATAAAAACAATAGAAAGATAATGTTACTCATAAAAGAGACTATTATTCATTACAAGTGATTCATATATTATTATCATAAAATTCATAGTACTATCTAGTTTAAAAATCTTAAAATTTGGGGAAAATGAGGAGAGATGGAAAGGAGAATTCTACAATTATTCATAGTGGAGAATAAGTTATTATAAGCAAATGTACATTTTAATATGTGAAACAATCTGAAAAATGATACATGCAAAATCTTTAAAATCTAATAAGTGTTTTTAAAAGGGTGTAACTGCAAAGAAAGAACAAAAACTCAACAAATAAACAAAACAAGAACAGAAATAAAAGTGATAACACATACAATAGGAAACATGAATATAATAAAATATTAGATATTATTAGTGATAGGTCCCTTGTATGTATGTCATCTAAAGACAACAGTAAAATTTCTGAGATTCTGAGCAGAAAAACAGTGTAAATTAGATATATTCTGTTATAAATGAACTCAATCAAATTTTGTCATTTTGACTGGTTGAAATTTAGAGGATTAGGGAAAAATATTCTATATTGACATAGATGTAAATAGAGCAAGGGGGCTGGCAATATAGATCAATGGTAGATCAATTTACTAGCATGCAAGTGGTTCTAGTATCAATGCCTTCTTCCATGAACAAATACAAAGAAAAGAATTTTTAAAAAATGAGTTTAGGTACCAGTATCATGTAACATAAATACTAGAGAAAACAAAATAATCAGAGACAAATAAATCACTATTGGCCATAAAAAAGAAACTATATTACCCATTAGAAGTATAATCTTCAATATGTTCTAAACAATCAAGAGTTTACATAAATAAAATGCTTTCTGATACAACTGAACATCAAAACATGACAAGGGTAGCCAAGAATTTGAGCATTTTTTTTTTCTTCAAGCAATTAGTAGCACCTCTAGATAAATATCAGGGAAAAAATAAGTACAAGATTAACAAAGTTGTAGTTTGTTATTGCAGCCAGGGCAACAGATCAGCAGTTTTTCTGCCTCTGTGAAGAGCGTCCAGTCGGAAGGCCCCACAGGTGGTCAGTTACAGCCAGGGCCACAGGCCTACCAGGGCACCTGAAGCAACCAGGTACAAAAGAGGCAGACTCCATACCCTCATCCAGACCAACAAACACCAGGGATAACCAGATGGTGAGCTCAAGACCATAAGCAACAGAAGCCAAAACACATGAGAATCATCAGAATCCAGTTCTCCCACCATACAAGCCCTGAATACACCAACACACCTGAAAATCAAGGATCTGCCCTAAAATCCTGTCCAATGAAGGTAATAGAGTCCTTTAAGGAGAATCCCAATAACTCACTGAAAGAAATACAGGAAAACACAGGCAAACAGGTGAAGAAATTGAATAAAGCAATCTAAGACCTAAGGGTAGAAATAGAAACAATCAAGAAAACTCAAATGGAAGCAAACCTAGAATTGGAAACCTAGAAAAGAGGTCAGGAATTACAGATGTAAGTATTACACACAGAAGACAAGAGATAGACTAGAGAATCTCAGGTGTAGAAGATACAGTAGAAGAGATTGGCATAACTGTCAAAGAAAATTCAAAACATAAAAAACTCCTAATCCAAAACATCAAGACAATTCAGGACACAATGAAAAGACCAAATCTAAAGTTAATAGGAATAGAGAAAAACAAAGATTCCCAGCTCAAAGAACTAGGAGATGGATATTTTTGTTTTACATACATGATCTAATGAAGTTTAGGCTCACCTCAATTTTCTTGTAGAACAAAACATACTTAAGCTCATCATAGCCCCTCTGTAATCTGAATGCTGGGGTTATAGGCAGTATCACATCAGTTGTGGGCAACACTGATAAACTGATCTACAACTCTGTGGTCGTTTGAATATGCTTGGCCTAGGGAGTGGCAGTATTAGGAGTTGTGGCCTTGTTAGAGTAGGTGTGGCCTTGTTGGAGTAGGTATGTCACTGTGGGCATGGGCTTTAAGACCCTTGTCCTAGATGCCTAGAAGCCAGTCTTCTCCTAGGTGCTTTCAGAACAGGCGGTGGAACTCTCAGCTCCTCCAGCCCCATGCCTGCCTGATACTGCCATGCCTTGATGATAATAGACTGAACCTCTGAACCTGTAAGCTAGCCCCAATTAATTGTTGCCCTTTATAAGAGTTGTCTTGCTGATGGTGTCTGTTCCCTGCAGTAAAACCTTAACTAAGACAATCTCCAACCAAGCAAATATGGCACAGTTTTAAATAAATACTACAAAGACTCCTTAAAAAACACATTATGAAATGAAGTCCAAATGAAATCAAAGGAAAATAATGAAATAATGATGAAGGACAATGACCATAAGATCATTATATATGAAAATAAGAATGGAAATTAGAATTAAAACTATGTCCATAAGAAGACATTTAAATTTCTAAACCTCTACCTAGACTGACAAAATATAACAACCTACTAGACCTAAGTAAATATGAAAAAATCAAGGTGAATAGCCAGGTAAGCATTAATGAAATTCAACTTGTAACTTAAGAAATCCTAAAACAATCTCCATCTTTAAGAATATGTAATAAGTTGGCTAATTCTAACTTCAGCTATGTTTGAAATCAAAAAAGGTCATGTGGAATCTTTGAAAGAAGACTTGGAGAAGTGCAGTTCATACACTCTGGCATTGAGTCAGCTCAGGTTATCTTTATTTATACATTTATTTTTTCACAGTTGGAAAAGTTTTACCTTTATTTCCTCATTTTCTCACATACAATCTCTTTTAAGAACTTTCTAGTTTTAACAACAATGTGCATACTGTATGTTTTCCCTTCTTTCTTCTCAATACCTTATGGTTTTCTGTCAACCCATGATCTGTATCAGGAGAGAGGAAATACATCCTCATCAAGCAGTTAATATCAAACCCAGCACATTGGTACATAACCAAGTGACCTGGGTTGATAACAATTTTGGGTACAGTATAGAGAGGTGATTGACTATATGCCAAGTAAATTCTAATTTAATTATTGATAAATAGTGTCTTCCCATATTCTAATCATAAGACCCAATTCCTCTAAGGCCAAAGCATTTCAGCAAATTAGTAACCTGAGTTAATTGCTCCTCTTGCTTGGCTGAACTCTGAATGTTCCTGATAAGTCTTGGAATCAAAGAGCCAGCAAGTCTTTCTTACTTTTTTGATAATCATCTAGCTGTTATGTGTGCAAATTGCTGTCAGAACCAAGTTCAAATCCGGAGAGAACATTGTAAATTAGCTAATGTACCCAGATCATGCCCCAGTGTTGACTCAACCACATTATCATGATTAACAAACATAAGATTAGTGATATGCTCCATTCATACAATCCTCAGAGACAAATAAGAATGAATCACAGTCGGAGCTTTCTTTTTCCGAATCTGGGGAAACATCTATCACAGACAAAGTGAAAGAAAAATGCTAATAGCAAAGCCAAAACAATGGGAATGGAAACACAAGACAAAAGCAGACCAAGTATTCCCTCTGGAAAGGCCAGGATATTTTGTACAAAAATCCACACAGGTCTTGTGGGAAACCAAGTCCTCATGCTTTGCCATAAGGAGAACCATTTGCATTACCCTCGTGCAACTTCCCCAGAAAAGTCTTGGTCACCACTAATAACTGTATAGATTCTTACACACACACACACAGAAAGAGAGAGAGAGAGAGAGAGAGAGAGAGAGAGAGAGAGAGAGAGAGAGAGAGAGAGAGGGAGGGAGGGAGGGAGGGAGGGAGGGAGGGAGGGAGGGAGGGAGGGAGGGAGGGAGGGAGGGAGGGAGGGAGGGAGGGAGGGAGGGAGGAAAGTTCTATAAATTCAGTGTAAACTCAAATATCAATAAAATCCAGAGGCCAGAAAAAGTAGCAAAGTAATTAGAGACCAATGTCTCTCATAAACGAAAAAATTTCCCCCGCAATATTAGCAAACAGACTCTATCAGTATATATAAAAAAGGATACTCACTTTCAAGTAATACAATTCTTCCCTAAAAATGAGACGCAAATGTAATTTCCCAGGTGAATATTCTAAGGAACCAAACCATGTGATGTTAACAGTTTCCATAGCAGGACATCTGAAAAACCAGCTCTTCTTCAAAGTAAAAGTACTTGGCTACTTGAAGATGGAGCAGAGCTATTTCCACTTAATAAAATGTATTTGATGAAAGAAGAAAACTTTTAGCTAACGTCATTTCTAAAATAAAGGAAAAGTCCTTTCCCAAATATTAGTAATAAAGTAAAATGCCAATTCTCATTACATAATTCATCTAGTCACTCAAAACTGTAAACCTGAATTTGAAGCTAATAGATTAGAACATCTGGGTTTTTTCCAGCTTCTGGCTATAACAAATAAGGCTTCTATGAAGATAGTGGAACATGTGCTCCTGTAGCATGGTGGTACACCTTTTGGCATACACACAAGAGTGGAAAAGCTGAGACTTCAGGTAGATTTATTTCCAATTATCTGAGGAACCTCCATATTGATTTCCAGAGTGATTTTACCAGTTTGTAATCCCACCAGCAATGGAAGTGTGTGTTCCTCTTTCTCCACATCATAACCAACATGTGTTATAGATATTGAGATATAGATACTTGAGATATTGGTTTGTGTAAGGTGGAAAGTCAGGGTCGTTTTGATTTCCAATTCTCTGATGACTAAAGATTTTGAACATTTCTTTAAATGCTTCTCAGTCATTCAAGATTCTTCTGTTGTAAATTCTCTGTTTTGTTCTATATCCTGTATTTTTTTTTTAAATTGGGTTGAGTTGTTTGGTTTGTTGTTAGTTAGCTCCTTGAGTTAATTATATATTTTGAATACTAACCCTCTATCTGATATGGGGTTAGTGAAGACTTTTTCCCAATCTGTAGGTTACTGATTTGCCCTGTTCCCTATATCCTTTGCCTTACAGAAGCTTTGCAGTTTCATGAGGTCCCACTTATCAACTCATGATCTTAGAGCCTGAGCCATTGGAGTTCTGTTTAGGAAATATCCCCCTTTGCCAATGAGTATGAGGCACTTTAGCACTTTCTCTTCTTCTAGATTCAGTGTACCATGTCTTAGAAGAAAGAATGGATGCAGAAAATGTTATCCATTTATAAAATGAAATACTATTCAACTATTAAGAATGAGAATATCATGAATTTTGCAGACAAATGCATGGATCTAGATAGTATCATCCTGAATGAGGTAACTCAGACACAAAATGATATGCATGGTATGAACTCACTAATAAATGGATATTAGCCAAAAACATACAGAATGCCCAGGATACAATCCACAGAACTCAAGAAGGTAAAAAGGACGAAGGTGCAAGTAACAATTCCTCAATCCCACTTTTTGGATAGCACTAGAAATGTAAATGAGGAATTTACAAAATTAAATTTTGTAATTAATTTACCAAATTATTTTACCAAATTAAAAAAAAATGCAGGGAAAGAGTCCACAATGAAATATGTGGAGATTTGCAATGTCAGTTAGGGTTGTAAGGTTTCATTTCCACCAAAAATGTTTTGAGATTGCTTTATAGATGTGTTTCTTCTGATAGGATGCAGACTAAGATACAAGAGGGCTTCTGAAGAAAAATGCAGATGGTGGGCTAATAAAGGGAATTGATACAAAAAGCAATTAGTTATGTGATTATTTTCTTATCTCTATTGCATGTATCTATCGGTCTAAATCTATCAATAAATCGTTTATGTGTCATCTAAAAAAAAAAAAAAGCAATCATAGAAGGTGAGGATAGAGGGGGGGACCTGAGTGGGAAAGCCAACAGAGAGGGGAAGAGGGAACATAAACAGGTATTAAGAGAGGGAAGGGGACTAAAGCCATGAGGGCCAGCAGAAAATATCAAAACAGGCAACTTTGGGAGTTAGGAAGTGGGGGACCCTTTAGAATGTATCAGAAACCTGGGAGGTGAGAGATGCTCAGGACTCAGAGGGAGGGACCTTAGATGAAATGCTCTACAGTGAGGAGAGAAAACTTTTAGAGTCCACCTACAGTAAAAGACCATGTATTATATGGAGGGATGGGTTTGTCATTCCACAGTCAAAAAAACCTGACCTAGAATTGTTCCTGTCTAAAAGAACTGTAGGAACACAAATGGAGAAGAACCTGAGGAAAAGGAGGACCAGACACAGGCACAAATTGTGATCCAGCTCAGGGGGAGGTCCCAAGGCCTGAAAGTATTACTGATGCTATGGTGTGCTTATAAACAGGAGCATATCATAACTGACCTTCAAAAGGCTAAACAATCAGCTGAAAGACTCAGATGCAGATATTTACACCCAAACAAATGGACAGAAGCTGGTGACAACTGTGGTTGAATTGGTGGAAAGCTGGAAGAAGCTGAGTAAGAGGGTGATCCCATAGAAGACCAGAGTCTCAACTAATCTGCACGCCTAAGACTTCTCAGATACTAAGTTACCAACCAGGCAGCATACACCAGCTGATATGAGGCTCTGAACACATACATCAGAATATTGCCAGTTTGTACTTATTCAGAGAAGATGCACCTAAGCCTGGAGAGACTTGGGGCCCCACGGAGTAGAGGGCTCATGGAAAGATGGGTTGGGGACATCCTCTTGGAGCAGAGAGAGGGGTTTTAGTGGGATGGGGGGGTGGGAATTAGGTAAAGGATGTGGAAAAGTCAGAGGGTGGAACTGGAGGGTAATAAAGTCTGGACTGTAAAAAAAGATTAAAAAAAACAGACTACTACAGGCAAACAGTAATAAAGAAGCAAATATATATACACACATAAGAGCTCTTAGATTAGCAAAGAAACAATACCCATGTCTGTTTTTAAAAAAGACATGATAGTCAATACTGTAATTCAGTTCCCCAACAAACACTTCTAGAACTAATAATTTGGTTTGGAAAGGTTATAAAATCCAAAATACATTAACAATAATTAAATTTTAAAATTAAGAACAAGTTAATAATCTTAGATCAGATATATTTACTAGTATCTCAAAATAAACAAAAATGTTTAATGACTTTAAAATATGTATAGAACATTATTGGAAGCAAAAAACGATAAAATGCTCATGAAAGTAATAAAAATATGGTATGTTCTTTATAAATTGAAAAATGCATCTTAGCCTTTTATTGAAGTCTCCCCATAGTAACTGTCACTCACTGAGTTAGACTCCTAATGGGGTTCCTGCCAATTAACTCAAATGTTTTGTGTAAATACCGATAAGCTTAGATAAGCTTATTCTATAATCCATGTGTAAAGTCATAGGCAATAAAATAACTGAAATCGTCATGGAAAATAAGAGTACAGTGACAAGAATCACTCTTGCTAATCCTAAGGCTTCTGTGAAACTAAAGTCAAGATAAAGACAACAGAGATTGAGAAGAGAGTAATTCAGTAGTATAAACCCATTTATGATCACTTGACTGCTTTGCAAGTTGGAGAAATGCAGCCAAGAAAAGGCAATAAATGTTGCTTCAGCATTAACAAGCATAAATAGAAAGTTAAATTACACCACCATTCACTATAGGAATTACCTCAAATGGTTATACTTTAGATCTTATAAAACTTTTACAAATAGAAAATATTTAAGCATCTAAGGTCAGCAAAGTGTTTAAATGATACTAAATGAATTACTAATATTGGACTGGTAATTAATCAATTAATTGATTAATTCAAACCTCCTCAAAGTTTAAACATTCTCATTTTGCAAATACCAATTTTAATGCAACAAAAATATAAATAAAAAGTTGGTATAAAATATTTTCTGGGCATTTAAAAGGATGTATACATAAATACTCAGGAAAGAATAAAAATTTATGTCCAGAGTAAACTTGCTGTAGTTTGCTTTGCTCATTTTCTATTAAGCATATCTGGTAAAAAAGAGATTATCATTTGATTTACTTAAGTTTAGTTAAGAAGTCTCTCATGCTCATACCAATACTATGAAAGAGAAGTTCTCTGCCACTGAGATGAGTCTCTAAGGAATTACACTGGATGAAAAAGCAGTAACTAAACATCACATACTAGAACAGTCCATTTCTATAACATTCTTTAAATTCCAACTCTAAGAAGAAAGAAACACTATCGGTTTTGCTCTGAATTAAAAATGAGAAAGTTGTCTGAAAATTAATACAGTTGGCAAGGATATGCAAGCAATTCTTATAATTAAGAGTTCTTTTTAGTCCTCTCTGTTGTAGTGGCCATATGAATCTAAATATGTGAATATGTGTGTATGTGTGTATGTGTGTGTGTGTGTGTGTGTGTATGTGTGTGTGTATGAGTGTGTGTATGTGGGTGTGTGTTTGTGTGTATGAGTGTGTATATATGTATGTGTGTGTATATACCCTAAATTATGTACACACATATTAAATGCATGAATGACCTCAAATGAAACAGGAGAAATCTATCTAACATTGATGAATTGCAGAAGGGTAAATAACTTCCTTACACTACTATAACCTTAGTGCTGCCAAACAATAACCAATGGGAAAATTTAGACAGGAAACTTTACAGAGTTCTCTCTATATGATTTTTTTGGAAGTGGGTGGGAATACATAATTAAATCAAATTGAATTAAACGTTTAATACTAAAAATCATGAACCTTTTATATAATAGCTCTGGCCCATTTTTACAATCTTAAATACACAAATTCAAAATGAATTTCTTGGAATAAAATAAAATTTTATTGGCTATCTTGCCAAAAGCAATCTACAGATTCAATGCAATACCCATCAAAATTCCAACTCAATTCTTCAACGAATTAGAAAGTGCAATCTGCAAATTCATCTGGAATAACAAAAAACCTAGGATAGCAAAAACTCTTCTCACGGATAAAAGTACCTCTGGTGGAATCACCATGCCGGACCTAAAGCTGTACTACAGAGCAATTGTGATAAAAACTGCATGGTATTGGTATTGTGACAGAAAAGTAGACCAATGGAACAGAATTGAAAACCCAGAGATGAACCAACACTCCTATGGTCACTTGATCTTGCACAAGGGAGCTAAAACCATCCAGTGGAAAAAAGACAACATTTTCAACAAATGGTGCTGGCACAACTGGCGGTTATCATGTAGAAAAATGCGAATTGATCCATTTCTATCTCCTTGTACTAAGGTCAAATCTAAGTGGATTAAGGAACTCCAAATAAAACCAGAGACACTGAAACTTATAGAGGAGAAAGTAGGGAAAAGCCTCGAAGATACGGGTACAGGGGAAAAATTCCTGAATAGAACAGCAATGGCTTGTGCTGTAAGATCGAGAATCGATAAATGGGACCTCATAAAATTGCAAAGCTTCTGCAAAGCAAAAGACACCGTCAATAAGACAAATAGGCCACCAACAGATTGGGAAAGGATCTTTACCTATCCCAAATCGGATAGGGGATTAATATCCAATATATATAAAGAACTCAAGAAGGTGGACTCCAGAAAATCAAATAACCCCATTAAAAAATGGGGCTCAGACCTGAACAAAGAATTCTCACCTGAGGAATGCCGAATGGCTGAGAATCACCTGAAAAAATGTTCAACATCCTTAATCATCAGGGAAAAGCAAATCAAAACAGCCCTGAGATTCCACTTCACACCAGTCAGAATGGCTAAGATCAAAAATTCAGGTGACAGCAGATGCTGGCGAGGATGTGGAGAAAGAGGAACACTCCTCCATTGTTGGTGGGGTTGCAAGCTTGTACAACCACTCTGGAAATCAGTCTGGTGGTTCCTCAGAAAAGTGGACATAGTACTACCAAAGGATCCCCCAATACCTCTCCTGGGCATATATCCAGAAGATGTCCCAACCAGTAAGAAGGACACATGCTCCACTATGTTCATAGCAGCCTTATTTACAATAGCCATAAGGTGGAAAGAAACCAGATGCCCCTCAACAGAGGAATGGGTACAGAAAATGTTGTACATTTACACAATGGAGTACTACTCAGCTATTAAAAAAATGAATTTATGAAATTCCTAGGCAAATGGATGGACCTGGAGGGCATCATCCTGAGTGAGGTAACACAATCACAAAGGAACTCGCACAATATGTACTCACTGATAAGTGGATATTAGCCCAGAAACTTAGGATATCCAAGATATAAGATACAATTTGCTAAATGCATGAAACTCAAGAAGAACGAAGACCAAAGTGTGGACACTTTGCCCCTTCTTAGAAATGGGGACAAAACACCCTTGGAAGGAGTTACAGAGACAAAATTTGGAGCTGTGACGAAAGGATGGACCATCTAGTGATTGCCATATGCAGGGATCCATCTCATAATCAGCTTCCAAATGCTGACACCATTGCATACACTAGCAAGATTTTGCTGAAAGGACCCAGATATAGCTGTCTATTTTGAGACTATGCCAGGGCCTAGCAAACACAGAAGTGGGATAGCACTTTTGGGATAGCATTGAAAATTTAAACGAGGAAAATACCTAATAAAAAATAAATTAAAAAAATTAATAAATAAAAATAAAATTTTAATCACTAGTCAACTAAATGAAGTAAAGCCACCTTTGATCTACCTCTGATATACTTTCTGTGGCTAAGACAAAGAGATAACCTAAATGGAAGAACGACTGATTTTTGTTACTGGTTTCAAAAGTTTCCTTGGCTAGTTTTAATGTTTCAGAGATAGAGTAACCCAGGGCACCATGACAAAAACCTATGATGGAGGAGCCCTATACATCTCTAAATAACCAGAAATTGGAAGAAAAGAAAAGAAAAAAGCTTAGTTTCATTATCATTTCATGTGTGCATTCCCTATGACATAAATTTCTTTCAGTAGTTTTGCCTTCTATTAGGTCATCCTCTACCAACTAACCTGTAACTGGAAGTCAAGTCTAAAATGCATGGGTATTGTGGAGTGGTTTATCCAAGGTGCAACATATATTTACTGAATTTTCTAATTTTTAATCAAGTTTCAACTTCTCTAAATCGAATTTGTGTTTGACTTTGAATTTTGTGTTCAGTTTTCTGTGTGTATGGAGAGTGCTATAGTGTGAACTCAAGAGTTGATGTATTATAATCAGGTTCTCTCCTGGGTAATGAGTTTGGATGGTAAGGGAGGGGTCAAGAGTTACACAAAAAAGTTTCCATGACACCCTCATCCTCTGGCATGATTCTCTAGCACTGTACATCTCTTTAAGAAATGTTTTGTCAGTTCTGAGGTCTTTATTTTTATTATCCACACTGATATATTTCACATGCTTATTAGTTTCTAAAGTATAACGATAACTTTTTTTGGAAAGAAGAGAGAAAAGAAAGACTAAGTTGTTCTTTTCAAGTATTGGAAGATTTCTTTTTTTTTTTAATTAGGTATTTATTTCATTTACATTTCCAATGCTATCCCAAAAGTCCTCCACCCACACCCTCACCTCTTTCTCACCCACTCACTCCTACTTCTTGGCCCTGGCGTTCCCCTGTACTGAGATAGATAAAGTTTGCACGACCAATGGGCCTCTCTTTCCACTGATGGCCCACTAGGCCATCTTCTGCTACACATGCAGGTAGAGACACGAGCTCCGGGGGGGTACTGGGTAGTTCATATTATTGTTCCGCCTATAGGGTTGCAGATCCCTTTAGCTCCTTGGGTACTTTCTCTAGCTCCTTCATTGGGGGCCCTGTGATCAATCCAATAGCTGACTGTGAGCATCCACTTCTGTGTTTGCTAGGCCCCGGCATAGTCTCTCAAGAGACAGCTATATCTGTGTCCTTTCATCAAAATCTTGCTAGTGTATGCAATGGTGTCAGCGTTTGGAGGCTGATTATGGGATGGATCCCCGGATATGGCAGTCTCTAGATGGTCCATCCTTTTGTTTCAGCTCTTCAACAGAAACAAAATGAAGTAAAAATGAAGTCATTTCCGATGCTATTGGCAGATTGTACTGTGGAGACCTTAATAGAGTATCAGTTAATTAAATATTACCAGGATCATCCTCTGCCACAAGTTGCAATATACACTTCCAAATGTTCCTAAAAATCAGAGATACCTGTTCAATCCCTCTGAACTGGGTAATCATGTGTGTAGCACATGGTGATATGATTGTAAAAGATACTGAGTTACATCATGGATGACTTGAGTGACTGATGAGGGTAAACAGTAGTTACCATCTAAAATGTACTTTGCTACAACCCTTTAGATATCATTATTGTATGTAATTGGTGTAATTCAGAACATACTAAGAATGAAGGAACAAATAAAATATGGCAGTTTTTCTTAAGAATTTGGGTACTTTTATTGAGGAAACATACAAAAAGACAAGAAAAATGTAGAGATATAGAGAAGTAGTATGTATTTCAGAAGAAACAACAACAACAAGAAAAAAACAGAAAAGCAATTCTGAGAGCAATAGCTAACTGCAATAAAAATGGGAGCTGTATAATAAGGTGGAGAGTACTGGAATATAAACACATATTGAAAATTTAACTGTACTTCTTTGTTTAATTATGAGGAGCAGCAATTTTTTGATGTACCAAGGAGTGCAGTCCAGAATTTAGAACATTCTCGAATACGGCAGGAAGATGGGTTAACTTGACAGTTTCCAGGGCTGTAATGGAAGTGCATTGATAAGAAATCTTCACTACTACCAAAATTTTGTGTATAGGTAATTAAGGAGACAAGATTTTGTATTTTGTTTTGTTTGTTTGTTTGTTTGTTTGTTTGTTTAATTGAGGCATTGAATGAACAGCCATTTCTTCATTCACACAGGCTACTCTGGAGAATTAATACAGGTCACTGGAATCTTGCAGAATGTCAGTGACATCAAGCAGAAATAAAATGTTCTGCATAAATTCAGTGATCCATGTTGCACTGAGATTTCTTGGAAGGATATTGTTAGCTTCGGTAATAAAGAGGGAGAATAATGCAGGGACCCTAGATTGGACAGAATCAAGCTTAAATGGCAATTAGCAACAATGAATCTACTGTCCACGAGAAAATTTCAGAGACAATCATATTCATTAAATTAGTAGATGTTTGTTATAACACCATAATAACAAACACCAGCAAAATAGCTTCATCAGTGATAAACTTAGAATCTGAAAAAAAGATTTTTGAGCACAGCAGATTCTTCTCTTGATCCTCTTTTCAATTAGTTAGATTTAAATAAGCTATTGATACCACATAATATTTAAAGTTCATTCAACTATAAAATGTATGAGTATATGAATAATTAAGTTCGAAGACATCATTATAATGTAGCAAATGACAGGCTTTTAAACTATACTGTGTAACTGCAGCTTAAGTATAACCAGTTTAAAATGACTAAATAAACTATTATTTCAAAAAAAGAAAAAAAAAAGAAAAAAGAAAAGAAAAAGAAAAACGTCCTTCTATATTATGTAAGGGTTCTGAATTTGGCAACTGGTTAACATATCCTCTTAAAATATGTAATTAAACATGCACAAAAACGGTGAAAGCCAGAAGCTACTGAGACTGTGAATCAATCAGTATACATTTCATATAACAGATTGTGAAATCATGGGTAGAATCAAAAGTTTTCTGAAGTACTTCAGTGCCTAATCACAGTCCCTTAAAAGGAAACAAATAATGTGAAAAACAACACTTTGAATTGAATTATTGGAGAAATAATGAAAAAAAGGATGTTTTGTGTTGTAAAAATATACATTCTATTACATGCTGAAGATAATTTTGTAGAGTATAGAACCATTAAAAAACAATTGCTTTATTAAATATTTAAGTTACACTTTAAAATAATTCAAAATAATCATATGAATATAACAATTGTACAAGCATTAGAATTACTGACATTCAAGAGGACAGTTATGTATTAAAGAACATGAATGTATATGTCAGGTATGGCTGTTAGCACAAAATAAATAGAAAATACGTAACCCTGACAAAGGATAAGCCTTGATGTGAACTTAAAATGATTTTACAAGAAATATCATGTTCTATATATTAAAGTTTAAAAAATCACCTAATTTATAAAAAATATCTTTACAGACAAGATGAAGGTACAAATTTTGAAATAAAAAGTTTATCCTGTATTATGTAGACATCTTCTAAATGGTGTTTGTAAATCAATAAATCTGTCTTTATGAGTGAAACAAACTCAGTTATTTTGTACTCTAAAAACATATTTAATGTTTAAAAAGGTAATCAGTATGTAGTATATAAATTATTATATTTAAAATTATTGTAATTTAAAATATCAACTTGTAAGATTGAGATAAGGAAAACATTGTACTTTCGAACAATAACATTTTATAAAGAAACTGAAACCTTCCTGCATTTCTGATAGACAATAGACACTTCAAAATGTGGTTTTATAATTTTTATAAGATGATAATCGACTTCATTATATGCATAATAAATCCACCTTTTAATTAAAAATATCCATGAGTGAATTTCTAACAACTCTATTTATAAGACATTTAACTAGAAACGACTCTATGTTATCTCTCCTGCGAATGGAGATATGCTTCTGCAGTTAAGAGCAATTGCTTCTCCTGCAAGAGCTCTCTTCTAATCCCAACACCCATATGGCAAGTAAGAACTTCCTGTAACTCCAGTTTAAAGAGATCTGATTCCTCTTGTTGTATCCAGAAACAGCACATACACACACAATGCCCAGATACATGTGTGGGCAAACCGACCCAAACACATATAATAAAGCATGAAAAATAAAATTTATTAATCAGAGAGAATGAATTATGATATATTTCTATGCCGTATATATAGATATACATTATATATACATATATATATACATATACATGCATTATATATATATATATATATACATATACATATACATATACATATATACATACACACACATACACACACACATACACTTATACAAAATTACAGATAAATATATCATGAGTGAACTATAGGTACATGGGTTTCAAAATGCCTGTCCACAAAGGGCACATAAAATATATACTTTTTATACAACTTTAAAACAGAACTTAAATACAACAGAGAACATTGTCCTAGGAAAACACTTCTCTCATATGTTAATGAAATTACTAAATTCAACATTCTGTTAACTTAGAATTTGTATCCTTAATTTATGCTACAATATAATTTTGGGTCATTAATATAAACTTTATTTCTGTCTGTAAAGAATTAAAACATAGCTTCAACAAAATATATATGTTAGAATGTTGATATATGCAGGTGATATTGACAATGGATCTAGAAGTCAAAATTAAGACTCCCAACAGCTAGAGATGTACTTATCCAATGTTGTGAACTGTCTGATATGGGTGCTCTGAACAGAACTTGGTACCCTAAATTAGCATAATGCATGAGTCACTAATGGGTCTTCTCCGTAGCCCTGCTTTAAAAAGTAAGTTAATTAATTTAACTTTACATTTAACTAATTATTAATTTAGTTTTACGTTTTTATTCAGTGCATGTGGGTTGTGCTTATGCAGAAGTCAGAGGAAAATTTGTGATTCCATTCTAGCGTATATATCGTAGTGTCCAAGGATCAAGTGCAGTACTCCAGGATTAGCAGCAAGCACTTTTATTCACTGTGCCTTCCTTCCAACCCTATTTAATATTTAAATTACTAAAGAATATATACCAAAAAATAAACTATTCAAAGTCATATTAATGGTAACTACAGACAAGAGCAGTTCAACTTGGATAAAGCATAGCTCTCACTATTTACATGGTGTCCTGAAAATAATTTTAATTACGAACAAAGCAACAATTATACTTCAGTGGATTTCTAATTTTGCTTTCTGCAGTGGTTTGAATAAGAATGACACCTGTCTCGAAAAAACGAAAAAAAAAAATAAAAAGAATGACACCTGTGGGCTCATGTATTCCAGTGCTTGGTCATAAGGGAATGGCACTACTTCAGAGAAATTAGAAGATGTGGCCTTGTACTAGTAGGTGAGGCCTTGTAGGAGGAAATATGACCTTGTCGGTGAAAGACTGTCAGATCAGTGCCAGTGTCTTATTCTTGCTGGTCCCTGTGAATCCAGTAATAGAATCCTCAGTGACTTCACCAGCACCTGTGTCTGCATGCCACCAGGCTACCCTCCATAACGACAGTGGACTGTAAGCAAATCACTCTTGAATGTTTTTCTTCACAGAGATAGAACACTGAAGAAAACACTTCTTCTGGTATTCTACCTGAAAACTTCTGCATTTCTTTTCCAGCCTTACTCACAATTGTTAGCAAATGGACTGGACTTTAACCTACTTCTTTAATTTGTCTAAATTATCATATCACTCCTGGATCTTATCACATGGCTCAAATTCATTGCTACTGCAGGAAGATGCCCTTGTGCAAGGTTCCATATTCTCATTTCAATTTAATACATAATTTTATAAGTTTTACCATCTAAAAATTTTTCTTTATAGTCTAAGTGTTTCAGGAAACTAGGTATTATTATCTTATAGATTCATTTACAATGAAAAAGGATTTTTTTCTTGTAAAAGCCTTACATATTTCTGATGAATAGTCAAATTATAAATGCCAGTCTTGGAAGGCAGCAAATGAGAACAATATTGAATGAATATGTGATTAGAGAAATATAAAATTAACACTTTAATTCATTTGAGCTATAATGAGTAATATGTGGCTGGCTTTTTTCCCATTTTAAATTCAGTGGCTCTTAATAATAACATGAAATAAAAGCTGTATATTTTTATCTGCCATCAGGGTCTTTCTGTTATAGTCTATCAGTGAATCACTAATGCTCTGACACTGTGTAATGGCTTTCACTACTGTTCCTTTTAAAGCACCAATTGGTGATAATACTCTATCATAGCAGATCATGAAAACCAATTATTAAAGGAAAAGAATTCACCAAGCAAAATGCATAACTGGAAGTACTGGGAAAATAAAGAGGATTTTAAAAAATGTAAATAATTTCATATTTTATTTCTCCAGTGACATCTCTACAGTGAATATAAGTTAAAGTCTTTCTTCTACACCAATGCTAGGTTGTTTGGGTGGTTCAGTCAAAGAAGGAAGGCCTCCAGCTGGCTCAAAATAGAACCAGACACTTCTTGGCCCACGCTTTGGAACTTTCCCAGTTCTGAGTTCATTAGTATTATCTTCAATAACCTTGGTTGTTAGATCCTCATAGAAGTTGTCATTTATTTGAATCATTGGTGCATTTACACATCCTGAAGTATTCACCTTCCATAACAGTGAATAGTTTTTCAGGTATAGTGCATCTACCTTTTGTTCTAAGCATTCTCTGAAGGGTCTCCAGTCTCTCAGAATCTCAAGCATGCAAAGATACTAGTACATACATGAAACTGGCTTTTGATTATACATTGTATAAAAAGTTTTTACTTTGCATACTCTCATTAGAGGTAGTTCTAAAACTTCTGCCACCTTGTTCACAGCAGAGAGGAAAAACCTTCTATTCTGCCTTTGTGGTAGATCCAGGACAGGCAGCAGAACTGCTTTATGCCCATCTGGGTAATTTTTTATTACTGCTTCCATTATCTTATACTTTCCTGGTGTAGAATCAAATGGAGTATCTGGGTAATTCTCAGGAGGATTACAATGCACAAATAAGGCTCCTCGCATGTATTCTGAACATGACTGGCCACAATATTCTCCTATCCTGGCTGCTGAAGTCTGGTTCTGAATGTAAAGAAGATTTTTTATAGTGAAGTAGTGTCTGGCTAGATCAATAGACAAGTAAATTTATTACACAATTTCAATTACAGTTTTTATAAACTTTACAAGAGAAGCAATAAACCATTTTCAAAATACATGCTGAAATACTTAAACACCTATATAATTTTTCTTCTAACAAGTTTTGAAGATTGTATTGCTTGTATAATATTAGTCTATTTGAACGAGTTTTTTAAAAAGTATTTCTCTAGTTATATTACAAAACAAGTATTTCTGTTGTTTTTCAAAAAATATTATTGATTTTGTATTCTAAGTTAAAAGTATCTTATTTAAAATAAGAGTATAATTTTCGAAAAATGCTATTATTCAATTAGATGAATTTTGAGCATAGTTAAATTGTATAGATGCAAATTAATCTTAACATAACTTTATTTCAATTTATGATGTTAATAAACGTGGTACTTTTAAGAAAATACAATGTTAAATAAATTTAGGTTTTAGAACATATAAATATTATTAATATTATCAAGAATCCCAGTATGTTATATAATGTTTATTGTAAGTTTTATCAAGAATTAGCATAAAAACTAACATTCATTGAATAGCCATTTAATGTACTATGCAATTTTAACATAAAGTATATGAGACTAATAGTGGTAATTTAAAAATAGATTGATCATTTATTTTCTGTAATCCTTATTTTAATGAAAGTGAACTAGATAGTCACATCTATCATTTCCAGGGTCATGTTTCTTTAGAAAGTCCTAGAATATTCTTTGACTTTCATATTTAGAAAATGAAGTGTTACCTCATCTCTTCCTATTTTTATTGAAATTATTATACCTATAAAATACTGGAGAGTTTAAATATCTCCAATCCTGCATGGATCATAAGCTTTAAAAACATTTTCCATAAACTGTCAATGTTGTACTTGAAAATAATCAGCTTACTACCTAAAAGTGTTACAACACTTTGTCTTCCATGGTCCCCCTCTAAAGGCTTTATAACTTGGGTTGAACACATTTCAAAGGTAAATACTAAGTAATCAACTCCTTTTATTATCCTGGAATATATTCTTGTCATCTGAACATGATTTACTATTTATTTAAAATGTTTCTGGTAGGTTTTCAAGGTTATTTTCACTGGGGGCATTATGATGTGGTTTGTAACTTTTACGAGAGGTATAGTATCTTCCTGCTCTTCTTTTCTTTCTTTCTGTGCTTTGACTTCCACATCTGGAGTTAGTTTTAGAGTGCAATTTGAAACAGGGAACCAATCATTTGTGCATTGTGGCTTGGTCCACACCTGGATCTTGGGGAATTCAGGCCCAGTGTCAGGGTCTGGTGACTCCTTATCTGTCAGTACTCAGAGCTAAAGGATGACAAAGGAAGTTTGGGATGTGTGCTAAGGATCTAGGAACCACTAATTGCCAGTGTCCCAAGCATATGGGAAGCAAAACTTGGGTGGGACATTTGTGGTTTACTTGTTGTTGCCAAGAATTGGATGATATGTAGAGGATTAGACTATGTGTTTGGGATCTGTGCTCCAAGCTTTTTATCTAAGCATCTGAATCAGGTAATGTTTAAGCAAATTGTATTAATATCATATATTTTTAATTAGTTTAGTGGTTATGTGACTAAGTTCAAATGATGTTTTTAACAGTGCTGTCCATAAATAAATACTTCAATAACCCTTAGATTGTTAACAAATAGTTCAGTATCTCTACATTTTTTCTATCCTTCTATGAGGTAAGTGATCAAAAATATCTATTAAATATAATTAACATAAGCATATACTTTTTAATTAAAGATGATTACTAAATATAATACACAGGTTCATGTATAAGTCCCAGTGACCACAGGACTACATATTAGTGACACATCCTTTATATAGGAGTATAGACTGAACATAATAATTTGTTTCTATTGAGCAAAATAAAACAAAATAATTGGGTTGCAAAACACTGGGAATTCCACTCCCTTTGGCTGTTACTGAGGCCTTCTTACTTGCTCAGCTCTATGAAATGAACTTTCATGTTGTGATGGTTTGTACATGCTCATCTCAGGGAGTGGCACTATTAGAAGTAGGTGTGGTCTTTTTGGATTAGCTGTGTCACTGTGGGTGTAGGCTTTAAGACCCTTATACTAGAGGCCTGTAAGTCAATATTCTGCAAGCAGCCTTCAGATGAAGTTGTAGAACTCTCAGCTCCTCCTAAACCATGACTGCCCAAACACTGCCATGCTCACTTCTTGATGTAATGTACTAAGTCTCTGAAACTGTAAGCAGCTCCAACTAAATTAAGGACCTTGGTCATATTATCTGTTCATAGAAGTGAAAGTCTAAGAAAGACCCACGTTTTACCATGTTCTGTGGCAAGTCTGACACACAGAAAACAGGCAGAAGCAACAACTCAGTGTGTAATTATTGAGACAGCCTAACAATTTGTAAAAAGTCAGAGGCTACCATGAAAGGGCTATCAAAAAGAAGGATCTTTATAATTAAAATATTAGATTAACAACAGGCTCTGTGAAGGCCAAAAGTAGAATACTCAGAAACTTGAACTCAGAGATTTGGTCTACTTGCTTTGGGACATGACAGCAATTATGAGCTTATGTCACTAAAATTAAGAATAATTTAATGCATGAGAATAAGTAAATAGTGCACTCAGGATTGTCATAGGGGTTATAAATTGGAAAGGGCAGAAATTCATATTTATAAGTATTAAAAATGATCTTTATGTACTTAGTGTGTTTAGAAACAAACAACTCATTTTTAATGCTTTTTCTTTATTTTTGATAATTTCATATAGGAATACAATGAAGGATGATCACATCTACTTTTCATTTCCCAGTATTTACCAATACCCATATGTACTCATCAATTCAACCCCATCTACTTCATACTTATGTTTGTTTGAAAGCCCAATAAGTTGAATTATTGCCGCTTAAGTGCATATGGATGTGTGGCCATTCATTGGGTCGACCCAACTTACGAGGGGACACATTCTGATTTACATGCTTCTATTGTATTTTTAGTGTTTTCTTTATTTTTTTTCTTTTAAAGATTTTAGTGTATTTAAGTTTGGGTTTTTAATTTAAGCTTTAATTGACGTCAGAATTGGGTGTTCAGATCAGAACATCCACAGTGACACAGCTAATCCAAAAAGACCACACCTACTTCTAATAGTGCCACTCCCTGAGATGAGCATGTACAAACCATCACAACATGAAAGTTCATTTCATAGAGCTGAGCAAGTAAGAAGGCCTCAGTAACAGCCAAAGGGAGTGGAATTCCCAGTGTTTTGCAACCCAATCATTTTGTTTTATTTTGCTCAATAGAAACAAATTATTATGTTCAGTCTATACTCCTATATAAAGGATGTGACACTAATATGTAGTCCTGTGGTTCAGATCAGATTCATGGGATTATTTCGATATATTTATATCTGTTAAGAGATAGAGAGAAAGTAATATTGAAAGAAACAAAGAAATAAAGAAAAAGATTGAAAGAGTGAGAGTGAGAGAGTGTGAGAGGAAGGAAGGAAAGAAGGAAGGAAGGAGGGGAGAGTGAGAAATTGATAGATAAAAAAAGAAATAAAACAAATAAAGTCAAAACATAAAGAAAAAGAGAGACAGAGAGATAAAGTTCGGAAGAAAGGAAGAAACAGAAAGAAAGAAAGAAAGAAAGAAAGAAAGAAAATAAGAGAGGGAAAGGGAGAAAGAGGGAACGATTCAGAGATGGAAACATATGGAGAAAGACAGAATTTATGAAATATACAAAATTAATTAAAAATAAATAAATAAATGAATGAATAAACGTTTTAGGGATTTTTCAGCTTTATGTGTATTCATTTTAGATTTCTATGGTATTATAAAAGGATTTGTAGAGTTTTAGAAAAGTGTATTAGAGTTTCTTGTTTTTTAGGCTTCTATTTTATTTTTAGTGTTTTCTTTTTTTTTTTTTTTTTTTTTTAATGAACTTTAATGATTTCGCAAAGCTGGAAAACAGTAAGAGATACAAAGAAAAACCCAATATAAAAAACTCAAAAAAAATTAATAAACAGAGGGAGAGAGAGTCAGAGCGAGAAATAGAGAGTGAGAGAGACTGAGAGAGACTGAGAGTGAGAGAGAGAGATAGAAACTTAGAAAGAAAAAAC
>NW_028227277.1:14687414-14732414 GCF_978045245.1 Mus caroli
ATGTCACCACTTGGGTAATGTCACCACTTTTACTCCTCTGCTTCTCATTTGGCAAAATATCATGGAGTCAGAGTGATTTACTTTTTTTCCTCATTTGCTTAATATGTCAGCATGCCCTGCTTATAGACTATGGTACAGCCGCTGTTTAACTTTCATAATTTTGGGTTATGTATTAATTTTTCCGGGAGTTCCAGATTGAATAGAGGGGGTTATTCCTCCAGATGATACTGACAGGCATGATTTAGAGTAGTCAGAAATAGAAATACTCAATTTTCCCAATATTGTAATCCTTTAAAACACAGCTCCCAAACCATAATGTTATTTCATTTCAACTTCAAATTATAATTTTGTTATAGTCATCGATTGTAATGTATATATCTTATAAACAAGATATTTGATATGGGATACTTTTAAAAAGGTTGTTTGAGCCCTGAGAGGAGTCTCAACCAATGGTTTGAAAACCACTAATCTGGACACGATGGGGGTACCATTACCAATATAGAGTGTTTACTAGTATTGCTGGGAAGATGTCTCCCTCACTTGAAGGCAGAGGGAGTTCCAAGAACAGGCTTTTTCTGAGTCCCCATACTTCTGTCCAAACCTGTACACCTTGTTGATGATCACTGAAGTATCAAATGGCCATACTTAGTAAATTAGAGTAATCTTGTTTTCTTTTAAAATCTAGAAAATGATGATTCTAAAACTGGTTCCACTAGCTAAAAGCAGTGGCTGGCACTCTTTCTAGGGATCCCTTATGTAGTGTTCCTTTATATCTCCAAGGCCAACAGCAGATGGCAGAGTCCCTCCTGGGCTGTATTTCTCTGATCTATTCTCACCTGCTATGCTGCTTTCTTTCACGAAGAGTGCACATGATAATACTGAACTCATCCCGTCTTTAGTCAGCACAAATAGCCTATTTTTTTTCCTCTATGGCCCAGTTGCTCATGATTTTGAGACATAATCATACATCTTGTATTGACAAAAAGAATGACACTGATTTCTAGTATATAATGAAGCATATTTTGCATGACTTCTTTTCAGGAGCCAGGAAATTCAAGATGAAGACACCATCAGTAGATGAAGAAATTCTCGTTGGATGTTGCCCTCACAGAAGGGATCCAATGGGCTAGTAACAAGGAAACAAACTCCCTGTCATAATTAAACCTTTTCTATGACAGCATTATTCATTGATTTTTATTTGTAGGTCCTATCCCTCCTGACCCAGTCCAATTTTTCCAAATATATTAAAACCTGAGGATTAGTCTACAGAAAATTACATTTGCGGAAACACATTGAAGCATCATATGAAGGTGAATATTTGAAAATCTATAGTAGTGTGGGGGCAATATTCTTTATACCTCATGTACACTTAAAATCTCTAGCTACTTTCTTCCCTGTGAAAGCATGGCAGCCCACTGAGTGACTTTTTTTTGATGCATAATGATATACAAAACTTAATCACTTTGCCATATCCTGTCACCCATATCCAGCTCAAAATGCAACATCCACATGAGAGTAGAAACATAAATAAATTTAATAGTGTCTTGAAGCTAAAATTCCCAATTTAATCAAACCATCATTTAGAATCAGCTACTTAATACCAATGTGCTTTAAATGTACAAGTCACTGGGCTTTGTTGTGACTCTTTGCACAGGTCAATAGTGACCTTTAACCATTTTCATCCTCCCCACTATCCTCCATTTCTATCTTCTCAGACCCCCCTGCTGGTGCCCTTACTCTTCCAAAATATCTCCTTTTATTTAATGTGCCTTATTAAAATTATAAATTGACAATTGTCATTTTGATTTTAGCTTGTCTCACCTAACACAATTTGATGAGAAATACCTCTCTCCTTTTCTCTCTCTCTCTCTCTCTCTCTCTCTCTCTCTCTCTCTCTCTCTCTCTCTCTCTCATTTTTAAGAAATTCATCCAGTGGGGCTGGCATCTATATTTCCTCCATAGCTTGTCTATTTCACACAGTATAACAATCAACATTGATGATATGGATGTGTAGAGGTGCTTCTTAGATTTTTTTAGAACGTAAATCAACCTGGGAAGATAGTACCTCAGATGAACACTGTCTCCATCACACTGGCCTGTGGTCACCTCTGTAAGGAATGATCTTTTGTTGGTGGCTGACCTGGAAGAATCTAACCCACTATGTAGTTGGGGTCATCCCCTATAAAGAGGATGTAATGTGTGGAGGGGACTGAAAAAACATTTTTTAAGCACTTAAGATCAATGTGGCATGAACAATTAAAGTGCCCTCTAATTTGTAAGTAAATTCCATTCTTACCTATGTCCAGAATTCTGTCTACCCATATTTCAAAAGTAAGATTACGTTATCTATTTCTTCCTGTTTTACTGCATTTAATCTACGAATATCCTTGTAACCAGAAATGCTGGTAAATTTTAAAGACATTTAAAATGTGACTGGTAGATATCGGGTTTCTTTTAAGTTTAACTCAAATTTGAAAGCAGACCCAAGGTCTATGATTTCCTTGCACTTTACAAAGAATACATAATTCATGATTGCAATTGGCTTCAATGCAATGTATTCAATCCTATTAAATTCCAGCTTTGTTTGAATAAAAATTGTCCTCCTCTAACTGTGGGTTTTCATAAACTGAATATTGTGCTATCCTGTGTGTTGCCTCAAGAGTCTGGCAACATTTCTGATTCCAAGAATAGCTTAAAGATAACCAAGGGAAAGATTGGTACAGGAAAAATAACCACCAAGTATGTTGGCATGCCAGACACCGAAGACTTTCACAGAAGGAAAATAAAAAAAAAAGTAAACAAACAAACAAAACAAAACAAACAAACAAACAAGAAAAGCAAATACACAATAAAAATGGTGCAAGAGTGAATCTACTTGAGCAGCATGTGAATCAGGAAATCAGGCCATTTTTATAGGGATTCATTTATTCAATTATTCAATTATTCATTTATTCATTTATTCATTTATTCATCTATTCATCTATTCATCTATTCATCTCTTCATCTATTCATTTATTCATTTATTCATTTCATTTATTCATTTATTCATTTATTATTATTTATTCATTTCTTCATTTATTCGTTTAATTTATTCACTTATTTGCGTATTCGCTTATTGATTTATTCATTTATTTATTCGTTATTTATTCGTTTATTCGTTTATTCATTTATTCATTCATTCATTCATTCATTCATTTATTTATTTATTTATTTATTTATTTATTTATTTATTTATTTTGGATTTCTAGGAGGCCATATGAAAATATAAATTCTAGATGCTCAACGTTTCTGAGTGTAACACCAGAAGGAACCAGCCTGATAGGGGTTCTATGATGTAAGCGAGATAGGTGATGTCACAGAGAACTGGTCAGAGTTTGCACAACTATTCCACTTGGAGACGCTAGAATTCCTTGAAGTCGTGTTCAGTATCTTCACAGTGGTGAGTGAAAGCCAGGTCAGCTCCTGACCCACAAAGTCGTTCCAGAGGCTTTTGGTACCTGGCCTGTTTCAGAAGACAGAATCTTGAACACTAGGATATTTTTGTGGGGTATGCACCTTTATGGAGTAACTTGGACTCTCATAGCTCCTTAAGGCTATATGTTTTCCCTCCTTTAGTGAGTAACTGCACATTCTAATTTCTCTCATGTTTGGATTCTAGGGGAATGGATGGTCTACATTATTTGATCTCATGAGTTTATTAACCTTGCTAACAATATCTCGTTCACAATTCCACTAATATGCCAAAACTTCCATTGTCCATGTGCATTTTAGAAGATATTAGTTCTAAATTGCTGATATGGCAAGGACTTGTTGTCCCAGAAAATGTTTAGATTACATGCTGAAACAGATTTTTGATAGTATTTAGATATTATATTTAGCATTAAATCTTTTCCTTTAAAAACAATGACTATTTACTCGAAAAATTGAAATATAAAGAATTCACATTGATGGTTTGTTATGTTGCTGCTGAGAATGTTGAAGCCCTTTTTACTACCCTTTCCTTAGTAATCATGCACACACCCTGTTTCTACTCTTAATCAAACAAGCAAACACAATATCAAACTAAATATCCAACCAACCAAACAAGAAAATGCTGTGTTACTAAGATGAGTGTTGTCTTTATTCTCAACTTTGCATGCCTCCTCAATTATTATTGGCAAAGGCCAACTCACTTCACTTATCCCTCCTGTAAGCCCCTGGCCAAGATATATTTTAGATGGCTGGGCAAGCCATCTTTTGTAAAATATCTCTTCATGATTAGGTATAATTCTATCCTCTTGGGATTGTTTCCCTGTATTTAATTTCTGACATAGAATAGATCCCTGTAAATAGAAGGTAGACTGAGGGAGAAAAATCACTGAATATTTAGAAATAAAACCAAGTAATGCTGAGGCAGAAGGTTTTCAAGTTCAAAGTCACCTTGTTAAAGTGTAGCCTATGTAACTTAATAAGTCTCTGTCTCAAAATAAGGGTAAAAACAGAGCCAGAATAAAGACCAAGGAATAAAACTGGTGATTTCTAATTAGGAAACTATAAGCTTGTCATACTGTGTTGTCATAAGGTAAAGGGGAAATTCCTGGATTAACTAACAATAGAATTCACAAAAGTAAAAGTCGTTTGCAATAGTGATTGTGTTTCACATCATGAGAATGTGTACATTTGGGACATGCAACAAACATAAAAATATATTTTTCAGAAATTATTCAGAAGCAATTTGTTTCTATTCACTGAAATTAACTAGTTGAATGGACTGTATGAGTACCTCTAACCCAAACACAGCAACACAGAATTCAAGATAAGGGGGCAGTAATAAATGTCTCTTCCCTCTCTGCAGCAAAACACATGTAAAGGTCAAAAGAATAACCCAATTCAAAACAGCAGTCACTCAAAAATAAATGTTTTCAATGTTTATTTTCCAGAAAAACCTTCAGCAAGTAAGTTTCAAGCCTTTGTCTTTTTATTGTAGGTCCAATGGTTAAAGGTGATAGAAAATGTATTGATACTTCAAAAGTTGCTGCAAATGATGGCAATGTCCAATCAATCAGTAGTTGGGCCATTTCATATAAGTTACTGAATGTTTTATTGTTGGACAGAATGGTCCTCGGATAGAGGATTTGTAGTTAGGCTTCAAAACGCTGAAAAAATTCTCTGGTAACCATTCCCAGGGAGTGTTGACAAGCTTACTTGCACATTGTAATTAGGTGCAGATCTTGCATCATAAGCCCCATAACTGTAGAGGGAGAAATGATCGCCATCAGGGCCGTGAAAAGCTGGCAGTGTATTCCAGACATTCAGGAAATTGCCATACACTTGAGAAAAATTAACTCGTCCAGTACTTCCACCACTTCCAGCTGCCCCACAAAAGTTTCCATTTGCTCAGATGTTATGTAGATTTTGTCCAAAACTGTTTTGGGTTGCTCCCACCGAATACTGACTTGACCCAAAGGCACTTGGGTTTGCCCCAAGAACATACTGGCTTATCCTGAAAACATGTGGGTTTGTCGCCAAAACATTTTGGTTTGTCCAGATATTGTATGGATTTGCCACATGAGCATAGCAGTTTGTCCTGCAGGTATCTGAGTTGGTACCCAAACTATACTGGCCTGCCCCAAAAGCATTTGGACTTGTTCCAGAAGCATATTGGCCTATCCCATAAGCATCTGAGTATGTTCCAAAAGGATACTGGTTTGTCCAGAAAGCATTTTGATTTGCCCCCAAAGCATATTGGTTTATCCCGAAAGTATTTGAAAATGCTGCCAAAGCATACTGGCTCACTCCTAAGGAATTTCCGTATGTTCCCAAAGTGTATTGGCTTATACTTAAGGTGTTTGGAAGAGTATACTGGCTTGCCAAGAAGGTATTTGGGTTTGCCTCCAGAGCACAATTGATTACCCATACAGTATTTGAGCTTGACCTCAAAGTATTACTGCTTGCCATGAAAGCAGTTGAATTTGTCAAAAAAAAAAAAAAAAAAAAACATTAGAGTTCGACTGGAAAGCATTGGGGGTATCCCTGAAACCACGGACAGTTGCCAAAGGTACATCCGAGTTTGCTCTAGAAGTATATGAGTCAGCTCTGTGGGCATCTTGGTTGGCTTCTTGAGCATCGGGGTTAGCCATAGTGTGGAAGCTTGGGCTGCTTCCTCCTCTCCAATTGTTTTCTAACTCCACAGCTGGAACTGATTTTCTTGTCCTATCCTTAGCTATAGTCTTTCTTTTACTCAACTGTCTAGCTGTATATTCTTTAGGGTATGCCATTTTAACTTCACAACGACTGGAGCCAATGAAATGGTACCTGGTTTCTAAAACCTTTCTAACGGGGTTTTCATCCCTGTATTTGATAAAGCCGAAAGCTCTTCTTTCCTGCGTATCTGAACACAGTGGAAGCTCTATAGCCTCTATCTGCCCAAGTGTGCCAAAGTAAGCTCTTATTTTTTCTTTAGACATCCGCGGGTTCAGCCCACCCACAAAAATCTTTTTATTGGAGAATTGAGATACCAGGGCTTTAGCCCTTTTAAATTTTATTTTCTTGCCATCAACTTTGTGGTCTTTCACTCGAAGCACCTTCTCTACTGTGGCACTGTCTTTGAAAAGCACGAATCCAAATCCCCTAGACAGACCAGTATTTGGGTCTGTTTTTATAATAAAGTCTATTACTTCACCAAACTTAGACAAGTATTCCAGAAGTACCTGCTTGCTCATTTCTTGGGAAAGTCCCCCGATGAACATCTTACTAGCATCCTGTTCGTTCTTGGTGGCACCGATTTTGAACCCTTCCCGAAATTGGTCTCTTTCATTATCCTTTCTCACAGCGAGACTGGCAGTATTCATGGTTTATAGGCTGGATGGAGGTGATTTGACTGTTGGATAAACACTGGCCTAGGCACAAATGGCGGGGGCATAGCTGTCCTCAGGGAGTCGAGGAAATTATTGCACAACCGTGACAAAATAGAAACAAGCATTATAACTAGAGACAAGGCAGGAGCTGCCTCTCATTCTAAATTGGGGGTGTGGGGGTGGGGAAGGATGCGGGGGGGGGCAGTGATAGTGTCTGATTTGTCCCTAAAAGGTGTTGATGCTTGCAATGTAAAAAGCAGCCCTACCTATAGACTTTCTTTTTGTGTTTATAACACCCCCAAAAGGAATAGTATGGTAGAAAAGGAAGCCTTTTCGATGTTGATTCTGTCTTTTCATGTTACATCTCTTTGAATTTTGTTAAAAACAATTTATTTTTCCTGAACATTTCTTTGAATGTTCAAAAAACTCTTCACTTCATACTTTAGATGTGCTTCATATTAATCTTCACTATTTGAAATAAGACTGAAATGGGAAAGTAATACAAAGTTGAGACATCCTACAGGAAAAACAGAATGTCTATGGGTTTGTATATTTTACCAAAGGACTCTAAAGGAACATTTTAAAATAAAAGCTTCACTGAGATTCATTTATAACATTTACCCTTTAAATGTAAAATGCATTTACATTGTAGTGATAATATTTAGGAAATGTGCCATCATCTTCTAAGTCTGTAAACCATTTAAGCAGTCACTCCTCATTTCTGGATGACCCACTTAATGGTATAATATGTTGGTTTTCTCTTTTATTTCTCATAATACTGTTTTCCAGATGCTGTAATATACAATAATATTTTCTTCTTTATCCATTGTGTGGATGTAGTAAATTTTGTTTTCATAATTTACAATATCACTTACCATTTTGTTTTTTTCCTTTATTCCATATATGAAAACATTCACACACACACACACACACACACACACACACACACAATTCACACACACACACACACACACACACACACACACACACACACACACAGTGGACTTTTTTCTGGCAACCATTTTTGTTTGTTTGTTTGTTTCTTTCTTTCTTTCTTTCTTTCTTTTTTTCTTTCTTTCTTTCTTTTTTGTGGACAGTTAAATATATACTCCCCATTTTTCTCTTCTATTGAGAAAGCATTTAATATTGAGATTTTTTTCCCAATATTTAAAACACACAGATCAAATTTTAGAATTTTTTTTTCTTTTTTTTTGGGCAATTTCTGTGCTTGTCACTACCCATTAGATATAATGTACTTGTTTGTCTATTATTTCCTCCTTCTAATATTATTCCTATGAAAAGGGAGATTTTATGTGTCTCCATAATTTTTCCCAAAGTTCATGTATAGAACTATTCTAGAGGAATATTAATGTTTATGGCATCATTACTATGTTAAGAATCATGGCCAACTATCCCTCTCCAAATTGAAGGCTTAAATATTAAGAATAATTTAAATACCAGAAATTAAGCTACATTCTATAAATACCTTCAGGACTCGACAGTTGCAACTTACCACATAATGGTCTTTATGCTTGCCTCCTTGATTCAATGGATGGGACCAGTTTAAAGTTGGAAAATGTTGAATGTGAAGATATAAAATACAGCTTCATGGCATGATAGATGCCCCAGTGGAGGAAAGTTGAGAGCAGGGAAGTGGGTGTGGGTGGGTGAGTAGAGGAACACCCTCTTTTGAGCAGGGGGAGAGAGGATGGGATACAGAATTTCTGAGAGGCGGGAAACCAGGAAAGGAGATAACATTTGAAGTGTAAATAAATAAAATATCCAATAAAAATAAGTAAACATAAAAAAGATAGCTTCATAATATGCTGATGAATATGATCAATTTTCTATGGATATAACTTGCCAAGAAACAGCAATTTTTTTTTAAATATTCACTATTCCACCATCATTTTTCCCTTTGAATCAAAGTGTTATGACCATCCATAGAAGATTTCACTGGAAGCCAGGTAAAACAGTTTTCTATCACTTTTCTTAACATGGACAAATTTCACATATGAAAATTCCACTTGAGAACTCTCTTAGCTGTCAAAGCCACCATTCCTGTAAGAAGAGGCCTTTGTAATTAACAAAATATTTCTATAGGTGGGTTAGTAAAGGTTCTCTAGGGAAAAAGATCTTCTCTTTCTGTTTACATACCGTTACATGCACACACATACACTCATAGGCAAACACATACACACAGCTTCACACACAACCTAATACACACACAGACACACAAGCACACGTACAAACACACGTTCAAGCACACACACACACACACACATATACTGGAGTGGGTTGATGAAATGACAGGGAAGGAATGCACTTGCTAGCAAGGCAAGAGCAAGAAGGCAAGAACAAGAAGCTTTCTTTTTCCATGTCCTTTTGTAAGCTCCAGCAGAGGAGTGTATTCCTGCCTCAAGATCCAGATTAATAGCATGTTTCTTCTTGACTCAATGGTTAAAACCAAGTCCCTCCCTCCCAAGAAATCCCACAGGTTTGTTCTAAATTTCTCGATTGTAGTTCACTCCAGAGGTAGTCAAGTTGACAACCAAGAGTAGCCATCACAATAGGTTTTTAGTATATTTATCTAGGCCCTGTGATGTCTGTAGTTATATCAGTTAAATTTCTCATGAAATGTGGGTGTTTTATTCTGTAAGAATTATCATCTCTTTGAATCAATAGACTATTTCCATACATGGCACCAAGAAAACAATAATGAAAACAGTTTCTTTAAGAATGAATAATATTGTCAATAAAATTGAAGTGTAAGGAAAATAAGTTATTTCACAAGGAAAACTTAATCCTTTAGCAAAAGTTTGCTATATCATACTTTTATTATATTTGGGACCCTGTCTTACTCTAAATTTTTCAGCTTGCTTAACATTGTAGTAGTCCCTTAGATTTTTTTTCTTGAGAACCTACAATAATTTTCTATACATCATGTTACCTTACATCTAATACCCATTTCATTCTTACCATCTTTCCCACTATCTAGTAGCAGCTGGTCTAATAAAAAAAAATGGTGTGAACCCCATATGTATATATTTTTGTATTTTTAGTGACCATGGATTGTTATTATATTTGAGAAGATTAGGAGACATGGCTTTGTTTGAAGAAGTGTCTTATTGAGTGTAGCCTTTGAAGAGTCAAAAGCCCACACCAAGCTTATTGTCACTTTCTCTGCCTATGGATGAGAAAGTAGTTCTTAACTACTACTCTAACATCTGCCAGCATTCTACCATGCTTCCGGGAACTGATCAATTTTAGGGACATTTTTGAATTCTTGTGTATTTTTTCTTTTCTTTTCTTTTCTTTTCTTTTCTTTTCTTTTCTTTTCTTTTCTTTTCCTTTCTTTTCTTTTCTTGTTTTTTTTTTTTTTTTAGAATTTTAGGGGTTTTTTTCAGCATTCTATTGTAAATTTTATTTATTTATTTCTTCATTTTACTGGTTTTGAAAAAAAAAGAGAGAAATGATAGAAAGAAAGAAAGAAAGAAAGAAAGAAAGAAAGAAAGAAAGATAGGAAGGAAGAATGAAAGAAAGGAAGGAAGAAAGAGAGAAAGAGAGAAAGATAGAGTAAAAGAAAGAAAGAATCGAACTTTAGGGCCATTTTTGCCATCTTTGGTTTTGTTTTTTTTTGAATTTTAGGGTTTTGTTTTGTTTTGTTTTATGGTTTGTAGGGTTTTAGAAGAGTGTTTTACAGTTTTTTTTTTCTTTCTAAAGTATTTTTAGGTTTTTTTTTTTCTTTCTGTTTTTATTAAAGGATTTTTAATGTATTTCAGGGTATTGGGTTTTCATTTAGGATTCTGGAAATTTATTTCTTTTAATATTTCAACGTTCTTCTTAGTTATTGTTGTTATTGTTGTTCTTGAATATTTATTTATATTTGATGATTTTAATTTTGGCATTTCATAGTTTTAGACTTACCAAGCAATGGTGGCCCATGCCTTTAACCCACCAATTGAGAGAAAGAGGTAGGTGAAATATTTATTTCAAGGCCAGCCTTGGCTTCAGAGTGAGCTCCAGGACAGTCAGAGATGGAAAGAGAACCAGAGTCTCCAAAACCTCAAAAAAAAAAAAAAAAGAAAGAAAGAAAGAAAGGAGGGAGGGAGGGAGGGAGGGAGGGAGGGGAGGGAGGGAGGGAGGAAGAAAAGAAGGAAAGAAAAAATAAAGAGAGAATGGAAAGAATTTTAGGGACCGTTTTGGCTTCTTGTGTGTATATATATATATATATATATATATATATATATAATTTGAGTTTTTTTATTTTTGTTTTTTAGGGTTTGTAGGGTTTTTATAAGAGGGTTTTTTTGTTTTCAGTCTTCCAGTGTGTTTTTAGTGTTTTTTTTTTCTCGTTTTTTTGTTTTTTTGTTCGTTTGTTTAGTATTTTAGTGTGTTTTAGGCTTTTGGCATTTTATATAGGCTCCAGGGTTTGGGTTTTTTTTGGTTTTTGATTTTTTTGTGTTTGTGTTTTTTTGATTTGTTTTGTTTTAGTTTTTTGGTTTCTTTTTTAGTATTTTAATGTTTTTGTTTTTGTTTTCATTTTTGTTTTTGTTTTTTGTGTGTATGTGTGTGTGTGTTCTTGACAATTCATTTAAAATTTTAGGGTTTAATTTTGTTGTTTTATAGTTTTAGGTTTGCTAGGCCATGGTGACCTCTGCCCTTAAATCCAGCAATTGGGATGAACAGGTATGTGGTTTTTGAGTTCAAGGCAAGCCTGGTCTACAGGATGAATCCCAGGACAGCCACAGATACAAAGAGAAGTACAGTCTTTAAAAACTCAAAAAAGGAAGCCAGGCATGGTGGTGCATGCCTTTAATCCCTGAAAGAAGGAAAGAAAGAAAGAAAGAAAGAAAGAAAGAAAGAAAGAAAGAAAGAAAGGAAGAAAGAAAGGAAGAAAAAAGAAAGAAAGAAAGAAAGAAAGAAAGAAAGAAAGAAAGAAAGAAAGAAAGAAAGAAAGAAAGAAAGAAAAGAAAGAAAGAAGAAAGAAAGAAAGAGAGAAAGAAAAAAGGAAAGAAAATAAGAAATGAACTTTAGGGCCATTTTTGTTTTTTTGTTTTTTTTAGAATTTTAGGGTTTTTGTTGTTTTCATGGTGTGTAGAATTTTTATAAGAGACTTTTAGAGTTTTCTTTTTTTTGTTGTTGTGTTTTGTTTTGTTTTTCGGCTTCCAATATATTTTTTTTTTTTTTTAAGGATTTTAGTTCGTTTCCCGTTTTTGAGGTTTTATTTTTGGTTTCAGGGGCTTTTTTTGTTTTGTTTTTTTATTTTAATGTTCTTCTTAGTTTTTTCTTTTTGTTGCTATACTTCTGGAATTTTATTTTTATATGAAGGTTTTAATTTTGGTGTTTCAAAGTTTTAGGGTTGCCAGGCAATGGTGGCCCATGCCTTTAACATAGCACTTGTGAAAAAGTGGTAGGGGATTTTTGAGTTCAAGGCCAACATTGTCTACAGAGAGAGATCCAGGACAGCCAGAGATGCACAGAGAACCACACTCTCCAAAACAAAACAAAACTAAACAAAACAAAGAAGGAAGGAAGGAAGGAAGGAAGGAAGGAAGGAAGGAAGGAAGGAAGGAAAAAAGAAATAAAGGAAGGAAGAAGGAAGGAATAAAATAAAAAATGCAAAGTGTTTCAAGGACATTTTTTACTTCCTTTGCATTATTTTATTTTATTTTATTTTATTTTATTTTTAGAATTTTAGTGTTTTCTGTAATGGTTTGTAGGGTTTTATATATGTTCTGGTTTTTTGTTTTTGTTGTTTTTTTTTTTGTTTTGTTTTGTTTGTTTTGTTTTGTTTGTTTGTTTATTTTTTTCCTTTTTTCAGACTTCCAGTGTCCTTTTCTTGTTTTTTTCTTTTTTTTTAAGAATTATAGTGTGCTTTAGAGTTGTGGGGTTTTATTTAGGTTCAGATTTTTAAAAAATTATTATTATTTTAATGTTTTTTATCGTTTTAATTTTTTTAATTTATTTGTGTGTGTGTGTGTGTATGGGTTCTTGAATATTTATTTAAAAAATTAGGGTTTTAATTTTGGTATTTTATAGTTTTAGGGTTGCCAGGCAATGGTGTTCCATGTCTTCAAACCTAGCACTTGGGATGATCATACCCAGTCTCCCAAAATTGAAAAAAGAAAAAAGAAAAAAGAAACAAAGAGAGAAAGAGAAAGAGAGAGAGAGAGAGAGAGAGAGAGAGAGAGAGGGAAGGAGGGAGGGAGGGAGGGAGGGAGGGAGGGAGAGGGAGGGAGGGAGGGAGGGAGGAAGGAAGGAAGGAAGGAAGGAAGGAAGGAAGGAAGGAAGGAAGGAAGAATGAATAAAATAAAGAATGTAAAGAGTTTTAGGGACAAGTTTGGCTTCCTTGGCAATTTTTTTTCTCTTAATTTTAGCGTTTATTTTTTTTTTTAATGGTTTGTAAGGATTTTTATATGTGTTCTATTTATTTTTTCAGACTACCAGTGTCTTTTTCGTGCTTTTTCTAGTTTTTTAAAGAATCATAGTGTGCTTTTTAGAGTTTTAGGGTTTTAATTAGGTCCAAGTCTTTATTTTTTTAATTATTATTTTAATATTGTTCTGAGGTTTTTAATTTTTAAATTTATTTGTGTGTGTGTGTGTTCTTAAATAATCATTTTAAAAATTAGGGTTTTAATTTTGGTGTTTCATAATTTTAGGATTCCCAGGCAACGATGGCCCATGTCTTTAAACCCACCACTTAGGTTGAACAGGTAGGTGATTTCTGAGTTTAAGGCCAGCCAGGTTTACAGAGTGAGTTCCAGGACATCCAGAGACAAAAACAGAATTACAGTCTAAAAAACTCAAATACTCAAAAAAAAAAAAAAAGGCCAGGCTAGGTAGTGCTAGCCTTTAATCCCAAAACAAAAAAACAAACAACAACAACAACCTAAAAAAACAAAAAACGAAACAACAACAACAACAAACCCAAACAAACAGAAAAAAAAAAAGAAAATAATTTTAATGACATTTTTGATATTGTGTATTTTTTTTAATTTTAGGTTTTTTCTTTTCTTTTTCTTTTTTTTTTTCTTTTTCTTTTTCAGGGATTGTAGTGTTTTTAGTAGCGTGTTTTTAAAATTTGTTTGTTATTTCCTTTCAAGCTTCTAGTATTTTTTGTTTTTTTGTTTTTTGTTTATCTTTCTTACTCGTTTTGAAAAGATGTTAGTGTATTTAAGAGTTTTGGTGTTTCATTTAGTCTTCGGGATTTTATTTTTTATTATTTTAATGTTTTTCTTATTTTTTTTTGGTTTTTTTTTTGTTTTCTTTTTTTTGTGGTGTGTGTGTTCTTGAAATTTATTTAAAATTTTGGTGTTTTAATTTTAGATTTCATAATTTTACAGATGCCAGGTAATTGTGGCCCATGAGTTTAATGTAGCACTTGGGAGGAAGAGGTAGGAAATATTTGAGTTGGAGTACAGCCTATTCTACAGAGTGCCTTCCAGGAGAACCAGAGATACACAGAGATACCCAGTCTCCCAAAACTCAAAAGAAAAGAGAGAGAGAGAGAGAGAGAGAGAGAGAGAGAGAGAGAGAGAGAGAGAGAGAGAGAGAGAGAGAGAGAGAGACAGAGAGAGAGAGAGAGAGAGAGAGAGAGAGAGAGAGAGAGAAAGGGAGAAAGGGAGAAAGAAAGGAAGAAGGAAGGAATAAAATAAAGAATGTAAAGAGTTTAAGGGACATGTTTGGCTTTCTTTGCGGGTTTTGTTTGTTTGTTTGTTTGTTTTTTTAGAAATCTAGTCTTTTTTTTTTTAATTGTTTGTAGGGTTTTATATGTGTGGTTTTTTGTTTGTTTGTTTGATTTTGTTTTTTTCAGACTACCAGTGTCCCTTCTCTCTCCAGAGATAACCAGAGATACCCAGTCTCCCTAAACTCAAAAGAGAAGAGGGGGGAGAGAAATTGAAAGAGAGATGAGAGAGAGAGAGAGAGAGAGAGAGAGAGAGAGAGAGAGAGAGAGAGAGAGAGAGAGGAAGAAGGAGAAGAAAAAGTAGAAGAAGAAGAAGAAGAAGAAGAAGAAGAAGAAGAAGAAGAAGAAGAAGAAGAAGAAGAAGAAGAAAGAAGAAGAAGGAGAAGAAGGTTGAAGGAGAAAGAGAAGGAGGAGAAGGAGAAGGAGAAGGAGAAGGAGAAGGAGAAGGAGAAGAAGAAGAAGAAGAAAGAAGAAGAAGAAGGAGAAGGTTGAAGGAGAAAGAGAAGGAGGAGAAGGAGAAGGAGAAGGAGAAGGAGAAGAAGAAGAAGAAAGAAGAAGAAGAAGGAGAAGAAGGTTGAAGGAGAAAGAGAAGGAGGAGAAGGAGAAGGAGAAGAAGAAGAAGAAGAAGAAGAAGAAGAAGAAGAAGAAGAAGAAGAAGAAGAAGAAGAAGAAGAAGAAGAAGAAGAAAGAAGAAGAAGAAGAAGGGAAGGAAGGAAGGAAGGAAGGAAGGAAGGAAGGAAGGAAGGAAGGAAGGAAGGAAGGAAAGAAGGAAGGAAGGAAGGAAGGAAGGAAATAAAGACTGTAAAGAGTTTTAGGGACAATTTTGGTTTTCCTTTGCATTTTGTTTTATTTTTAATTTTAGCTTTTTTTTTTAATAATTTGTAGGGTTTATAAATGTGTTCTCTTTTTATTTTTTTATTTTTTAATTTTTATTTTTTCCAGACTACCAGTGTCCTTTAAGTGTGGTTTTATAGTTTATTAAAGAATCATGGAGTGCTTTGAGAGTTTTGGGGTTTTATTCAGGTCCCATTTTTTTTATTATTTTTATTATAATGCTGTTATTAGGTTTTTAATTTTTAATATATATTTGTGTGTGTGTGTGTGTCTGTGAATGTTTGTTCTTCAATATTTATTTATAAATTTAGGGTTTTAATTTTGGTGATCAGAGTTTTAGGGTTGCCATGCAATGGTGGCCCATGCCTTTAAACTTATTCTCCCAAATCTCAAACTATAAAAAAGAAACAGAGAGAGAGAGAGAGAGAGAGATGGGGAGGGAGAGAAGGAGTGATGGAGTGAATAATCAAGGAAGGAAGAAGGAAGAAGGGAGAAGGAAGAAGGAAGGAATAAAATAAAAATGTAAAGTGTTGTAGGGATAATTTTTCCTTCCTTTGCATTTTTTTTAATAATGTTAGCAGTTTTTTATTTTTAATTTTTTTATTTTTTTAAATAGTTTGTAGGGTTTTTATATGTGTGTTCGTTTTTTGTTTTTTTGTTTTTTGTTTTTTTTTTGTTTGTTTGTTTTGTTTTTGTTTTTTTCAGACTACCAGTGCCCTTTCCATATTTTATTCTAGATTTTTAAAGCATCATATTGTGCTTTTAGAATTTTGGGGTTTTATTTAAGTTCAGGTTTATCTTTTTTTAATTATTATTATTATTATTTTAATGTTTTTCTTAGGTTTTAATTTTTAAATTATTTTTTTCGTGTGTGTGTGTTCTTGAATATTTATTTAAAAATTTAGTGTTTTAATTTTGGTGTTTTATAGTTTTAGGTTTGCCAGGCAATGGTGGCCCATTCCTTTAATCCCAGCATTTGGGATGAACCGGTAGGTGACTTTTGAGTTCAAGGCCAGCCGAGTCTACAGACTGACTTCCAGGAAACCCAGAGAAACAAAGAGAATTACAGTCTTCAAAAACTCAAAAAAAAAAAAAATAATAAGCTAGGTGTGGTAGCATTAATCCCAAAAGAAAGATTCAAAAACAGAACCAAAAAAAGAGAACAATTTTAGGGACGTTTTTGGCTTCTTCTGTATTCCTCATCCCCCCCCCACACACACACAAACAAACAAGTGATTATAGTGTTTTTAGTAGAATGTTTTAAAGTTTGTTTGTTGGTTGGTTTTCTGGCTTATAGTATATTTTTTATGTGTTTTTATCCTTTCTTTCTGATTTTGAAAAGATTTTAGTGTGTTTTAGAGTTTGGGTTTTATTTAGTTTTCGGGATTTTATTTTTTAGTATTTTAATGTTTTTCTAAGTTTTTTGTGGTATGTGTGTCCTTGAATATTTCTTTAAAATTTTGGTGTTTTATTTTGTTTTTTCATAGTAAATTTGTTTTAAAATTAGTGTCATATATAGTCTTCATATTTTAACAAAATCTATTTATATATTGTATATTAATATTTCCCTTCAAAGATACAGTATTAATTTTTTTACAAAAGTAAAAATTTTAGGTAAATGTGAAAGTAGCATTCTTATCTTTTGTTTCCAGTAATGTCTCTTGTCTTTCACGTTGTTTTACACAAAAATATACTTTTCAGTTCTGGTCTTATGTCATCAATCATCCTTCTAATCTAATACTTTGTGAAAAAGTGGTTGCTAAATATTACCGATAATACAAAAGTAAAGAGTAGGTTATTTTTTGTTCTTGTTGTTGTTTTCAGGATATTTAGAGATATTTCTCTAAATTTTATGATACTTAGTAAATTTCAGTGTCTCCTTAAAATTTATTCTTATATAACAAAATTATCAGAATTTTGATTTTTTGCTTGTCTTCCCTTTTTTATCAGAAGTTATCTGAAAAATAGAAATTGATTTCAGCATGTACTGAAAATCTCTTTGCTTTCCATTAGGTATATACCACATTTTTGATGGCCTGTATATTCTCTTTTAAAGTCTTTTTGAAATTCTTCTTAATATTTTAAAGATAGAAATACTCCTCGCAAATGATGTTGGTCTGTTTTGAGTCTGCAATTTCCACATGACAGACAGTAGCCATGTATGTTGTGCTTTTGAAATAAAACATTAATTTATTATTGTTTTGAAATAAAACATTATAATTGAGATACACTATAAATTAAATTATAGTAGATTCCAGTTTAAGGAAATGCATAGAGCAATGTATAAAAGTACCGGTAAATGTTTTGATTACAAGCTGTGACAGAATTTTGATAGTATTTAAATATTATATTTAGCATTAAAACACTATTTTTAAACAACAATTATTTATTAGAAAAATTTAAATGTATAAAATTCACATTGATGGTTCGTTATGTTGCTGCTGAGTATGTTGAAGCCCTTTATACTACCTTTTCCTAGTAATCAAGCACATACCCTGTTTCTCCTCTTAAACAAACAAGTAAGCAAACACAATATCATACTAAATAGCCAAACAAACAAACAAGAAACTGGTGTGTTACTCTGATGAGTGCTATCTTTATTCTCAACTTCGCATGCCTTCTCGCATAGTATTGGCAAAGGCCAACTCACTTCACCCATCCCTCCTGTAAGCCCCAGGCCAAGATATATTTTAGATGGCTGGGCAAGCCATCTTTTGTAAAAATTTTTTAATACTTTGCTATATTTCTATGCTCTAGGGATTGTTTCCCTGTATTTAATTTCTAACATAGAATAAATCCCTGTAAATAGAAGGTAGACTGATGGAGAAAAATCACTGAATATTTAGAAATAAAACCAAGTAATGCTGAGGCAGAAGGATTTCAAGTTCAAAGTCACCTTGTTAAAGGGTAGCCTATGTAACTCAATTAATCTCTGTCTCAAAATAGAGGTAAAAAGAGTGCCAGAATAAAGAACAAGGAATAAAGCTGATGATTTCTAATTAGGAAACAATAAACTTGTCATACTGTGTTGTCATAAGGTAAAGGGGAAATTCCCAGATAAATCAACAATAGATTTCACAAAACTACACGTCGTTTTGCAAAAGTGAATGTGGTTGACATCATGAGAATGTGTACATTTGGGACAAGCAACAAACATATACATATAGTTTTTCAGAAAGTATTCAGAAGCAATTTGTTTCTATTCACTGAAATTAACTAGTTGAATCGACTGTATGAGTAAATTTAACCCAAACACACCGACACAGAATTAAAAAGCAGGTGCAGTAACAAAACTCTCTTTCCTCTCTTCAGCAACGCACAAGTAAAGGTCAAAAAAATAACCCAATTAAAAATAGAAGTCACTCAAAAATAAATGTTTTCAATGTTTATTTTCCTTAAAAACTTTCAGCAAGAGAGATTCAAGCCTTTGTCTTTTTATTGTAGCTCCAATGTCAAAAGGTGATAGAAAATGTATTAATAATAAAAAAGTTGCTGCAAATAGTGGCAATGTCCAATCAATCAGTAGTTGGGCCATTTCATATAAGTTACTGAATTTTTCATTGTTGGACAGCATGGTCCTTCGATAAAGGCTTTGTAGTTAGGCTCCAAAACGCTCAATAAATTCGCTGGTAATCATTACCAAGGAGAGTTGACTGGCTTATTTGCACATTGTAATTAGGTGCAAATCTTAAGTCATAAACCCCATAACTGTAGAGGGAGAAATAATCGCCATTAGAGCCGTGGAAAGCTGGCAGTGTATTGCAGACATTCAGGAAATTGCCATATACTTGAGAAAAATTAATTCCTCGAGTGATTCCACCACTTCCAGCTGCCCCACAAAAGTTTCCATTTTCTCCGAAGTTATGTTGATTTGGTCCAAAATTGTTTTGTGTTGCTCCCACAGAATACTGATTTGATCCGAAGGCATTTGGGTTTGCCCCAAGAACATATTGGCGTGTCCTGAAACCATTTGGGTTTGTTGCGAATACATAGTAGTTTGGCCAGATATTGTACGGATTTGCCACAAGAGCATAGCAGTTTGTCCTGCAGGAATCTGAATTTGTACACAAACTACACTGGCCTGCCCCAAAAGCATTTGGACTTGTCCCAGAAGCATATTGGCCTATCCCATAAGCATCTGAGTATGTTCCGAAAGGATACTGGTTTGTCCAGAAAGCATTTTGATTTCCACCAAAATACATTGGTTTATCCCGAAAGTATTTGGGTACGCTGCCAAAGCATACTGGCTTACTCCTAAGGAAATTGGATATGTTCCCTAAGTGTATTGGCTTGTTCTTAAGGTGTTTGGAACTGTCCCAAGAGTATACTGGCTTACCAAGAAAGTATTTCAGTTTGCCTCACAGAGCACAGTGGCTTAACCATACAGTATTTTAGCTTGACCTCAAAGCATTACTGCTTGCCATGAAAGCAGTTGAATTTGTCACAAAAACATTGGAATTCGCCTGGAAAGCATTGGGGGAAATATCTGAAACCACGGGCATTTGCCAAAGGTATATCCGAGTTTGCTCTTGAAGTATATGAGTCAGCTCTGTGGGCATCTTGGTTGGCTAAGTGAGCATCGGGGTTAGCCATAGTTTGGAAGCTTGGGCTGCCTCCTCCTCTCCAATTGTTTTCTAACTCCACAGCTGGAACTGATTTTCTTGTCCTATCCTTAGCTATAGTCTTTCTTTTATTCAGCTGTCTAGCTGTATATTCTTTAGGGTATGCCATTTTAACTTCACAACGACTGGAGCCAATGAAATGGTACCTGGTTTCTAAGACCTTCCTAACGGGGTTTTCATCCCTGTATTTGATAAAGCCGAAAGCTCTTCTTTCCTGCGTATCTGAACACAGTGGAAGCTCTATAGCCTCTATCTGCCCAAATGTGCCAAAGTAAGCTCTTATTTTTTCTTCAGACATCCGCGGGTTCAGCCCACCCACAAAAATCTTTTTGTTGGGGAATTGAGATTCCAGGTCTTTAGCCCTTTTAAATTCTATTTTCTTGCCATCAACTTTGTGGTCTTTCACTCGAAGCACCTTCTCTACTGTTGCACTGTCTTTGAAAAGCACGAATCCAAATCCCCTAGACAGACCAGTATTTGGGTCTGTTTTTATAATAAAGTCTATTACCTCACCAAACTTAGACAAGTATTCCAGAGGTACCTGCTTGCTCATTTCTTGGGAAAGTCTCCTGATATACATCTTACTGGCATCCTGTTCGTTCTTGGTGGCATCGATTTTGAACCCTTCCTGAAATTGGTTTCTTTCATTATCCTTTTTTCACATCGAGGCTGGCAGTGTTCATGGTATATAGGCTGGATGGAGGTGATTTGACTGTTGGATAAACACTGGCCTAGGCACAAATGGTGGGGGCATAGCTGTCCTCAGGGAGTAGAGGGAAATTATTGCACAACAGTGACGAAATTGTAACAAGCATTATAACTAGAGTCAACGCAGGAGTTGCCTTGTATCCTAAACAGGGGTGGGGGTGGGGAAGCGTGGAGGGGGGGCAGGGGGCAGGGATAGTGTCTGATTTTTCCCTCAAAGGTTTTAATGCTTTCCATGTAAAAAGGAGGCCTGCCCATAGACTTTCTATTTGTGCTCTAGGGCCCCCAAAAAGAATAGTAAAATAGTTATAATAATAGAAAAGGAAGCCTTTTCCTTGTTTCTGTCTTTTCATGTTACATCTCTTTGAATTTTGTTAAAACCAAGTTATTTTCCTGGAAATTTCCTTGAATGTTGTAAAATAAATTCATTTCATACTTTAGATGAATTTCATATTAATCTTCACTATTTGTAATAGGCCTGAAAGGGAAAAGTGATACAAAGTTGAAACATCCTAAAGGTAAAACTAAATGTCTATGGGTTTGTATATTTTACAAAAGGGCTCTAAAGAAAAAAATTAAAATAAGAGCTTCAGTGAGTTTCACTTATAATGAACCATTTTAATGTAAAATGCATTTCCAGGATTATTTCTCATAGTAATAATTATTTAGGTAATGTGCCATCATCTTCTGTGTTCTGTATTCCATTTAAGCAGTCACTCCTCATTTCTGGGTAACCCACTTAATGTTATAATATGTTGGTTTTCTCTTTTATTTCTCATAATACTGTTTTCCAGATGCTGTAATATACAATAGTAGTTTCTTCTTTATCCATTTTGTGATTATAGTATATTTTGTTTTCATAATTTACAATATCACTTGCCAGATTGGATTTGTTCCACTGTTCCATATATGCAAAACACACACACAAACACACACACACACATACACACTCACACATACATACACACACACACACTTAGATGATTTTTTTTCTGGCAACCATTTTTGTTTCTTTTTTTATGAATAGTTAAGTATATATCTCCCATTTTTCACTTCTATTGAGAAAGCATTTAATATTGGGATTTTTTCCCAATATTTAAAGCTCACAGATCAAATTTTAGATTTTTTCTTTTCTTTTGGCAATTTCTGTCCTTGTCCCTACCCTTTAAATATAATGAAGTTGATTGTCTATTACTTCCTCGTTTTAATATTATTCCTTTGAAAAGGAAGATTTTAAGTGTCTCCATAATTTTTCCCACAGTTCATGTATAGAATCAATCTAGAGGAATAGTTAATGTTTATGGCATCATTGCTATGTTACAAATCATGGCCAACTATTCCTCTCCAAATGGAAGGCTGAAATATTAAGAATAAATTAAAAACCAAAAAGGAAGCTGCATTCCAAAAATCCCTTCAGATCTTGACATTTGCAGCTAAGCACATAATGTTCTTTTTGCTTGTCTCCCTGATCCAATAGATGGAACTAGTTCAAAGCTGGAAAATGTTGGATGTGAAGATATAAAATATAGCTTCATGGTTTGATAGATGCCCCAGTGGAGGAAAGTTGAGAGCAGGGAAGTGAGTGTGGGTGGGTGAGTGGAGGAACACAATCTTTTGAGCAGGGGGAGAGAGGTTGGGATACAGAGTTTCTGAGAGGGGGGAAACCAGGAAAGGGGATAACATTTGAAGTGCAGATAAATAAAATATCCAATAAAAATAAGTAAACCTAAAAAATGTAGCTTCATAACATGCTGATGAAAGTGATCAATTGTCTATGGATATTATTTGTCAAGAAAGAGCTTTCTTTTTTATTTTTATTTTTTTAAAGATTCACTATTCCAAAATGATTTTCCGTTTTGGAATCAAAGTGTTATGACCATCCATAGAAGTTGTCACTGGAAGCCGGGTCAAACTGTATTCTATCACTTTTCTGAACATGGACAAATTTCGGTGTTTCACATACACATATGAAAATTCCACTTGAGAACTCTCTTAGCTGTCAAGGCCACCATTCCTGTAACAAGCGGCCTTTGTAATTAACAAAAAATATTTTTATAAGTGGGTTAGTAAAGGTTCTCTAGGGAAACAGAACTTATCTTTCTGTTTACATACATATACAAGCACATACATGTACACATAGGCACATACAAAAACACAGCTACACACACAGGTAAACACACACAGAGACACACACACATACGTACATGGATACATGCACACACACAGTGGGGTTGGGGGATGATATGCCAGAGAAGGAATGCACTTGCTACCAAGGCAAGAATAAGAAGGCAAAGAACAAAAAGCTTTCTTTTTCCATGTCCTTTTGTAAGCTCCAGCAGAGGAGTGCATCCCTGCCTCAAGATCTAGATTAATAGCATGTTTCTTCCTGACTCAATGGTCTGGATTAGAATTGGATTCACCAACTTCAACCCAAGTCCCTCCCAGCCAAGAAATCCCACAGGTTTGTTCTAAATTTCTCGATTGTAGTTCACTCCAGAGGTAGTCAATTTGACAACTAAGAGTAGCCATCACAATAGGTCTTTACTATAGTTATCTAGGCTCTGTGAAGTCTGTAGTTAAATGAGTTAAATTGCACATGAAATGTGGGTGTTTTATTCTCTAAGAATTATCATCTCTTTGAATAAATGTACTATTTCCATACATGGCACAAAGAGAACAATAAAGAAAACACTTTCTTTAGGAATGAATAATATTGTCAATAAAATTGAAGTGTAAGGAAAATAAGTTATTTCACAAGGTAAAACTTAATCCTTTAGCACAAGTTTACTATATTGTACTTTTATTATATTTGAGATCCTGCCTAATTCTAAACTTTTCAGCTAGCTTATCATTGGAGTAGTCCCTAGGAGTTTTTCTTGAGAACCTACAATAATTTTCTATACATCAATGTTACCTTACATCTGATACCCATTTCATTCTTGCCATCCTTCCCACTATCTGGTAGCAGCTGGTTTAATTAAAAAAAAATGGAGTGAATCCCATAGGTATATATATATTTGAATGTTTAGTCACAACGGATTGTTATTACGTTTGAGAAGATTAGGAGTCATGGCTTTGTTCGAAGAAGTGTTTTAGTGAGTGTAGCCTTTGAGGAGTCAAAAGCCCATACCAATCTCAGAGTCAATGAAAGACTCCAAACTCCCAAAGGGAGGCACTTACTCAAGCCTCGGGTCAGCCACGCACCCAAGAAGACACTGAGACCGGTACTTAAGATGTATTGGGAGTAAGATTTAATATAGCAACGACAAGAAAGCAAACAGAAAGCACATATACCAGATATCTGGGGTCGGATCTCATGCAGCAGGTGCAGAGGAGATTCGGCAATTAGCCCAAACTTTTCACCAGCTTTTATAGGTAGGAGGTAAGGGGGGAGCAGGGCAGGGAAAATACAGGTTTTACGTCACTAAGTGATTCAGCCAAGGGTTTTTCCAAAGTGCTTTTGCAACCGCGTCCCACACTTTGGTCATGTACTTGATTCATTGGAACTGTGGTTTTTACTCACACCCTTATCTCAAAAATGTCCCTGGCACAGTCCTTAGTTGGGAGGGGTTGGACTGGGTTCGTTCCAGGAGACCCTTATCTCAGAAATGTCCCCGGAACAGTTTTCATTTGAGAGGGGGTCTGACTCTGGTGTGAGAGTTCAGAATGTACTCTGGGGTGAGAAGTTCAGGAGGGTTCCGGGAACAATCTCCAGATGGGAGGGGTAGGAGGGCTCTGAGTTGGAGAGTTCAGTAATTTTCCTCTTTCATTCCCCACTTCTCTTTTTGTGAATAGCTCTAATCTTAGAGCTGGGTCTTGGCCTCCTGGAGGACCCGATGTTGTTGCCTTAATACCATAACCTGTACTGCATTTATTCTCTCTCTAACAAAAGCCACTAACTTATTAAGAATGCAGGGGCCAAAAGTGAGCAAAAGCATAAGTGTAATTAAAGGCCCTGCTATGGTGGAAAGGAGTGTGGTGAGCCAGGGGGACTTATTAAACCAGCTTTCGAACCATCCTTGTTGGCTTTCTCTTTCTCTTTTACGTATATCTAGGCGTTCTCTAAGTTTGGCCATAGAATCTTTGATTACTCCTGAATGGTCAACATAAAAACAACACTCTTCTTTCAGGGCAGCACAGAGCCCTCCTTCTTTAAGGAATAATAAGTCTAATCCCCTCCTATTTTGCAGCACTACTTCAGACAAGGAAGTTAAAGATTCTTCTAATTTAGTTATAGACTGTTCTATAGTTCTAAGATCAATATCCATAGCTGTACGTAATTCTTCATAATATTGGGGGGTCTGAATCAAGGCAGCGGTCCCTGTACCTACTCCCGCTGCTACTCCCAATCCTAAAAGTACTGCCAGAGTTAAGGTAATGGGCTCTCTTCTCCAGCGGACCCGATGATCAAACTTATCTAAAAAGGAGCTATCATCATAATACAGGAGTCTAGGAATAAGCTGGACTAAAATGCAGAAATCTTTGGAGCTATTAAAACCAGATATAGATACACAAGTTGTGAGACCAGTATTGCAAGCCCATACTGTGTCTATGGGGGGCACCAGATACTGACCACTTTTGCTAGGCTGGATGTTCTGGGTCTGATTACAAAGGTGCCGTTTGTCCTGAGGCGCCTGACCTAAACAGAGTCCACTTCCTGATACTGCTTCCAGAGTCAGCTTTCTGTTTTCCCCCCAAAGACATTGAGAATGATCTGAAGTAGTATTATAAGTCCTGGTCTGAGCAATGCCTTCATAATAAGGGGGCCTAGAGGTATAGCATAACCAACATGATTGAGTCATATTAGGATTAGTCCTATTCAACACCAAGAAAGCTCCTTGGATCAGACTGACCAGACGGCTTTCTGTGTCTGGGGGCGATGGAGTTGGTGGAGCTGGTACAGCCGGGACTTGTGGGGGAGCTGGTGCTATTGGGGGACCCTGTTCTGTAAGGACTTTATTGGGCCCTATGGGGGTTACCCCCAACTCTTTTATTGTCAGCCTGATTGTAAAAATAAACCCAGGGTCTCTCGGTGGACTGGATACACGCCAACCCCACTTATTTCCTTTAAGCCAACTTAAACGATTTTGTTTTCCTTTTTCAGTGAATTTTATAAGTAGGGGGTTGCAGTATTTACCTTTGCATGGTCCTGGGGGGCTGTTTTCAGTAGTACACCCATAAGCTCCTATGGCGGCCTCATCTGGATGGAGGTTGCCATAGTTTGGATATTTATGGGGATCTCTTTCTCCTTGATATAGCTTATCATGACCACTACCTCGCTTAACCGTGATTAGGTCCCAGGCAGAGGAAGGCTTCCAGTAGGCTTCCCCTGTTGTTTCACATGTCCATTTACCACAAAAATAATCTGATGCCCCCCCGCATTTTTGTTGAAGCTCTTTGTTTTGACCCTGACCAGGGCAAACATAAAACTGTGCAGCTCTAAGATTGGCTCGGTAGAACTGCCCTGAACACCCATACGTGTTCCCTATTCCACCTGGAACACACCGCTGTTCAGGGGGTGGGTTACTAAGATCAGTATGGTCGGGGAGGTCCCAATTGGGAGATCCTGCTGCTAGTCTACAGATGTCAGGTGTAAGATCAGGCCACCAAGTCCACAGGGGAAGGTTTGCAGTGATTGCCCACACAATGTTTCCCTTTTCATTAAGCACTTCCCAAGACTGCTGGACTGGGGCATGAGGGTTGTGGTTCCCTAGGCTTAGGGTGACGCCCGCGACACAAGCGAAGTTTAAGAGGGTTGTCAGTAGTTGCCACCGTCCAGTTGTCTTCATGGTTGTCTCTTTCCTGGCCAGGAGCCTTCTTGACATGGGAGGCATGGATCCAGGCGGCGATTCCGTCTACCTTTACTGCTGTGGGGGTTGTTAACAGTACCAGGTATGGTCCTTTCCACCGAGGTTCAAGAGTGCCGGCTCGATGTCGTCTGACGAGGACCGAATCTCCAACCTGGAACCCGTGGGGCACTGTTGTAGTCCCCGGTACATAAGCTTCCTTGATCTGGTCCCAGATCTGTGTTCTGACAACCTCCAAGGCCTTTAAATGGGTAAGCAGAGCAGAGGGTGAGGAAGAGTCAACACAGGGATCCAATGTCCCGCCAGACTCAATTAAGGGGGGCGGTCCCCCATGTAGAATTTCATAAGGAGTAAGACCGAAACGTCCAGGTGTGTTTTGGACCCTAAGGAGCGCAAAGGGAAGGAGGGTCACCCAGTCCTTACCGCCGGTCTCAATAGCTAATTTAGTTAGGGTCTCTTTTAGAGTTCTATTCATTCTTTCTACCTGTCCTGAGCTTTGGGGTCTATAAGCACAGTGTAATTTCCAATCAGTCCCCAATTGTGTGGCCAGTCCCTGACTTACCTGGGCAACAAATGCGGGCCCGTTGTCTGAGCCAATTACCTTAGGGATCCCAAACCGGGGTAGGATTTCTTCAAGGATCTTCTTAGTCACTACCTTGGCAGTTTCAGACTTGGTGGGAAAGGCCTCTACCCACCCTGAAAAAGTGTCTACAAATACCAGCAGGTACTTGTTACCATACATTCCTGGTTTAATTTCAGTAAAATCTACTTCCCAGTAAACTCCTGGGCGATTCCCCCGTTGTCTTTTTCCTTGTTCTTTATAAGGCCGGGCAGCATTAGTGAGTGCACAAGCTCGACAGGACTCTACTACCTGCTGCACCACCTTATTTAATTCTTGGATCTGATATCTGGAGTTTTTAATAAGTTTCAGGAGCTTGTCAACCCCTAAATGGGTGAATTGATGCAGTTTCTGGACAAATTCTCTTCCCTCTCTGGCAGGTAGCTTGATACGTGCTTGGGAGAAATGGGGAAGCTGGTCCGCAGTCCAGATGAGCTCCCTGATATCATACTCTTCTTTTTTGTCCTGGCGTGCCTCTTGACGAGGTCCTCCCTCCACCAAGACTGCTGTTTCTAGAGCAGCTTGCCTCTGACAGAATATACAATTGCAATTAGGATGAGTCACTGGTGAGGGTCCTGACGAAGGCCCACTTTTTCCTGCCAAAGCCATCACCCCCTGAGCTGCTTGCTTTGCTGCTACATCAGCCATCTGGTTTCCTTGAGCCACAGGATCCTGACCTTTTTGATGTCCTGGACAATGGATAATGGCCACTTTCTTTGGCATATGTATAGCCTCTAAGAGGGCTAGAATCTCTTCTTTGTTTTTAATGTCTTTTCCTGCCGAGGTAAGTAGCCCCCTTTGTTGATAGATGGCCCCATGGATATGGGCTGTAGCGAAAGCATAACGGCTGTCAGTGTAAATGTTAATCGCCTTACCTTCAGCCAACCGTAGGGCTTGGGTTAGTGCCATAAGCTCAGCCTTCTGAGCCGAAGTTCCTTCTGGAAGACTACTCGCCCAGATTACCTGTTTTCCATCTACTACCGCCGCTCCTGCTTTCCTTTTTCCCTCCACCACAAAGCTGCTGCCATCTGTGTACCAGGCAGGCACACCTGGCCAAGGTTGATCAGTTAGATCTCTCCTCGTTCCAGTTTCCTCAGCCAGGATATCAGCACATTGATGTACAGGAGTGGAGTCATCCGCCAAGGGGAGGAGGGTAGCAGGATTGAGGATGGCAGGTGGAGCAAAAGTTACTCGATCATTTAGCAACAAACTCTGGTAATGGGTCATCCGAGCATTAGTCATCCACCGATCAGGGGGCTGACGTACAATACTCTCCAGAGCATGGGGGGCGATCACAGTCACATGCTGACCCAGAGTGAGTTTGTCAGCGTCTTTAACAAGCAGAGCCACTGCAGCAATGGCCTTCAGGCAAGAAGGCCAGCCGCTGGCAACTGGGTCGAGCTTTTTAGATAAATAGGCCACTGGCCGCTTCCAGGGCCCCAGAGTCTGAGTCAAAACCCCACGAGCTATTCCAGCCCGCTCATCAACATATAGGGTGAAAGGCTTAGTCAGATCTGGCAAAGCCAGGGCGGGGGCTGCAAGCAAGGCTGCCTTTATGCTGTCAAAGGCTTTTTGGTGTTCCTCAGTCCAAGTGAATGGGACTTTTTCTTTAGTAAGTGGATATAGAGGGGCTGCCAGTGTTGCGAACCCCGGTATCCAGAGTCTGCAGAAGCCCGCTGTCCCCAGAAACTCACGTACTTGGCGCGGGGTGGTAGGGGTTGGGATCAGCATCACAGTTTGTTTTCTGGCCTCAGTGAGCCACCGCTTTCCTTCCCGGAGGGTGTACCCTAGGTAGGTCACCTCAGTACGACATAGCTGGGCTTTCTTAGCTGATACCCGATATCCCAACTCGCCCAGTTCATTCAGGAGCCTCTTGGTTCCTTCAAGGCACAGTTCCTGTGTTGAGGCTGCAATTAGCAAGTCATCTACATACTGTAAGAGAGAAATCTGAGGATTCTGCGCCCTAAAAGATGCAAGGTCACGGTGGAGTGCTTCATCAAAAAGAGTAGGAGAGTTCTTGAATCCTTGGGGTAACCTGGTCCATGTCAGCTGGCCTGTATATCCTCCTTCTGGGTCCCTCCACTCAAAGGCGAACAGTGGCTGGCTATTAGGGTGTAATTGGAGGCAGAAAAAGGCATCTTTTAAGTCCAGAACAGTGTACCAGGTCCGCTCTGGTGGGAGGGAACTTAATAAGTTGTAAGGATTTGGAACAGTAGGGTGAATGTCCTGCACTCTCTTGTTAACCTCTCTTAAATCTTGCACTGGTCGATAATCATTAGTCCCAGGCTTCCGCACTGGCAGGAGAGGAGTGTTCCAAGGAGATTGGCAAGGCACCAAAATTCCTTGCTCTATCAGTCTCTGAATATGCGGCCGAATGCCTTCTTTAGCTTCCTTACTCATAGGGTACTGCTTGATCGAGACGGGGGAGGCATCGGCTTTTAACTCTACCACGACCGGAGGCACTTGTTTAGCTAATCCCATTCCTGCCTGCTCAGCCCATACTTCAGAAAAAGCGGACAGCCATTCAGGGTCTGGTAACTGTTTAGGACCCTGCTCATGGAGGCGATACTCTTCTTCTAAATTTAAAACCAAACATGCTATAGGAGTCTCTCCCCAGGTGATTTCTGGTCCCTTTGAGGTGAACTGGACTTGAGCTTTAAGTTTGGTCAACAAGTCTCGTCCCAAAAGGGGCGCAGGGCATTCAGGAATCACAAGAAAAGAGTGGGTTACTTGATTTTTTCCTACTTCCAAAACTCTCTTAGTAGTCCAGGGGTAAAATTTACTGCCAGTAGCTCCTATTACCATAGTCTTTTTGCTTCCTAATTGTCCCAACGGTTTAGTCAAGACTGAGTGTTCTGCTCCTGTGTCTATTAAAAAATTAACAGGAGTCCCCTCCACAGAAAGTGTTACCCTAGGCTCAGGGAGGGGATCTGAGCCCCGACTTCCCTAGTCTTCTTCCATAGTCAACACCTTGGGTTCTTTTGGCTTCCTTTTGGGGCAATCTCTGGCCCAATGTCCTTTCTCTCTACAACATGCACACTGGTCTCTTTCAAATTGGAGTTTCTGTTCCCGTGGAAGTCTTCTTGCCTTGTTGCCCAGGTACCCTGACTGTCCTCTTTCTGCCTCTCTTGCACCTACTACTGTGGCCAAAATTCTGGTTAAATTTCTCTCTTGGCGGCGATCACGCCGATTCTCTCTCTCTTCCATCTCTTTCTTTTCTCTCTCTTGCTTTTCTTCTTCTGTCTCTCTCTTATGATATACTCTTTCAGCTTCCTTTACTAAATCCTGCAAAGTATAATCTTGGAGCCCCTCTAGTCTCTGCAGCCTTTTCTTAATATCAGGGGCAGACTGACCAATGAAAGCCATAGCCACAGCTGCTTTTTGACCCTCTGAAGAGGGATCAAACGGTGTATATCTCCTGTAAGCCTCCATTAGTCGCTCTAAGAAAACAGAGGGCGGCTCCACTGGACCCTGAAGGACCTCTCTTACCTTGGCCAAATTAGTAGGTCGCCTTGCGGCCCCTTTGAGCCCCGCCACCAGAGTCCGGCGGTAGACCGTGAGACGCTCCCTACCTTCCGCAGTGTTGTAGTCCCAATTAGGACGAGTCAAGGGGAAGGATTCATCTATGAGATTGGGGAGATTAGTGGGGGTCCCATCTTGTCCCAGGACATTCTTCCTGGCTTCCAGCAGAATTCTTTCTCTCTCCTCCGTGGTGAAGAGGACCTGCAAAAGTTGCTGACAATCATCCCAAGTGGGTTGATGGGAGAACATAAGTGATTCAAGGAGCCCAATAAGCCCAGAGGGGTTTTCTGAGAAAGGAGAGTGGTTAGTTTTCCAATTGTATAAATCAGCAGAGGAAAAAGGCCAATATTGCAAAGGAATGAGATCATTAGGTCCTGGCGCTGGCCCCCCCACATGTGCTCTAAGTGGCAAGGCGACTGTTGAGTCCGGTCCCCCCTCCTCCCCGGGACTCCGGCCTCGGCGGCTCCTAGTTCCCCCCGCCGGTCCCTGAACTCCTCTCACTATTGGTCCCTGCGGCGGGGCAGCCGCAGGCGGCTGCTGGGGAGGAGGGTAAGGGGGAGGTTGGGAATCCATCCAGAGGAGGTCGTCAACCTCTGGATAAATCTTGGGGGGTGCTGAGGGACTGGATTTTTCGGCTGCGTCGGACTGGGCAACCGCGACCGTCAGTTTCGAAGAATTTGAAATCCAAGGCTTGACCCACGGAGGTGGAAACTGAACAAGATTCTGCCAAGTCACGATGTAGGGGATCTGATCAGGGTGACCCCCTTCTTCCTGAAAAACAATCTGCCTGACGGCGGCGATTAGTGACAAGTCAAAAGCACCCTCTGGTGGCCAGCCTACTCCAAATGTCGGCCACTCGGAGGTGCAGAAGGTCTGCCAAGGCCCCTTTTTAACTTCCACCGATTGGTTGTGAGCCCTGTCTCTCACCTCTCCCCAATGCTTCAGGGTTAGAGACAGGGGAGAGGAGGCAGATTGTCCCATTTCTAGAATAATAGCAGACACGACAAAAGCAGACACGAGACTGAGATAAAAAGAAAAAAACCAAAGCACGAGGTGGGACTCGAACCCACAATCTCACACCCTGAAGCACGAGGTGGGACTCGAACCCACGATCTCGCAACCAGAAGCACGAGGTGGGACTCGAACCCACGATCTCGCACCCTGAAGCACGAGGTGGGACTCGAACCCACGATCTCGCACAGAGGGGTCCACTAAGCGTCCTTAGTCCTCCCCTTGTCCTCCTGGGACGTCTCCCAGGGCGCACAGACGGTGGAAACCTGGACACGTCTGTCTATCCACACCCTGCGCTCCTACCCGGAGCGCGGTCTCACTGTGCACATTGCACACTGAGCGTCTGCAAAACCGAAAGAGCGATCGCACCAGATACAGAATGGCCTTCAGAAACTAACAGAACACAGACACCAGACCAAAGCAGAACAGTAAATCTTACTTCTGAGCGGGTCCAGGACTTCTGGGTAAACGCGCTGATTCCCGGCCAACGCACCAAATGAAAGACTCCAAACTCCCAAAGGGAGGCACTTACTCAAGCCTCGGGTCAGCCACGCACCCAAGAAGACACTGAGACCGGTACTTAAGATGTATTGGGAGTAAGATTTAATATAGCAACGACAAGAAAGCAAACAGAAAGCACATATACCAGATATCTGGGGTCGGATCTCATGCAGCAGGTGCAGAGGAGATTCGGCAATTAGCCCAAACTTTTCACCAGCTTTTATAGGTAGGAGGTAAGGGGGGAGCAGGGCAGGGAAAATACAGGTTTTACGTCACTAAGTGATTCAGCCAAGGGTTTTTCCAAAGTGCTTTTGCAACCGCGTCCCACACTTTGGTCATGTACTTGATTCATTGGAACTGTGGTTTTTACTCACACCCTTATCTCAAAAATGTCCCTGGCACAGTCCTTAGTTGGGAGGGGTTGGACTGGGTTCGTTCCAGGAGACCCTTATCTCAGAAATGTCCCCGGAACAGTTTTCATTTGAGAGGGGGTCTGACTCTGGTGTGAGAGTTCAGAATGTACTCTGGGGTGAGAAGTTCAGGAGGGTTCCGGGAACAATCTCCAGATGGGAGGGGTAGGAGGGCTCTGAGTTGGAGAGTTCAGTAATTTTCCTCTTTCATCACCTTTTCTGACTATGGATAAGAATGTAGCTCTTAACTAATACTCAACCATCTGCCTGCATTCTACCATTCTTAATGCACTGACCATGATGAATTAAGCCTCTGAGACTCTAAAGAAGTCCACAGTTAAATGTTTTATCTTATAATAATTGCCTTGGTCAAGGTATCTCTTTCCAGTAATAGAACAGTGACTAACATAAGGAACTTCTTTATGTAATTGTTTTGTTTTCTAATGTGCTCTTATTTTTGTTTTATTTTTTGTTTTTTTAAAAGTATTTTTAGTTCGTTTCAGGGTTTTGAGGTTTCATTTTAGGCTTCAGGGGATTTTTTGTTTGTTTGTTTGTTTTTTTAGTATTTTAATGATCTTAAAGTTGTTGATGTTGTTGTTGTTCTAGAATATTTATTTATAGTTGGGGGTTTAAATTTTGGTATTTCATACTTTTAAGGTTGCCAGGCAATGGTGGTCCACGCCTTTAAACCCAGCACTTGGGATGAAGAGGTAGGTTATTTTTTAGTTCAAGGCCAGCCTGGTCTACAGAGTGAGTTCCAGGACACTCAGAGACCCAGATAAAGAGATACACAGTCTTAAAAACTCCAAAAAAGAAACCAGGTTGGTGTTGGTGGAGCTAGCCTTTAATGCCAAAATAAAGAAAGACACAAAAACAAATACAAAAAAGAAAACAATTTTAGGAACATTTTTGGCTTCTTGTGTATTTTCTTTTTTTAGAATATTAGGGATTTTTTTTTCAGGGATAGTAGGTTTTTCAGTAGTGTGTTTTTAAAATTTGTTTGTTTATTTTCAGGCTTCTCATTTTTTTTTCTGGTTTTGAAAGGATTTTAGTGTATTTGATCATTTCGGGGTTTTATTTAGTCTTTGTGATTTTATTTTTTAGTATTATAATATTTTTCTTAGTTTTCAGTGTTGTGTGTGTTCTTGAATATTTATTTAAAACTTAGGTGTTTTAATTTTGTTTTCTCATAGTTTTACAGATGCCAGGTAATGGTGGCCCATGACTTTAAATCAGCACTTGGGAGGAAGATGTAGGAGATTTATGAGTTGGAGGCCAGCCTGCTCTACAGTGTGCCTTCCAGGAGAACTAGAGATACACAGAGACACCAAGTCTCCCAAAACTCAAAAGAGAAAAAAGAAACAGAGAGAGAGATACAGAGAGAGTGAGTGAGAGAGAGAGAGAGAGAGAGAGAGAGAGAGAGAGAGAGAGAGAGAGAGAGAGAGAAAGGAAGCAAGGAAGAAAGAAAGAAAGAAAGAAAGAAAGGAAGAAAGAAAGGAAGAAACAAACAAACAAACAAACAAACAAAGTAAAAGCAAACTAAAAAACAAAAACAAAGAAGGAATGAGGAAGATTTGAACTTTAGGGCAATTTTTGGCTTCTTGTTTTCTTTTAGACTTTTAGTTTTTTTTGTTTTGTTTTTTATGTTTTTGGTTTTTTTTTAGGTTTGTAGTGTTTTTAGAAGAGATTTTTAGAGTTTTTGTTTGTTTGTTTTTGACTTCTAATGTATTTTAAGTGTGGTTTTTTTTTTTTTGTTTTTTTGTAGGGATTGTCGAGTTTTTAGTAGAGTGTCTTAGATATATTTGTTATTTATTATTTTGTTTTCAGACTTCTGGTGTATATTTTATTTCTTTTTTTGTTTCTGGTTTTGAAAAGGATTTTAGTGTGATTGAGCGTTTATGGTTTTATTTAGTCTTTGGTGTTTTATTACTAGTATTTTAATGCTATTTGGAATTCTTGGGTGTGTGTGTTCTTGAATATTAATTTAAAATTTTGGATTTTTTTTATGTGTGGTTTTCATAGTTTCATGATTGCCAAGTCATTGTGGTCCATGTCTTTCACATATACTTGGGCAGAAGAGACAGGAAATATTTGAGTTCGAGGCCAGCCTGTTGTACAGAGTGCTATCCAGGAGAGCCAGACATACATAGAGAAAACAAGTTTCCCAAAACTCAAAAGAAAAAAAAAAAAAAAAGAAAGAATGAAAATGAAGGAAGAAAGGAAGGTATGATGATAGAAAGAAAGAAAGAAAGAAAGAAAGAAAGAAAGAAAGAAAGAAAGAAAGAAAGAGGAAAGAAAGAAAGAACGAAAAAGAAAGAACGAAAGAAAGAAAGAAAGAAAGAAAGAAAGAAAGAAAGAAAGAAAGAAAGAAAGAAAGAAAGAGAAAAATGTAAGAAAGAAAAAAGTAAGAAAAAAGGAAAGAAAGAAAGAAAAGTTTGGACTTTAAGGCCATTTTTGACTTCAAGTTTTCTTTTAGAATTTTAGTTTAGTTTAGTTTTTTTTTTTATTGTTTGTAGGGTTTTAGGAAGAGAGCTTTAGAAGTGTTGTTTGTTCATTTTTTTGCTTCCAAGGTATATTTAATTTTTTTTAAATGAATTTTAATTTATATCAGAGTTTTGGGATTTTATTTAGGCTTCAGGGATTTATTTTTATTTTATTTTTTTATTTTTTATTTCAATGGTCTTCTTAGGTTTTTGTTTGTTTGTTTGTTTGTTTATGTTCATGAATATTTATCTAAATTTGAGGGTTTTAATATTGGTGTTTCATTGTTTTAAGGTTGTCAAGTAAAGATGGCCCATACTTTAACCCAGCACTTTTGAGAAAGAGGTAGGGGATTTATGAGTTTAATGCCAGCCTGTCTACAGAATGAGGTGTAGGACAACTATATATTGAATAGATATGGGGAGAGTGCTCATTCTTGTCCCTGATTTCAGTGGGTTAGCTTCAACTAATTTGATATTGGATGTAGATTTGCAGTAAAAAAGTAAAACACTTTTATTATGTTTAGGTATGGACCTTGAATTACTGATCTGTCCAATACTTTTAACATGAAAGGGAGTTGTATTTTGTCAAATGCTTTTTATGCATCTAAGGACATGATCATGTGACTTTTTCTTTGACTTTGTTTATATGGTGGATTATGTTAATGGATTTTCATATAGTAAACCAACTTTGCATTCCAGGAAAAACCATTGTTAACCATATCATCTGTGGCATCTTCAGGATTATGTGGAGCAATCTGAATATTGTTTCACAGCAATGGGTGGGTGCGTGTCTATTACTTTGACAGCCCTTGAATTTTGTGTTCAACCATCCATGTCTGGACACTAAGTTGGAACCACACTTTTGATGATGAATGTCCTTAAAATGCCATATGCTATTCCAGTCTCTCCTTTTTCTCTGTAGCCCTCAAACCTCACTGGAGGATTGTTATATTGATGAGCAGGAGAATGCCCAAAGCCTCTTTGTCCACATTGTGTAAATAAGATATCTCTTTAAGCAAAGTGGCAGACCTGTTTGACCAGAAGCTAAATCCAGAGGTCCTGTGGATAAAGACATAAGTATAGAGACCCCACAAAATGCGAATGGACTGTCTGAAGTTCTCTTCACCAGAGGTGGAGTTTGAAGTTCCCAATACCCATAAAGAGTATGTGTGAGAAAAGAATGGACAATGTGGGCATTATTGAAGGCCTCATATCCAGACCCTGAATGCTCCCAAAAGAAGTCAGAGATATATGACTGGGGATTAGATGGTCAAAGGTGAGGTCCATGAGTCTTGCAAAAGGACCTGGGAAAGAAATCAGACTCCAAAAGGCATGGAGAAAATCGAGGACTTCCAGGGTCAAAGTGGGAATATTTGAAGACTTCCTGAGAAGGGGAGTAGAAATTTGAGACCCCTTTATAAAGGTAAACTAACAAGATTCTTTGAGTAGAGTTGAAAGTTTGCATACATTTTCCTTGACATGAGTTCAGTGTCCTAACCTACTTCATTCAGTGGGGCACATTCCAGGTACTACATGATCTGGTTCTAGCTCCTCATCATAGACCATCTGTCCACTGCAGTAAATGTGCTGCTGGGTCAGTCAAGAAGCTGGATCAAAAATCTTGATTTAAAATTTTGATGAGAAACCTATGCTGGTTCTCCTTACCAAGCATATGTTCGGCTGCTAGGTCTAGGTAAGGATGATGGGGGACATCTCATTTTGGTTTCTGCCTTGAGGCTGTGAGCTTCAACTGGGCTGTACTTGTTATGCATGTACTTGCTATGCTTGAGCTTTGCTACTTTAAGTCTAGGTGGTGGTCTGGGGGGTCTCTTCAGATGAATTGATACATTTCAGGACCTAAAGTTTTGGTGGAGAACATCTGAGGTCCCTGCCTCAGAGGAGAAAAATTTGAGGTCCTCATTGGCTAGAGAGGCATATTTGAAGATTACTTGGGAAAAATGAGATCTGAGCACCATTGATAAATACAGTAGATTTGGAATCACTTTGGTCACAATAGAAGGATCTGGGGCCCAGTTAATATTAAATAGAGATAGTAAATTCACTCACACAGGTCATACTTAGAAGGTCTGAAGGACCCTTTGGATATTGGTGGACAGGATTTCTTTATTACAACAGGCAGTTCTGAGATAATTTGGTATATAAGAATAGTCGGGCTACAATTAGGGAGAGGGGATAGTCTAAATGCCAATTCAGTCAAAAGGATACACATAGTGCTTTGGGTAGGTAGAGGTAAACCCAGGTTCCCTGTGTGCAGAAGAGGAATTATCTCTGCTCCTCTGGGTGCAGGTGATAAATCTCAGATGCTCTAAAGTAGAAGGATGATATAGGAGCTCCCCAGGATTATATAGAATAGCCTCAGCCTCTCTCAGTTGTATACCTGCAGCCCTATTGAGCAGAAGTTGAAGGTTGATTGATATCTTAAGAATTATAGGCATTTTTGGGTTCTTATTCCTCTATTAGCTCCAAACTTGCAATCACAATCTAGGATACAGATCTTCTGAATGTCCATAATAGTCATAGCAGCAGTCTTAGCAGTTTTCTAATAGGTGACAATTCAGTTGTCTCTGGCTCAGTGCTTTCCAAAAATATATGTCCTTCTAGATGTTCTTCTGCATGAAGCACAGACCATTTCCAGCTAAGAAATCAGAATAAATATATTAATCTGATGTGCCCTTGCCATGATAATCTTCTATTTGGGCCATCATGCCTGAATTCTCTGAGATTCCTTCAGTCAGAACATTGCCTCCCAGGCCACAGAAGTTAGAAGCTGTTGGTAGGAGTTCCTCTATGAAGGTAATGAATCTGTGGGATTTCCTTGATTCCACAGGCCAAGTGTGGAGCATTCTTTGTTGAGAATGATTAAATCTTTCTATGTAATATTTGGGAGGATATGGGCATCCTTGGAGTTAAATAGGACTGTTGTGCCCTTCCACAAAGGGGTAATGTTGTCCTTCTTTAAATAAGAGTTTTGAAGAACCCAGATCACAAGCAGAATTTCTAAGAAAATTGTGTAATGGTGAAGTTCTGTACCTGTCTTAGTCAGGGTTTCTATTCCTGCACAAATATCATGACCAAGAAACAAGTTGGGGAGGAAAGAGTTTATTCAGTTTACACTTCCATACTGCTGTTCATCACCAAGGAAGTTCAGAACTGGAACTCAAGCAGGTCAGAAATCAGGAGCTGATTCAGAGGCCTTGGAGGGATGTTCTTTACTGGCTTGCTTCCTCTGGTTTGCTCAGCCTGCTCTCTTATAGAACCCAGACTACAAGCCCAGAGATGATCCCACACACAAGGGGACTTTCCCCCTTGGTCACTAATTGAGAAAATGCCTTACAGTTAGTTGGATCTCATGGAGGCATTTCCTCAACTGAAGCTCCTTTCTCTGTGATAACTCCAGCTGTGTCATGTTGTCACAAAACCAGCCAGTACAATTGACCCCTTGTCAATTTGACACACAAACACATCTCTAGTAAGCCTCAACCCTTACATTCTTATTCATCCTCAAGGTCTAAATATCTTTAAATGTCCCTCAGTCTTTACATATTCTTAAAATTTCAATCTCTTTAAAATATCCATCTCTTTTAAAATCCAAAGATTTTTACAATTAAAAGTCTCTTAACTGTGGTCTCCACTAAAATAGTTTCTTCCTTCAAGAGGGAAAATATCAAGGCACAGTCACAATCAAAAGCAAAAATCAATCTCCAACCATCCAATTTCTGGGATTCAACTCACAATCTTCTGGGCCCCTCCAAGGGCTTGGGTCACTTCTTCAACCATGCCCTTTGTAGCACACACATCGTCCTCTAGACTCCAGATGCCTGTATTCCACTGCTGCTGCTGCTCCTTGTGGTTATCTCAGGGTACTGGCATCTCCAAAACACTGCATGACCCCTTCAGTCCTGGGCCTTCAATTGCAACTGAGGCGCATCTTCACCAATGACTTCCATGGCCTCTCACAGTGCCAAGCCTCAGCTGCTCTGCATGACCGCTTCATGCCTTCAAACCCAGTACCACCTGGGTGACTCTTACACATTACCAAGTCCAGCCACAGCACAAGGTACAAACTTGGCTATCTCTGGAACACAACCTCTGTGTTCTCAAAAAAAAAAAAAAAAAAAAAAAAAAAACAAAAAACAAAAAAACAAAAAAACAAAACAAAACAAAACAAAAAAAACACTTCCCAGAAGATATCGCCTCAATGATGCTGGTCTCTTCTCAATCACTGCTAATTTCTTAGCTCCAGATAACCAGCATCAATAGTCCTAATAATGCAAAGGTTTGCTTTAGTTGTTCAGGTATCTTGTTAAACACAGCTGATTCTTTGGCCCCAGCTAAGCAGAACTACAGAATTTCACAATCAAAAACAGCAATGGCCCTGAAAATCTCTTTAATTTTCCCTCTGAAATTTCACAAGCCAGACCTCCATCTTCTACAGTTTTCAAAATTATCTTTCAAGCTCCTACACAATATCAGACAGAGCTACTAACAATGAATGGATCTTCAAGCCCAAAGGTCCAAAGTCCTTACACAGAATTCCTCAAAACATGGTCAGGTTGTCACAGGAATAACCCACTATGCTGGTACCAATTTTTAAGTAGGACTGTTGTGCCATTCCGAAAAAGGATAATGTTGTCATTCATGTGAATAAGAGTTTTGAAGCACCCAGATCATAAGTAAAATTTCTAAGAAAATTGTGTAAAGGTGAAGTTCTGTACCTATTTGTGAGAGTAGTAATATCTCTGTCTTTTGTTTAATAAAAATATAAAGACCATTTTCCATTCGACAAAACATAAATGCCCTTTGAAGCAGAGGAAGATCCAGTACTACTTGATCAGCTTCAAATCTTTTCTTTGTGTAGAATATTCATATTCTATATGGACTTCCTTGTGTAAGTTCAGGCAGCAAATCTTGCATTATTATAACAGTTTTCAATGGATATCTTTACTCTATGAAACTTTTGGTCAAATGAGGTAAGTACAAGGTCCCTTTCTTCAGAGAAAGAATGCCTAGCCTATATGTAGCAGAAGGAAGGTTGGAAATAAACCCAGAGTGTTGGGAATACAGCAGAAACACCAAGTCAATAGGACAAGATCTATTGATACTTTACAATAGAGGGTAGGCCTGAATCTCCCTTGACAAAAGTGGAATTTCAGACCAAAGTAGAAATTAGGAGAAAGTTTTTTTGCCCTGTAGACAGATGTGGAATAGGAAATATTTATGTGTAAATGTGTAGTGTCTGAGACTCCCATAGGCACAGGGAGGGGCACTGGAGCTCTGGTATGACAGGATGAAATTTACAGACCTCTTGGACAGAGGGTGTGAATTTGAGGACCACTGGAACAAAAGGAGTCATTCTGATTTTCCTTTCAGATAAGGAGTTGGATGTGAGACACAGTTAAGTGCAATTTTTGTGCCCTCCATCAGATAGAGAATAGGTTGGAATCCTTCCTGGTCAGAGAGTGTAATTATTGAAGACCTTTTAGACTGGAAGTGGAGTTTGGGGCCTGGGGCATGTACAGATGATCTCAGACTCTGTCAGTCTTATAAGATATATATTGGACCCTCTTATATGCAGAGGGTGCATTTGATAGATAATGGACAGAAATTGGTGTTCTAAGAATTGATGTTTAGGAGTAGAAGATTAAAGCAGACTTAGAGTCTGTTTAAAGTCCCAAATTTCTTTAAGGATAAAGGAGTGACCTCTCCTACCTTGAGCAGGGGAGGTGGAACTGCATCACAGCTTAGAATATTCCCATCCTCAGATCCACCATAGTAGGCCTGGCAGCAATTCAAGCATTATTCATCAGTCATGATTATAAGTCTCTAAGTGATCTTAAAGCTTATCATCAATTATAGTGGTGTGTGCATGAAGGATAGTACAAAGGATATATGACCTAAGTTTTGAGTCTCTTGTTAACACAGATTAGAATTTAGTTAAGTCTCTTTGGTCACACATACATCTTCTTAGAGGTCATCGTTAGAGGGAAATGATCTAAAGATCACCATGTGAGGGTTATATTTGAGGACCATATGTAAGTAGGGAATGCTCTGAGGAACCTTTGATCATGATCCCCTTGGGAAAAATGAAACTTCTGAGATTTCAATACTAAAATCCAGTTATTCTATTGACTTACCTTAGATGGAGAGGGAAGTTTTAGGGTATTATTTGTAAGTGCAAAAAGGCCGGAGAGCCACCTTTCCTAGGGGAAGTTCTGATCATCTTTCATAAAAATGGGATAGTGTGAGAATTCTGGAAAATAGGATAATTTGAGGAGCCAATTTTCATAAGTTCAACTTCTGAGGTCATTCTGCACTACTTGACTTAAAAATGCCTGGCCAAGCTTAAGCAAAAGCAAGATCTGATTCTAGATTCTACAGAGGGAATGACATAAGGCTTATTTTGCCAGGGCCTCTTTAGTCTGAAGGGAAATGACTTTATCCCACTTTAAAAGAAACAGAAATTGTGAGGGTCTTTCTACTAAGTCAGTACTTTAGACCACCTTGGGCAAATGGGGGAAAGTCTGCAGCAGGCTCAGTCATATGAAGGAGGCCTGTCATCTCTTTGGTCATTTGGGCATTTCTGGCCATCCAGGTCAGAAAGGAAACCTTAAGACCTCTAAGAGGAATAGAATTGAGGTCTCTATTGATAGAAGTGGTTTCTCTGAGGAAATCCTTCTCAGAGGTTTTAAATTTTCCTCGAGAAAAAAAGAAAAAAAAAGAAAAAAAAGAACATCTGAATGACTTTTTACTTCATAGGTTGAACTGCAGCCATCTATTTCAGAAGATTTAGCATTATACCACTTTGAAATGAAAGCGTGTGCCTAAATTTCCTTTGTACAAAGAAAATAGAATGTACTAATCTTCCTTGGCAAAGTATGTATATTAAATTTCTTTATTGAACCTTTACCAAACCTGCAGTTTACCTTGGACTGGAGGAGACATTTGGACATCATTTATTAGGAAAAAAGTCTGAAGCACACTCCATAATATTGTTGTATTGGTCTACTCACATTAAATGAATGGCTACACTTCATTTGTACAAACTGATATGATCTGAAGTTCTCTCTGCTTGAATGGGAAGTTCGGATGCCTCCTTAATTAAAGGGAGGAGTGAGTGCCCTTGGGAACAGAGAAGGTTTTGAGGTCCACGTGCTAGAAGAGATGATCAGAGTGTGAAAAATTCTGTAATAGTCTGAGCCCAAATTAAATTGATTACCATAACTAATGAGGTCCCATTGCCTCACCTTCTATCTTTAGTTCTTCACAGTCTAGGGTTTCCACATTTTAACTGAATCTGCAAGTGACACTGTATCAATACCAGAATAAATAAACCATTTAGGTGGGTGTGCCCAGTATGATTATCTCCTACAAGTTATGCTCAACTAGCCAGAATTGAGTCATCTCACACCTTGTCAGGTGACTTTACTCAAGGAAGTGGCATGGGATTATAAGATTTGCTTTCTCTTTTGATTTCTGTTCACTCTAAGCAGAGGGAACAATTCTCCTTAGTCACATGTGAAATATTCCATGTACCCTTACCCCGAGGGGTATAATAAGAGCTCATTGGGTAAAAGGGGATAACTTTGGAAGGCCTCAGTTATCAGAGGAAGAAAAGTATTAGCGTTTGGGGAAGGAGAAAGATAGTAGACCTATTGGACAGAAGAGGAATATCCATTTACTTTTTGTAGAGCAGGATGTTCCAGACACTCCATTCCTCCATGTCTTCTGATAACTCTAGAAAATATTTTTTAATTGGTCATGTTATTTACATTTCAAGTGTTGTCCACTTTCCTGGTTTCCCCTTCACAAACACCATACCGCCATTCACCTCATCCTGCATCTATGAGGGTGCATCCCAATCTACTCTTGGGATCAATCATCCCACCTACTCTTGCCTCATGACACTAGCATCCCCCTATGCTGGGACATTGAGCTTCCACAGGACCAAGGGCCTCCCCACCCACTGATGCCAGATAAGGTAATCCTCTTTTACATATGCAACTGAAGCCATGGGTCCCTCCATGGGTATTCTTTGGTTGGCCATCTAGTCCCTGGGACCTCTGGGGTTGGGGTTGGTTAGTTGATATTATTGTTCATCCTCTGGGGTTGCCATCCTCTTAATCTCCTTCAGTTCTTTCCCTAACTGTTGCATTAGAGTCCCCACGCTCAGTCAATGGTTGGGAGCAACATCCACATCTCTATTGTTCAGGTGCTAGCAGAGACTCTTGGAAGATATCCATGCTAGTCTCCTGTCTGCAAGTACTTCTTGGCATTAGTAGTAGTGTCTGGGTTTGGTGTCTGAAGATAGGAAGGATCCCTAGGTGGGACAGTCTCTGGATGGCCTTTCCTTCAGTCTCTGCTCCACTCTTTGTCCCTACATTCCCTTTAGACAGGAAAAATATTGGGTTAAAAAATTGAGATGGAGCTGGAGAAAATACACAAGGAGATAAAGGAGGCTGTAACCCTATAGGAGGAACAACAATAGGAACTAACCTGTACCCCCACCCCAGAGCTGTGTCTCTAGTTGCATATGTAGCAGAGGATGGCCTAGTCGGCCTTCAATGGGAGGGTAGCCTATTGTATCTTTAAGTAGGGAACACATCCAGGGATTTTGAGCAGACTTGTCAGAAGACACCTCAGATTGCTGTCAAGAGTGCAGTGGAGTCCCCAGAAATAAGAATTTTCTAGAGTTCTCTGAAGATGTGGGTGCCTGGAATGCCTGGACCATCCTCCCCTACAGAAGGTAAACAGGGATATACCCAACAAAAGGGAGATAGAACCTATAGAGACCATATGCAGTGGATAAGCATGACATGTGGTTGAGGGATGGGGCCACCCACACGTCTCAATATTTTTTAATCTAATTTTACTTTATTTAAGGAACTTTTATTAGACATTTTCTTCATTTGCATTTCAAACCCTATCCCCAAAAACTCCCTTTACCCTCTGCCTGATCCTCAAACCACCCACTCCTACTTCGTAGCCCTGGCTTTCCCCTGTATTGGGGCATATGATCTTCACAAGACCAAGGACCTCTACTCCTATTGATGGCCGAATAAGCTCTGCTAGCACGTGACCAATAGAGAGGTGGATGCTTGCACCCAACCATCGACTGAGCATGGGGACTCTAATGCAATAATAACATGTGCTTCTTTGACTTTTAAGGTTCTAGACCTACTTTATATAAACTAGTTGGTGTCGAATCAACTCCCTGTATCTGAAGTGCACAAAGTGTTTCTTATTGTATTTATTATTCTGATGATCTGACCTCATGACCTCTCTCCAAAGAAAATGGAAATGGGACATATCTCAATATCCTTTATGTAGAATTGAAAAGTCTAGGACTTTTCTTGTCACTAGGGGAATGTCTCAGGCACTCTTCTTGAGAAGGGATAGGGATACAGTTACTATGTGCACAAAGGGACAGTCCAGAAAACTGTTGAAAAGGAAGGTCCATGGGCTGGAGAGATGGCTCAGCAGTTAAGAGCACTGAGTGTTCTTCCTGAGGTCCTGAGTTCAAGTCCTAGCAACCTCATGGTGGCTCACAACTATCTATAGTGGGATCATTTGCCCTCTTCTGGTGTGTCTGATGACAGTAACAGTGTACTCACATAAAATAAATAAATAAATCTTAAAAAAAAATAAAAAATAAAACAAAAAGGAAGATCCAACAGTCTCTTGGCTAGATGGTGTAGGTTCTAAATGTAGTTAGGCTGATTGAGAAAGTCCTGTTATTTCTCCTGGCACCATCTTCTGGGAACTAGAAGACACCATCTCATGGAGCCTGCTTTAATTTTTCCTTCTTATTTATATTTGCTAACCCCACCCTGGTGTGTGTGTGTGTGTGTGTGTGTGTGAAAGAGAGAGAGAGAGATGGGGGTGTTGGTATCAGTGGCATGGGTGTAATGTATTTTCATGTTTGTAGGTGCATGTATTTTTGGT
>NW_028227277.1:14734914-14739914 GCF_978045245.1 Mus caroli
AGAGTTCATTGTCAGGCAGGTCTAGTGAAAGTTCCAGGACAGCCAGGGATACATAGAAAAACCCTGTCTACAAAAAAATCAAAGAAAAAAAAAAGAGATGTTCAGTACTATTTTGGATTCTTGAATATATATATAAATAATATATATATATATATACTTTAAAGAATTTTAGGGTTTTATGGTTTTTTTTTAAAGATTTTTAGAATAGCGATTAGAGGATTTTGGCTTTAAGTATTTTAGTATATTTTTAGTGTTTTCTTCTTTGTTTATTATGAATTTTAACCTTTTTTCTTGATTTTCAGTTCTTATTAGGGTTTAGTTCCTTTTTTAAAATTTTACTGTTTTATTTGATTGTGTGTGTGTTGTGTGTGTGTGTTTTAAGTATTTTCTTAAAATTTTTAGGTTTATACTTTGGGGGTTTAAGAGTTTTAGTGTTGCCAGGCAGTGATGATCCATGCCTTCAATCCCACATTTGGTAGGCATAGGCAGGTGGATTTCTAATTGAAGGCCAGTCTGGTGTAAAGAGTGATTTCCAGGACCTCCAGGGTATTCACAGGGAATCCCAATCTCCAAAATCCAAGCAAGAAAAAGAGATAGAAAGAAAGGAAGGAAGGAAGGAAGGAAGGAAGGAAGGAAGGAAGGAAGGAAGGAAGAAAGACTGAAAGAAAGAAAGAAAGGAAGAGAGAGAGAGAGAGAGAGAGAAAGAAAGAAAGAAAGAAAGAAAGAAAGAAAGAAAGAAAGAAAGAAAGAAAGAAAGAAAGAAAGAGAGGAAGAGAGGAAGAGAGGAAGGGAGAAAGAGACAAAGATAAAAACATTGGGAAAAAGACTGCATTTATAAAATATACAAAATTAATTAAAAATAAATAAATATACAAACAAAAATGTGTTAGGGATATTTCGGCTTCATGTGTATTCTTATTAGATTTCTATGGTATATTAAAAGGATTTGTAGAGTTTATTGAATATTGATTGAGAGTTTCTTGTTTTTCAGGCTTCTAATGTATTTTTAGTGTTTTCTTTCTTTTTAATGATTTTAGAGTATTTAAGTGTTTAAGTTTTAATTTAAGCTTTAATTGACTTAAGTTTTGTCCATGATGATTTAATAGGATGCATGTGATCATTTCGATATATGTATATCTCTTGAGACAGAGGGAGAAAGTAGTACAGAAAGAAACAAAGGAATAAAGAAATAGAATGAGGGAGAGAGAGAGTGAGATAGAGTGAGAGGAAGGAACGATTGAAGGAAGGATGAATGAAGGAATGAAAGAAAGAAGGAGGGAAGAGTGAAAAAAATGATAGAAAAATAGAAAAAAAAGAAAAGAAATTAATAAATAGAGGACATAGAGATAAAGTTAAAAATTAAGGAAAGAAAGAAAGAAGGAAATAAAGAGAGAGAGAAGGAAGGAAGGAAGGAAGGAAGGAAAGAAAGAAAGAGAGAGAGAGAGAAAGGAAGGAAAAAAGAAAGAGACATAGATAAAAACATAGGTAAAAAGACAGAATTTATAAAATATACAAAATTAAATAAAAATTAATTAAAAATAAAACAAACAAACATTTTAGTGATATTTAGGCTTCATGTGTATTCTTTTTAGATTTCTATGGCATTTTAAAAGGATTTTTAGAGCTTTTATAAAAGTGATTTAGAGTTTCTTTTTTTTCAGGCTTCTATTGTATTTTTAGTGTTTTTTTTTTTTTAATGATTGTAGTGCATTTAAATGTTTGGGTTTTAATTTAAGCTTTAATTGACTTCAGCCTTTTCAGGGGGGATCAGATAAAATGCATGGGATTATATCAAAATATTTATATCTGTTGAGAAATTGAGAGAAAGGAATACACAAAGAAACAAAGAAATAAAGAAAAAGAAAAAAAAAGACGGAGAGAGTGAAAGACAGTGATAGGAAGGAAAGAAGGATGGAAGGAAAGAAGGAAGGATGAAGGAAGTAGGAAAGAGGGAAGAGAGGAAAGAAGGGAGAGTGAGGAAAAGATAGAAAAATAGAAAAAAACAAATAAAGACAAGAAATAAAGAAAAAGGGAGACAGAGAGATAAAGTAAGGAAGAAAGGAGGAAAGAGAAAGAAAGAAAGAAAGAAAGAAACAAAGAAAGAAAGAAAGAAAGAAAGGAAGAAACAAAGAAACAAAGAAAGAAAAAAGAAAGACAGACAGAATTTAAAAAATAAATACGTAATTATTCATAAATAAATAGATAAAATAAATAAACAATAATAATTAATAAATAATAAATAAATAAATATCTTAGGCATGTTTCGGCTTCTTGTGTATTCTTTTCAGATATCTTGAGTATTTCAAAAATTTTGTAGAGATTTAGTTTAGTGATTTCAGTTTCTTGGTTTTCAGGATTCTAATTTATTTTTTTGTCTTTGTTCTATTCTGTTTTGTTTGTTGTTTTTTAATGATAATATTGTATTTTAGGGTTTTGGTTTTAATTTATGTTTTAACTGACTTCATTTTTTGAAGTATTTTACTGTATTTCTTATGGTTTTGTTGTTGTTGTTGTAATTTTTGTTGTTCTCTTTTTTCCAAAAAAATTTAGGGTTTTATATTTGGAGTTTCATTGTTTTCGTTTTGCAAGGCAGTGTTGACCATGCCTTTAATGCCAACTATTGACAGGCAGATATAAATGATTTTTTTTTTTTTTTACTTAGAGTTCAGCATGGTCTCTATAGGAAGCTGGAGGACAGTAAGAGATACACAGAAAAATCCAATCTAAAAGAATGAAATAAAAAAAAAAACGAGGGAGAGAGGGAAAGAGAGACAGAGAGAGAAACATACAGAGAGAGAGAGAGAGAGAGAGAGAGAGAGAGAGAGAGAGAGAGAGAGAGAGAGAGAGAGAGAGAGAGAGAAAGTTAGAAATAAAAAAAAACAAACAAGGAAAGAGTAAGAAAAATGAAAGAGAGGGAGATAGAGAGGAAGGAAGGAAGGAAGGAAAGGAGGGAGGGAGGGAGGGAGGGAGGGAGGGAGGGAGGGAGGGAGGGAGGAAGAAGGAAGTTAGGACGGAGGAGAGAGAGAGAAAGAAAACAGAAAGAAAGACAGACAGACAGACAGACAGACAGACAGACAGACAGACTGAAAGAAAGAAAGAAAGAAAGAAAGAAAGAAAGAAAGAAAGAAAGAAAGAAAGAAAGAAAGAAAAAGAAAAAGAAAGAAAGGCAGAATTTAAAAAAATAAATACATAATTATTCATAAATAAATAAATAAATAAATGATTGAATGAATGAATGAATGAATGGATGAATGAATGAATGAATATCTTAGGCATATTTCGTTTTCTTGTGTATTCTTTTCAGATTTCTAGAGCATTTTAAAAGTTTTGTAGAGACTTTAGTATAGTGATTTAGAGTTTCTTGGTTTTCGGGCTTCTAATGTATTTTTTTCTTTTTCTATTTTGTTTTGTTTGATTTTTTAAATGATGTTAGTATATTTTTAGGCCGATAGATGTATGTGATTTTTTTTTAATTAGAGTTCAGCATGGTTTCTATAGTAAGCTAAAGGACTTGTTTTTTCTTTGTTACTTTGTTTCTTTCTTTCTTTATTTCTTCCTTTATTCCTTCCTTCCTTCCTTCCTTTCTTTCGTTTGTCCGTTCCTTCTTTCTTTCTTTTTTTCTTTCTTTCTTTCTTTCTTTCTTTCTTTCTTTCTTTTTCATTCTATCTTCCTTCCTTCCTTCATTGTTTCTTTGTTTCTTTCTTGTTTTTTCTTCTTTCTTTGTTTTTTTCTTCTTTCTTTCTTTCTTTCTTTCTTTCTTTCTTTCTTTCTTTCTTTCTTTCTGTCTGTCTGTCTGTCTTTCTACCTTTCTTCCTACCTTCTTTCCTTCCTTCCTTCCTTTTCTTTTTTTCTTTCTTTCTTTCATTCTCTCTTTCTATCTCTTTCTTTCTTTCTTTCTTTCTTTCTTTCTTTCTTTCTTTCTTTCTTTCTTTCTTTTTCATTCTATCTTCCTCCTTCTTCTTTCTTTCTTTGTTTCTTTCTACTTTCTTTCTTCTTTCTTTCTTTGTTTCTTCTTTCTTTCTTTGTTTCCTTTTTGTTTCTTTCTTTCTTTCTTCCTGTCTGTCTATCTGTCTGTCTTTCTACCTTTCTTTCTTCCTTCCTTCCTTTCTTTATTTCTTTCATTCCCTTTCTCTCTCTCTCTCTTTCTTTCTTTCTTCCTGTTTGTCTGTCTTCCTTCCTTCTTTCCTTCCTTCCTTTGTTTCTTTTTTCTTTGTTGTTTGTTTCTTTTCTTCTATCTTTCTTTTTCCTTTCTTTCTTGCTTTCTTTCTTTCTTTTTTTTTCTTTCTCTTTCTTCCAGTCTCTCTGTAAGTCTGTCTTCCTTCCTTCTGTAATTTTTTCCTTCTTCCTTCTTTTCTTTCTTTCTTTCATTCTTTCTTTCTTTCTTTCTTTCTTTGTTTTTTTGTTTGTTTGATTGTTTCTTTCTTTCTTCTTTCTTTCTATCTCTCTCTTTCTATCTCTCTTTCTATCTTTCTTTCTTTCTATCTTTCTTTCTTTCTTTCCTCTATCTTCCTTCCTTCTTTCCTCCCTTCCTTTATTTCTTTTTTCTTTCTTTCTTTCTGTCTTTCTTCTTTTCTTTCTTTCTTTGTTTCTTTCTTTCTTTCTTCCTGTCTGTCTACCTGTCTGTCTTTCTACCTTTCTTTCTTCCTTCCTTCCTTTCTTTATTTCTTTCATTCCCTTTCTCTCTCTCTCTCTTTCTTTCTTTCTTCCTGTTTTTCTGTCTTCCTTCCTTCTTTCCTTCCTTCCTTTCTTTCTTTTTTCTTTGTTTGTTGTTTGTTTCTTTTCTCCTATCTTTCTTTTTCCTTTCTTTCTTGCTTGCTTTCTTTCTTTTTTTTTCTTTCTTTCTCTTTCTTCCTGTCTCTCTGTAAGTCTGTCCTCCTTCCTTCCGTAATTTTTTCCTTCTTCCTTCTTTTCTTTCTTTCTTTCATTCTTTCTTTCTTTTTTTCTTTGTTTTTTTGTTTGTTTGATTGTTTATTTCTTTCTTCTTTCTTTCTATCTCTCTC
>NW_028227277.1:14742414-14747414 GCF_978045245.1 Mus caroli
TTCTCTCTTTCTTTCTATCTTTCTCTTTCTTTCTCTCTTTCATTATTTCTTTTTCATTCTATCTTCCTCCTTCCTTCTTTCTTTGTTTCTTTCTTCTTTCTTTCTTTGTTTCTTCTTTCTTTCTTTGTTTCTTTCTTTATTTCTTACTTTCTTCCTGTCTGTCTATCTCTCTGTCTTTCTACCTTCCTTCCTTCCTTCCTTCTTTTCTTTTTTTTTTCTTTCTTTCATTCTCTCTTTCTTTCTCTCTTTCTTTCTTTTTCATTCTATTATCCTCCTTCCTTCTTTCTTTCTTTGTTTCTTTCTTCTTTCTTTCTTTGTTTCTTTCTTTCTTTCTTTCTTCCTGTGTGTCTATCTGTCTGTCTTTTTTCCTTCCTTCCTTCCTTTTTTTATTTCTTTCATTCCCTCTTTCTTTCTCTCTCTCTATTTCTTTCTTTCTTTCTTTCTTTCTTTCTTTCTTTCTTTCTTTCTTTCTTTCTTCCTTTTTGTCTGTCTTCCTTCCTTCCTTCCTTCCTTCCTTCCTTCTTTCCTTCCTTCTTCCTTTCTTCCTTCTTTTCTTTGTTTCTTTTTTCTCTGTTTGTTGTTTGTTTCTTTTCTCCTATCTTTCTTCTTTCTTTCTTTCTTTCTTTCTTTCTTTCTTTCTTTCTTTCTTTCTTTCTTTCTTTCTCTTTCTACCTGTCTCTCTGTCTTCCTTCCTTCCATAATTTTTCCTTCTTCCTTCTTTTCTTTGTTTCTTTCATTGTTTCTTTCTTTCATTCTTTCTTTGTTTTTTGTTTGTTTGATTGTTTCTTTCATTCTTCTTTATTTCTTCCTCTCTCTTTCTATCTATCTTTCTTTCTTTCTTTCTTCTTCTTTTTTTTCTTTCTTTCCTCTATCTTCCTTCCTTCTTTCCTCCCTTCCTTTATTTCTTTTTTCTTTCTTTCTTTCTGTCTGTCTTTCTTTCTATCTTTCTTTCTTTCCTTCTTTCTTCCTCTCTCTCTTTCTGTCTCTTTGAATGTCTGTCTTACTTCCTTCTTTACTTCTTTCCTTCTTTCCTTCTTTCTTCATTCCATCCTTTCTGTCTTTCTTTCTTTTTTTTCTATCACTCTGTCTCTCTGTTTGTCTTTTTCCTTCCTTCCTTCCTTTCTTTCTTTCTTTCTTTCTTTCTTTCTTTCTTTCTTTTTTCTTTCTTTCTTTCTGTCTTTCATGCTCTCTTTCTTTCCCTCTGTCTTTCTTTCTTTCTTTCTTTCCTTCTTCCTGTTTGTCTGTCTTCCTTCCTTTTTTCTTTCTTTCCTTCCTTCCTTTCTTCCTTCCTTCTTTCCTTTGTTTCTTTTTTCTTTATTTGTTTTTTGTTTCTTTTCTCCTCTCTTTCTTTTTTCTTTCATTCTTGCTTTCTTTCTTTCTCTTTTCTTTCGTTCTTTGTCTTTCTTACTGTCTCTCTGTAAGTCTGTCTTCCACCCTTCCTTCATTTTTTCCTTCTTCTTTCTTTTCGTTGTTTCTTTCATTGTTTCTTTCTTTCTCTCTCTCTCTCTCTTTCTTTCTTTCTTTCTTTCTTTCTTTCTTTCTTTCTTTCTTTCTTTCTTTCTTTCTTCCTGTCTTTCTATATGTCTGTCTTTCTACCTTTCTTCCTACCTTATTGTTTTCCTTCCTTCCATTTCTTTTTTTCTTTCTTTCTTTCATTCTCTCTTTCTTTCTATCTTTCTCTTTCTGTCTCTCTTTCTTTCTTTCTTTTTCATTCTATCTTCCTCCTTCCTTCTTTCTTTCTTTGTTTCTTTCTTCTTTCTTTCTTCTTTCTTTCTTTGTTTCTTTCTTTGTTTTTTTCTTTCTTTCTTCTTGTCTGTCTATCTGTCTGTCTTTCTACCTTTCTTCTTTCCTTCCCTCCTTTCTTTATTTCTTTCATTCCCTCTTTCTTTCTCTTTCTTTCTTTCTTTCTTTCTTTCTTTCTTTCTTTCTTTCTTCCTGTTTGTCTGTCTTCCTTCCTTCCTTCTTTCCTTCCTTCCTTTGTTTCTTTTTTCTTTGTTTGTTGTTTGTTTCTTTTCTCCTATCTTTCTTCTTTCTTTCTTTCTTTCTTTCTTTCTTTCTTTCTTTCTTTCTTTCTTTCTCTTTCTTCCTGTCTCTCTGTAAGTCTGTCTTCCTTCCTTCCATAATTTTTTCCTTCTTCATTCTTTTCTTGTTTCTTTCATTGTCTCTTTCTTTCTTTTTTCTTTCTTTCTTCCTGTATTTCTGTCTGTCTTTCTACCTTTCTTCCTCCCTTCCTTCCTTCCTTTTCTTTTTTCTTTCTTTCTTTCATTCTCTCTTTCTTTCTATCTATCTCTTTCTTTCTCACTTTCTTTCTTTCTTTCTTTCTTTCTTTCTTTTTCATTCTATATTCCTCCTTTCTTCTTTCTTGCTTTGTTTCTTTCTTCTTTCTTTCTTTGTTTCTTCTTTCTTTTTTTGTTTCTTTCTTTCTTTCTTCCTGTCTGTCTGTCTTTCTAACTTTCTGCCTTCCTTCCCTCCTTTCTTTATTTCTTTCATTCCCTGTTTCTTTCTCTCTCTCTCTCTTTCTTTCTTTCTTTCTTTCTTTCTTTCTTTCTTCCTTCCTTTTTGTCTGTCTTCCTTCCTTCCTTTTTTTCTTCCTTCTTTCCTTCCTTCCTTCCTTCCTTCCTTCCTTCCTTTGTTTCTTTTTTCTTTGTTTGTTGTTTGTTTCTTTTATCCTATCTTTCTTTTTTCTTTCTTTCTCTCTTTCTTTCTTTCTTTCTTTCTTTCTTTCTTTCTTTCTCTCTTTCTTTCCTTCTTTTTCTTTCTTCCTGTCTCTCTGTAAGTCTGTCTTCCTTCCTTACGTAATTTTTCCTTCTTCCTTCTTTTCTTTGTTTCTTTCATTCTTTCTTTCTTTCTTTCTTTCTTTCTTTCTTTCTTTCCTTCTTTCTTTGTTTTTTGTTTGTTTGTTTGATTGTTTCTTTCATTCTTCTTTCTTTTCTTTCTTTCTATCTCTCTCTTTCTTTCTTTCTTTCTCTCTCTTTCTTTCTTTCTTTCTTTCTTTCTTTCTTTCTTTCTTTCTTTCTTTCTTTCCTTCATCCTGTTTTTCTGTCTTCCTTCCTTCCTTCTTTCCTTCTTTCCTTCCTTCCTTTGTTTCTTTTTTCTTTATTTGCTGTTTGTTTCTTTTCTCCTCTCTTTCTTTTATCTTTCATTCTTGCTTGCTTTCTTTCTTTTTTCTTTCTTTCTATCTCTTTCTTCCTGTCTCTCTGAAAGTCTGTCTTCCTTTCTTCATTTTTTCCTTCTTCCTTCTTTTCTTTGTTTCTTTCTTTGTTTCTTTCTTTGTTTCTTTCTTTGTTTCTTTCTTTGTTTGTTTCTTTCTTTCTTTCCTCTATCTTCCTTCCTTCCTTCCTTCCTCCCTTCCTTTATTTCTTTTTTGTTTCTCTCTGTCTGTCTGTCTGTCTTTCTTTCTTTCTTTCTTTTTCTTTCTTTCTTTCTTTTTTCTTTCTTTCCTTCTTTCTTCCTCTCTCATTTTCTGTCTCTTTGAATGTCTGTCTTCCTTCTTTCTTTCCTTCCTTCTTTCCTTCTTTCCTTCGTTCCATCCTTTCTTTCTTCCTTTCTTTCTGTCTTTCTTTCTTTCTTTTTTTCTATCACTCTGTCTGTTTCTCTGTTTGTCTCCTTCCTTTCTTTCTTTCTTTCTATCTTTCTTTCTTTCTTTCTTTCTTTCTTTCTTTCTTTCTTTCTTTCTTTCTTTCTTTCTTTCTTTCTGTCTCTCTCTATTTTTGTCTGTCTATCTACCTTGCTTGCTTCCTTCATTCCCTCCTTCTTTCTTCCTTTTTTTTGTATTTTTTTGGGTGGGGGGTTGTTGTTATTGTTTATCTTCCTGATTTTTTTTAAATAGAGTTATATATTTTGGGTTTGTTTTAGTGTTACCATGAATGGTGCTTCATGCCTTTAATCTCAGCAATTTGTAGGCAAAAGTAGGGGGATTTCTTGAATATTAGGGTTTGGGATTTTATTTAGGCTTCAAGGATTTTTTTTAATATTTTAATTTTTTAATGTTTCTTTGGGATTTTGTGTGTGTGTGTGTGTGTGCACATATGTGTGTGTGTTTGTGTTTGTGTGTGTGTGTGAGTGTGTGTCCTTGAATATTTATTTCAAATTTGAGGGTTTTAATTTTGGTGGTTCATAGTTTTAGCATTGGCAAGAAATGACAGCCCTTGTCTAAAAATCTAGCCCTAGAGATGAAAAAATAAGGGATTTTTAAGATGGAGGCTAGTCTGGTCTATGGAATAACACTCAGGATAGCCAGAGAAAGACAGAGAAAGCCATTCTCCAAAATTCAAAAAAGACAGAAAGAAAGAGAGAGAGAAAGGGAGAGAGAGAGAGAGAGAGAGAGAGAGAGAGAGAGAGAGAGAGAGGAAGGAAGAAAGGAAGGAAGGAAGGAAGGAAGGAAGGAAGGAAGGAAGAAGGAAGGAAGGAAGGAAGGAAAGAAGGAAGAAGGAAAAGGAAGGAAGGAAGAAGGAAGAAGGAAGAAGGAAAAGGAAGGAATGAAGGAAGGAAGGAAGGAAGGAAGGAAGGAAGGAAGGAAGGAAGGAAGAAGGAAAAGTTAAAGGAAAGGAGGAAGGAAAAAAGGAAGGTAAGGTACTAGGGAAGGAAAGAAAGAAAGAAAGTATGAAAGGGAGGGAGGGAGGATGGGAAGGAAGGAAGGAAGGAAGGAAGGAAGGAAGGAAGGAAGGAAGGAAGGAAGGATGGAAGGAAAGATGCAGGCAGTCATGCAGGCAGGCAAGCAAGCAAAGCACCAAACAAGAAAGAGAGAAACATAGAAAGAAAAAAGAAGTGTGTTTCAGTGTTATTATTAGTCTCTTGTGCTGTTTTTTTTGGAATTAATATTTTTGGGAGGGGAATTTTTTTTTAACTCTTTGAAAAGTGTTTAGAATCATGTTTTGTAGAGATTTTTGTTTTCACACTTCTCAAGTATTTTTAGTAGTTTTTCTAGGTTTTTTGGAATTTTAGTGTGTTTTAAAGTTGGGGTTTTTATTTAGGCTTCAAGGATTTTTCTCTTTTAATAT
>NW_028227277.1:14749914-14752414 GCF_978045245.1 Mus caroli
GGCTTCAAGAATTTTTTTTTAATATTTTAATGTTTTCTTTGGGATTGTGTGTGTTTGTGTGTGTCTGTGTGTTCTTGAATATTTATTTCAAATTTGATGGTTTTAATTTTGGTTGATCATAGTTTTAGCATGGAAATAGTGGTCCAGGCTTATAAAATCTAGCCCTAGGGATAAAGAGGTAGTGGATTTTTTAGTTGGCAGCTATCATGGTCTACAGAATATATTCCAAGAAAGTGAGGGATACACAGAGATACCCACACTCCAAAAAATTAAAAGTAAATCAATGAAAGAAACAGAGGGAGAGAGAGTGAAAGAGAGAGAGTGACAGACAGACAGACAGACAGACACACACACACACACACAGAGACAGAGAGATAGAGAGACAGAGAGAGAGACAGAGAGAGAAAAAGGGGGAAAGGAAGGAAGAAAGAAAAAGAGAGAGAGGGAGGAAGAGAGAGAAGGAGGGAGGAAGGGATGAGGGATCAAGGAAGGAACAAAGGAACTAAGGAATGAAGGAAAGAAAAAAGAAAAAAGGAAGAAAGAAAGAATTGTGATACAGGGTCATTTTTGGTCTCATGTGCACTTTTTTTATTTTTAGAGGTTTATTTAAGATTTTGAAGTGTTTTTAAAGAATGTTTCAGAGAGTTTTTTTGTTTTCAGAATTCTAGTGTATTTTTCATATTTTTTCTGTTTTTTTTTAATTTTTAGTATTTTGTACTTTTCAGGTTTCATTTAGACTTCAAGAATTTATTTATTTTAATATTTCATTGCTTTCTTTGTATTCTTTTTTGTGGGTGTATTCTTGAATATTTATTTAAAAATTGAGGTTTTTTTTTTTTTTGGTGGTGCATAATTTTAGAGTTGGCAGGCAATGGCTGCCCCTTTCATATAAATGATAGCCCTAAGGTGAACTCGTAGGGGATTTTTTAGTTGGAGGCAAGCCTGGTCTTGAGATTGATCTCCCAGAGCGCCAGGGATAAACAGAGAAACCCAGTTTTTAAAATTAAAAAGTATAGAAAATGAAAAGGAGAGAGAGAGAGAGAGAGATATAAATAGATACATACATAGAGAGAGAGGAGTGAGAGAGAGAGAGAAGGAAAAGGAAAAAAGAGGGAAGGAAGGAAGGAAGGAAGGAAGGAAGGAAGGAAGGAAGGAAGGAAGGAAGGAAGAAAAAGAAAGAAAGAAAGAAAAAAAAAGAGAGAGAAAGAAAGTAAGGAAGAAAGAAAGAAAGAAACGAAGGAAGGAAGGAAGGAAGGAAGGAAGGAAGGAAGGAAGGAAGGAAGAAGAAAGAAAGAAAGAAAGAAAGAAAGAAAGAAAGAAAGAAAGAAAGAAAGAAAGAAAGAAATTACTTTATGGACATTTTGGACTAACTAGGTTTTTTTGTTTTTTTTTGTTTTGTTTTTTTTTGTTGTTTTTTTTTTTTACAATGTTATTGTTTTTTATAAAAGTTTTGTAGGTTTTGTTGAAGCAGCTTGTAGAGGTTTTGTTTTTTTGGTTTTCAATATTTTAGTTATTTTTAGTTTTTTTGGAATTTTTTTTTTTAAGATTCTAGGGTGTTTTAATGATTTGGGTTTTTTTATTTTTAATTTTTTTTAGAGTTTTATATTTCACTTTTTTTAGGTTTATTTGTTTGTGTTTGTGTGTGTGTCTCGATGTCTGTGTGTGTGTATTTTAGAGGCTTTTTTCTTTTAAATTTAAAATTTTATTTTCAAAGTTTCAGTATTTTAGGAATGGCAGGAAGGGGAGACCCTTGCCTTTAATCTCAGTAATTGGGAGTCAGAGGTATTAGGTTTCTGAGTTCCAGGCCAGCTTGGTCTATAGATTGGGTTCCAGTACAGAGAGAGAAACACAGAGAAACCCAATCTCCAAAAAGTCAAAAAAACAAAAACCAAGAAAAACCAACTAACCAAACAAACAAACCAAAAAAAAAAAAATCAATTTTTGAGTCAGTTTTAAGTTCTTGTATATTTTTGATGTTTTTAGAATTTTAGTGTTTTTCTTAAGGGTTTTAAGAAGAGTGTTTTAGAGGTGTTTTCGTTTTCAGTATTTTTGGGTATTGAAGTGTTCTTTTCTGTTTTTCCTTGTATGGTTTTGTTGTTGTTGTTGTTGTTTGTTTTTGTTTGTTTGTTGTTTTTAAGGATACTCGGTTTTTTTAAATGTTTTAGATTTCTTCTTTTTTTTTTTTTAGGCTTTACATTTTCTTTTTTTTTTTTTCATTGTGTGTTAGTATTTTTGGTTTTTTAGGTTTTTTTTTACGTTTTGTGTGTTTGTGTGTGTGTGTGTTTGTGTATTTATGTGTGTTTCGAGACAGAGTTTCTCTATATAGACCTGGCTGTCCTGGAATTCACTCTGTAGGCCAGGCTGGCCTCGAACTCAGAAACCTGCCTGCCTCTGCCTCCCAAGTGCTGGGATCAATGGCGTGTGCCACCAAACCCGGCATTTATGTGTCTTCATATGTATGTGTGTGTGTGTTTGTGCGTGATGTGTGTGTTTGAGGTTT
>NW_028227277.1:14762414-14777414 GCF_978045245.1 Mus caroli
CCTAAAGAACTTTTAACATCATTCAACATCATGCTTTATATCAAAAGCTTTAGTAGTCTGTGTCCTTTTGTAACACCTTTTTGTCACTTGTTTTGCTATACATTAGTAAGTGACAAAACAGGTTTATTTTTTGAATTCGTACACATACATTTTTTGTACTAAGGCTATATACATCAGTCATAACATTCCTTATTTAATAAAATACTTTAATTCATTTTAATATAATATGAATGTGTTAATACTAATATGACATGTATTCTTTAATGTCATTTTTAGAAATAGTTATTTTATTTTAATATATAATAAATAATCTTATTTAAAAAATAAAAATTGTTTTAATTATGTTCTCATGAATACATTCTATTTGCACATTAATTGAACACTTTTATTAAAGATTAATATATTTACCAAGAAAGCATGAAAAATATGTGAAAATAGAAAATCACTATTATGTTCATAATTTTTTATTTTCAGTATTATTTAGAGAAAAATTATATATTCTTTACTAGATTGAAACCTAATTTTAAAGAATTAGCATTTAAAAAATTTACTAAAATTTTGGTTGTTCTTATTTTTATTACTTTATTTTCTGTGTATTGACCTAGTAGCAAATATTTTATATTAAAATTGTAAGCAATATTTTTTAAAATTCAAATAATTTCAATATTATTGAACAATAATATATTCTCGTGATATATATTTTTTGTGATCCAGAATTAATAAGGATAGCAATATCTTATGGCTATTTACTACCTTAAAATCTGTTCTATACACTAGTATAAAATATGTGTACTCTATTGCAATAATCCCAATATGCATTAAAATACAAAAAAATAAAAATAAATAAAAAATAAATTGCTGAAGGGAAAATAATTCCCCCAAATCTTAAAACACAGTAAACTTGTTTTAAAAACTTGAAAAAACACAAAAATACACTAGATATCTGAAAAAAAAAAACCCTCGAAAGCACTCTTCTAAAAATCCAGGAAATCAAATGAAGTTAAAGAACTTAGAAGTATCCTTTCTTTATCTTTCTTTCTTTCTTTCTTTCTTTCTTTCTTTCTTTCTTTCTTTCTTTCTTTCTTTCTTTTTCTTCCTTCCTTCCTTCCTTCCTTCCTTATTCCTTCCTTCTTTCCTTCCCTCTTTTTTTCCTTTTCCTTCTCTCTCTCTCTCACTCTCTCTCTCTCTCGATGTATGTATCTCTCTCTCTCTCTGTCTCTCTGTCTCTCTGGCTCTCTGTCTCTCTCTCTGTCTCTCTCTCTGTCTCTCTCTCTCTCTCCCTTTCATTTTCTATATTTTTTAAATTTTAGAAACTGGGTTTATCCCTGGCTCTCTGGGTGATCAATCTCAAGACCAGGCTAGCCTCCAACTAAAAAATCCCCTACCAGTTCACCTTAGGGCTAGCATGTATATGAAAGGGGCAGCCATTGTCTACCAACTCTAAAATTATGCACCACCAAAACAAAAATACCTCAATTTTTAAATAAATATTCAAGAATACACCCACAAAAAAGAACATAAAGAAAGCAATGAAATATTAAAATAAATAAATCCTTGAAGTCTAAATGAAACCTCAAAAGTCCTAAACACACTAAATATTAAAAAAAGAAAAAATATGAAAAATACACTAGAATTCTGAAAACAAATAAACACTCTGAAACATTCTTTAAAAACACTTCAAAATCTTAAATAAAACCCCTAAAAATAAAAAAAAGTGCACATGAGACCAAAAATGACCCAATAACACAATTATTTTTTTCTTCCTTTATTCTTTTTTCTTTCCTTCATTCCTTAGTTCCTTTGTTCCTTCCTTCATCCCTCACCCCTTCCTCCCTCCTTCTCTCTCTCCTCTCTCTCTCTTTTTCTTTCTTCCTTCCTTTCCCCTTTTATCTCTCTCTGTCTCTCTCTCTCTGAGTGTCTGTGTGTCTGTGTGTCTGTGTGTCTGTGTGTCTGTGTGTCTGTGTGTCTGTGTGTCTGTTTGTCTGTCTGTCTGTCTGTCTCTCTCTCTCTCTCTCTCCCTCTGTTTCTTTCATTGATTTATTTGTAATTTTTTGGAAAGTGGGTTTCTCTGTGTATCCCTCACTGTCCTGGAAGTTATTCTGTAGACCATGCTAGCTGACAACTAGAATATCCACTACCTGTTTATCCCTGGGGCTAGATTTTATAGGCATGGACCGCTATTTCCATGCTAAAACTATGATCCTCCAAAATTAAAACCATCAAAATTGAAATAAATATTCAAGAACACACACACACAATCCCAAAGAAAACATTAAAACATTAAAATATTAAAAAAAAAATCGTTAAAGCCTAAATAAAACCCCAAGTCCTAAAATTCACTAAAATTCTAAAAAACTAGGACAACTACTAAAAATATACTAGAAGTATAAAAAAAAAACACACACACTCTCCAAAACATTCTTCTAAACACACTTCAAAGCCTTAAAAAAAAACAAATACAAAAACAAAATACACCCCCAAAATATTAATTCCAAAAAAAAGTAAAAGAGGCTAAAAATAACTCTGAAACCCAATTCTTTTTTTCTTTTTTCTTTGTCTCTTTCTTGCTTGCTTTCTTTTCCTGCTTGCCTGACTGACTGCCTGCTTCCTTCCTTCCTTCCTTCCATCTTTCCTTCCTTCCTTCCTTCCTTACTTCCTTCCTTCCTTCCTTCCTTCCATCCTTCCTTCCTTCCTTCCTCCCTGCCTCCCTCCCTCCCTCCCTCCTTCCCTTCCTCTCTCTCTCTCTCTTTCTCTCTCTCTCTCTCTTTCTTTTTTGAATTTTGGAGAATGGCTTTCGCTGTCTTTCTTTGGCCATTCTGTGTGTCACTCCATAGACCAAATTAGCCTCCATCTTAAAAATCCCTTACTTGTTCATCCCTATGTCTAGGTTTTATAGGCAATGGCCCTCATTTCCTGGCAACACTAAAACCAATAAACACCAAAATTAAACCTCACAAATTTTAAATAATTTTTCAAGAACACACACATGGCCGGGCGTGGTGGCGCACGCCTTTAATCCCAGCACTCGGGAGGCAGAGGCAGGCGGATTTCTGAGTTCGAGGCCAGCCTGGTCTACAAAGTGAGTGCCAGGACAGCCAGGGCTATACAGAGAAACACTGTCTCAAAAAAAAAACCAAAAAAAAAAAAAAAAAAAAAAGAACACACACATACAGACACACACACAATATCACAATGTGCATTAAAATACAAAAAATAATAATTAATTAAAAATAAATCTCTGAAGCATAAATAAAACCCTAAAAATTTAAAACACAGTAAAATTGGTTAACTTACTAGAAAAAAAAATACACTAGAAAACTGAAAAAAAAAAAAAACAACTCTCAAAAGCACGCTTCTAAAAATACAGGAATCCAAATGAACTTAAAACTCTCTCCTTTGTTTGTTTGTTTGTTTCTTTCTTTCTTTCTTTCCTTCTTGCTTGCTTGCTTGCTTCCTTTCTTCCTTTCTTTTTTCCTTTCTTTCTTTCTTTCTTTCTTTCTTTCATTCTTTCTTTCTTTTCTTCCCTAGTTCCTTACCTTCCTTCCTTCCTTCCTTCCTTCCTTCCTTCCTTCCTTCCTTCCTTCCTTCCTTCCTTCCTTCCTATATTCTTTCCTTTATATTTTCTTTCTCTGTCTTCCTTTCTTCCTTCTTTAATTTCCTTTTTTCTTTCTTTCTTTCTTTCTTTCTTTCTTTCTTTCTTTCTTTCCTTTCTTTCTTTCTTCAATTCTTCCTTTCTTCCTTTCTTTCTACCTTCCTTCTATCCTTCATTCCATCTTTCCTTCCTTTCCTTCCTTCTTTCTATCTATCTATCTATCTATCTATCTATCTATCTATCTATCTATCTATCTTTCTTTCTTAATTTATTACTTCCTTCCTTTCTTCCTTTCTTCCTACCTTATTTCTTTCCTTCCTTCTTTCCTTCCTTTTCCTTATATCTATCTATCTATCTATCTATCTATCTATCTATCTATCTATCTATCTATCTATCTATGTATGTTTCTTTCTTTCTTTCTTTTTTTCTTTCTTTTCATCTTTTATCGTTTTATTTCATTTTATTTTATTTCATTTGTTTTTTGTGTTTTTCATGACTGGGTTTCTCTGTGTAGCCCTACCTGTCCTAGAGCTCCCTCATTGGATCAGGCTAGCCTCAAACTCACAAATCTACTACCTCTGCCTCGTAAGTGCTGAGATTGAAGGCAAGGTCCACAATTTCCTAGAAACAGTAAAACAATTAAATACCAAATATAAATCCTTTAAATTAAAACAAACAAACAAACAAACAAAAAACCAACAAAACAAAAACCTTAGAAATAAAGCAAAAAAAAAAAAATTAAATTAAGTCTAAATTAAACACCAAAAATCTAAAACTCACTATAATCCTTAAAAACCAAGAAAAAAAAAAAAAAACACTTAACCTACACTAGAAATCTGAAAACCAAATATATCTAAAAACCCTACAAACCATTAAAGTAAAAAAAATATATAAAATTATATAGATATATATCAACCCCAAAATGACCCTTAAGCTACTTTTTGGTTTGATTTATTTTGTTTTTGGAAACTGTGTTTCTCTGTATAACCCTGGCTATACTGGAACTCACTCTGTAGACCAGGCTTGCCTAGAACTTACAAATCACCCTTGACTGGCAAAGCTAATACACTTTAGCTCCAAAATAAAAAGTTTTTTTTTTCTTCAAAAATACAATTAATAATAATAAATAAATAAATAAATAAATAAATAAATAAATAAATAAATAAATAAATGAAGTAAAACTCTAAACGAAAACCGCTCAGCCAAAAAACAAACAAAAAACCCGACAACCTAGGAGACAAAAAAAAGCAACAATAAAAAAAACCAATAAAATTCTACAATAGTCTTCCAAACACCCTATTAACCTTTTAAAAGACCCTAAATTTCTACAAAAAATATGCAGAGCCATAAATTTCACTAAATCTGTTTTCTTTCTTTCTTTCTTTCTTTTTTTCTTTCTTTCTTTCTTTCTTTCTTTCTTTTTCTGTCTTTCTTTCTCTCTTTCTTTCTTTCTTTCTTTCTTCTTTCCTTCGTTCTTTTTATTTTTCTTTCTTTTTTTTTCTTTTTTTTTCAAGTTTTTGGAGACTGAGTTTCTCTGTGTAATTCTGGGTGTCCTCGAACTCACTCTGTAGACCATGCTGCCTTCGACCTTAACACACTACAACACATATACACACAAAAACTCAAAAAAAAATACTAAAACCCTAAAGAAAACCCTAAAGCCAAAAACAAACAAACATACAAAAACACTCTAAAATCTTTTTTAAAAAGCACTAAACATACACTAAAACACAGAAAACCAAAATAATGTATAAAACAATCTTCAAAAAATCCTGAAAATGCTTTAAAAAAAACCTAAATTTCTTTAAAAAAATTACACAGGAAGCCCAAAATATGCATAAAGTAATTTGCTTCCTTCTTTCCTTCTTTCCTTCTTTCCTTTCTTCCTTCCTTCCTTCGTTCCTTTCTTTCTTTCTTTCCTACTTTGTTTTTTTTGTTTTTTTTTTTTTTTTTTTTTTTTTTTTTTTGAGATTTTGGAGACTAGGTTTCTCTGTGGATCCCTAGCTATACTGGAACTGCCCCTGTAAACCATGCTGGCCTTGAACTAAGAAATCCAGTACTTCTTCCTCTCAAGTTCTGTGATTTAAGGCATGGGCCACCACTGCCTGGCAAACCTAAAACACTTAAAGTCAACAATAAAATTAAAAAAATAATAATAATCAAAAACTATAAAATCAAAACAAAAATCCCTAAAAGTAAAAGATAGAACACTAACAAAAATTGAAAAAAAAACCAAAACCCTAAAACACCCTAAAAAACTTACAAATAAATCATAAAAAACATTAAAAATACACTAAAATACGAAAAAAAACAAAAAAAAAACCCTCTAAGATACTCTTATTAAAAAAAAAACCTACAAAACCCTTGACAAAAAAGACTAAAATTCTAAAAATAACAAAAAACAAAAAACAAACACCAAAAAAATGCAAAAAATGTCCATTAATTATTTTTCTCTTTTCTTTCTTTCTTTCTTTCTTTCTTCCTTCCTTCCTTCCTTCCTTCCTTCCTTCCTTTCTTTCTTTCTTTCTTTCATTCTTTCTTTCTTTCATTCTTTCTTTTGTTCTTTCTTTCTTTCTTCTATTTGTTTGTTTATCTATCTATCTATCTATCTATCTATCTATCTATCTATCCATCTATCTATTTATTTATTGAACTTTTCAGGACTAGATTTCTCTGTGTATCCCCCAATATAAAAACTTTATTATTTTTTTCAAAATTAAAAACAAAAGGAAAACACTAAATGAAAACTCTAAATCCTAACAAACAAACAAACAAACCCCCCCCCAAAAAAATAAAACAGAAAACAAAGGTACAAAACAAAACAAAAAAAACCAAAAAAACAGAAAGGCCAAAATATCCATTAAGTAATTTTCTCTTTTCTTTCTTTCTTTCCTTCTTTAATTCCTTCTTTCTTTCTTTCTTTCTTTCTTTCTTTCTTTCTTTCTTTCTTTCTTTCTATTTTTCTTTCTTTCTTTCTATCCTTCCTTCCTTCCTTCCTTCCTTCCTTCCTTCCTTCCTTCCTTCCTTCCTTCTTTCTTTCTTTCTTTCTTTCTTTCTTTCTTTCTTTCTTTCTTTCCTTTTTCTTATTTTTTTTCAGATTTTGGAGACTGGGTTTCTATGTGTATCCCTACCTATATTGGACCTGCCTCTGTAAACCAGGCTGGCCTTGAAGTAAGAAATCCAATACTTCTTCCTCTCAAAGTGCTGGGATTTAAGGCATGGGCCACCACTTCCTGCCTACCCTAAAACTCTTATATCCAATAAAACCTTAAAATTAAAAAATAATAATATTCTAAAACTCTAAAAAAACAAAACAAAAAACCCTAAAAGTAAAAGATAGAACCCTAAAATAAAAATAAAATGAAAAAACCCAAATCACTGAAACCCCCTAGAACACTTTTAAAAAAATAAAAAAAAAAACACTAATAATACACTAAAATACTCAAAAAAAAAAAAAAAACCTATAAGATACTGTTATAAAATACCCTACAAAACCCTTTACAAAAAAAAACAAACAAAAAAAAAAAACAAAAAAAAAAAACAAAACTGAAATTCTAAAAAATAAGAAAAAAAATGAAAAGAAAAAAAACAAAAAACAAAAAACAGAAAGGACAAAATGTCCTTTAAGTAATTTTTTTTCTTTTCTTTCTTCATTTCTTTCTTCATTTCTTTCTTCATTCTTTTCTTTCTTTCTTTCTTTCTTTCTTTCTTTCTTTCTTTCTTTCTTTCTTTCTTTCGTTTGTTCGTTCTTTCTTTCATTTCTCATTTTATTTCATTTTATTTTATTTCATTTGTTTTTTGAGTTTTTCTAGAATGGGTTTCTCTCTGTATCCCTACCTTTCCTGGAGCTCCCTCTTTATTTCAGGCTGGCCTCAAACTCAGAAATCTGCTTGCTTCTGCCTCCCATGTGCTGGAATTAAAGGCAAGGGCCATCACTGTCTGGCAACCCTAAGTCATGGTCCACAATTTCCTAGCAAAAGTAAAACAATTAAATACCAAATATAAAACCTCAAAATTAAAAACAAACAAACAAAAAACAACAAAACAAAAACCTGAGAAATAAAGCAAAATATTAAAAAAAAATAAATAAAATTAAGCCTAAATAAAACACCAAAACCCTAAAACTCACTATAATCCTTAAAAAACAAGAAAAAAAAAACCAACAACAACAACAACAAAACACTTAACCTACACTAGAAGTCTGAAAACTAAATAAATCTAAAACTTCTTCTAAAAACCTACAAAACCCTTAAAAAAAAAAACCTATATATATATATCTCAACCCTAAAATGACCCTTAAGCTATTTTTTTTTGCTTTAATTTATTTTGTTTTTGGAAACTGTTTCTCTGTATTGCCCTGTCTATACTGGAACTCACTCTTTAGACCAGCTGGCCTAGAACTTACAAATCTACCTGCCTCTGCCTCCCAAGGGCTTGGAATAAAGGCATGACCCACCACTGTCTGGCAAAGCTAAAACACTTTACGCCTGAAAAAAAAAAAAAGATGTTAAAAACAATAAACGAATATCCTGAAACCAAAAATCAAACAATAAATCCATAAACCTAAGATACCAAAAAAAAAAAAAAAAAAGGAAAAACAAATAAAACTAACCAATAGTCTTCTAAACACACTATTAACCCTTAAAAAGAACCTAAATTGCTACAAAAATACCAAGGAGCCTAAAATTTCTCTAAGTATTTCTCTTTCTTTCTTTCTTTCTTTCTTTCTTTCTTTCTTTCTTTCTTTCCTTTTTCTTATTTTTTTTCAGATTTTGGAGACTGGGTTTCTATGTGTATCCCTACCTATATTGGACCTGCCTCTGTAAACCAGGCTGGCCTTGAAGTAAGAAATCCAATACTTCTTCCTCTCAAAGTGCTGGGATTTAAGGCATGGGCCACCACTTCCTGCCTACCCTAAAACTCTTATCTCCAATAAAACCTTAAAATTAAAAAAAATAATAATATTCTAAAACTCTAAAAAAAAAAACAAAAAACCCTAAAAGTAAAAGATAGAACCCTAAAAAAAAATGAAAAAACCCAAATCACTGAAACCCCCTAAAACACTTTTAAAAAAATCAGAAAAAAAACACTAATAATACACTAAAATACTCAAAAAAAAAAAACCCTATAAGATACTGTTATAAAATACCCTACAAAACCCTTTACAAAAAAACAAAACAAAACCAAACAAAACTGAAATTCTAAAAAATAAGAAAAAAAAAAAGAAAGAAAAAAAAAAAAGAAACAGAAAGGACAAAATGTCCTTTAAGTATTTTTTTCTTTTCTTTCTTTCTTTCTTTCTTTCTTTCTTTCTTTCTTTCTTTCTTTCTTTCTTTCTTTTCTCATTTTATTTCATTTAATTTTATTTCATTTGTTTTTTGAGTTTTTCTAGAATGGGTTTCTCTCTGTATCCCTACCTTTCCTGGAGCTCCCTCTTTATTTCAGGCTGGCCTCAAACTCAGAAATCTGCCTGCTTCTGCCTCCCATGTGCTGGAATTTAATGCAAGGGCTATCACTGTCTGGCAACCCTAAGTCATGGTCCACAATTTCCTAGAAAAAGTAAAACAATTAAATACCAAATATAAAACCTCAAAATTAAAAACAAACAAACAAAAATCCAAAAAACAAAAACCTGAAAAATAGAGCAAAATGTTAAAAAAAATAAAATAAAATTAAGCCTAAATAAAACACCAAAACCCTTAAACTCACTATAATCCTTAAAAAACAAGAAAAAAAAAACCAACAACAACAACAACAAAACACTTAACCTACACTAGAAGTCTGAAAACTAAATAAATCTAAAACTTCTTCTAAAAACCTACAAAACCCTTAAAAAAAAAACCCTATATATATATATCTCAACCCTAAAATGACCCTTAAGCTATTTTTTTTGCTTTAATTTATTTTGTTTTTGGAAACTGTTTCTCTGTATTGCCCTGTCTATACTGGAACTCACTCTTTAGACCAGCTGGCCTAGAACTTACAAATCTACCTGCCTCTGCCTCCCAAGGGCTTGGAATAAAGGCATGACCCACCACTGACTGGCAAAGCTAAAACACTTTACGCCTGAAAAAAAAAAAAAAAAAAGACATTAAAAACAATAAACGAAAATCCTGAAACCAAAAATCAAACAGTAAATCCATAAACCTAAGATACCAAGAAAAAAAAAAAAAGGAAAAACAAATAAAACTCACCAATAGTCTTCTAAACACCCTATATACCCTTAAAAAGAACCTAAATTGCTACAAAAATACCAAGGAGCCTAAAATTTCACTAAGTCTTTCTCTTTCTTTCTTTCTTTCTTTCTTTCTTTCTTTCTTTCTTTCTTTCTTTCTTTCTTTCTTTCCTTCTGTCTCTCTCTTTTTCTTTCTTTCTTTCTTCTTTCCTCCTTTATTAATATCTTTCTTTTGTTTTCTTTATTTATTTTTTTTTTTAATTTTTGGTGAATGGGTTTCTCTGTGTACTTCTGGCTGTCCTGGAATTCACTCTGTATACCGTGCTTCATTCAACCTCAACAAACTCCAACACACACACAACATACACACACATACACACACGTACACACACACACACACACACACAACCCTAAAAAAAATACTAAAACCCTAAAGAAAAACCCTAAAGTCCCTCCCAAAAAAAAAACCTTCTAAAACGTTAAAAAAAAAAAAAAAAACTAAAACTAAAACCCTAAAAAACAAAAAAATCCTCTAAAAAAATCTTAAAAAAATCCCGAAAAACCTTTTAAAAACCATAAATTGCTTAAAAAATAAGACAAAAACAAAAACCAAAACAAAAACACACAGAAAGCCCAAAAATAGGCAAAAAGTAATAATTTGCTCCCTTCCTTCCTTCCTTCCTTCCTTCCTTCCTTCCTTCCTACCTTCCTTCCTTCCTTCCTTCCTTTCTTTTTTTTCCTTTATTTTTTTCCTTTGTCGTGACTGTTTTTTTTTTTTTTTTTTTTTTTTTTGGTGTGTGTGTATCCCTATCTTTCCTGGTGCTCTCTGTGATGACGATGCTGTCCTCGAACTCAAAAAATCCTGCCTCCTAATTGTTGGGCTTAAAGGCATGGCCTACCACTGCCTGGCAACCCTGGAACAATTAAAACCAAATATAAATCCCTAATTTTTTAAAAAAATAATCAAGGAGAACAACAACAACAAACCATGACAAATAGTGTAAAATGATTAAAAAAAAAGAAAAAAGAAAAAAAGAAAGAAAGAAAGAAAAAGTGAGAGAAGAAGAAAGGCTAAATTAAATCCCAAAAACGTACAATATACGAAAATCATTAAAAAAACAAGAAAAACACTAAAAATAACCTAAAAACCTGAAAACCAAAAAAAAAAAACAAAAAACAAAAAAAAAAACCTCTTAAAACACTCTTTTAAAAATTGTACAAACCCTAAAAAAACACTTAGAAATCTAAAATGAAAAAAAAAAATACACACTAAGCCAAAATGTCCATAATAGTTTCTTTCTTTCTTTCTTTCTTTCTTTCTTTCTTTCTTTCTTTCTTTCTTTCTTTCTTTCTTTCTTTCTTTTTTTATTTTTTCCTTCCTTCCTTCCTGCCTTCCTTCCTTTCTTTATTTTTATTTTTTATATTTATTTTTATATTTATATTTATTTTTATTTTTATTTTTATTTTTTAAGTTTTTGGAGACTGGGTTTCTCTGTATATCTCTGGATGTCCTGGAGCTCCCTCTTTGGACCAGCATGCCATGCACTAAGAATTCCACTACTTCTGCCTCCCAGTTGATGAGAATCTAGGCAAGGGCCTTCACTTTGAGCCAAAACATAAGTCTTAAAATCCAAAAATAAAACCTTATATTAAAAAAAATACTCAAAAACATTAAAAATTAAAAAAAATACAAAAATCAAAACAAAACTAACAAAAAAAGGCAAAAAAAAAAAACTAAAAGAAAAAAAGCCTGTAGAGCCTTAAAAAAAAAAACAAAAGAAAAAAACTAAAACACTCTAAAATATTAAAAAAAAGAAAGAAAAACAAACAAACAAAAAAATACACTAGAATCCTGAAAGACATGAAACAAAACAAATACAAAAACAAAAAACATCAAAACTCTAAAACAATTTTCCAAATAACTATAAGAAAAACACTAACATTCTAAAAAAGAAAAAAAGAAAAAAAAATACACAAGAACCACAAAAAGACCCTAAAAAAAATTTTTTTTTGAGCTTTCTGTTTTTGAGTTTTAGGAGACTGTGTTTAGCTATGTACCTCTGGCTGTGCAGGAGCTCCCTTTGTATACTATGCTGGCCTTGAACTCAAAAGTCCACCTATATCTGCCTCCTAATTGGTGGGATTTAAAGCATGTGCCACCACTGTCTGGCAACCATAAAATAATCCACAAATATAAAACCCTAAATAAAAAAAAAAAATCGAGGACAACAACAATAACAACAAAATACCCCTAAGAAATAGAGTAAAATGCTAAACAATAAATAAATAAAATAAAGCCTAAATTAACCCCCAAACCCTAAATTACATTTAAATCCTTAAAAAACGAGGAAAAACACTAAAAATATTCTAAAAGCCTGACAACCAAAAAAGACTCTAAAACACTCTTCTAAAAATCCTTCAAACCCTAAATAAAACCCCTAAATTTTAAAAATTCTAAATAAAGTGGCTGGCAACACTAAAACTCTTAAACTCACAATATACAACCCTCAAATTAAAAAGAAAAAATCAAGAACACACACACAAAAACTAAATAAAACAGTAAAGTGCTAAAAAATAAGTCCCTTAAACCTTGTAAGAACCAGATATCACTAAAACACCCTAAAGTCCTTTAAAAATTATAGAAAAACCTCTAAACATTCACTATAACACTTAAAACCAAACAATATTCTAAAATACTCTTCTAAAACCCTATAAACACCTTAAAAAACTGTAATATTAAAAAAAAAAACACACAATAAACCAAAAGTATCCATAAAGTACTTTTCTTTCTGTCTTTCCTTTCTTTGATTTTTCTTTCTTCCTTCCTTCCTTCCTTCCTTCCTTCCTTCCTTCCTTCCTTCCTTCCTTCCTTCCTTCCTTCCTTCCTTCCTTCCTTTCTCTCTCTCTCTCTCTTTCTTTCTTTCTTTCTTTCTTTCTTTCTTATTTCTTTTTTCTTTCTTTCTTTCTTATTTCTTTCTTTCTTTCTTATTTCTTTATTTATTATTTTTTATTTCGTCACTGGGTTTCTCTTTGTATCCCTACCTGTCCTGGAGCTGCCTCTGTAGACGAGGGTGGCCTCAAACTCGGAAATCCACCCGCCTCTGCCTCCCAAGTATTGGTATTTAAGTCATGGGCCACCACTGCCTGGCAAATCTAAAACTTTTAAACTCCAAATTTAAAACCCTAAAATTAAAAATAGAAGAAGAAGAACAAGCACCAACACCACCACCACAACAACAACAACAATAAAAAACTCCTAAGAAGAACAGTAAAATGCAAAAATAATAAATAAATAAATAAATAAATAAATAAATAAATAAATAAAGCCTAAATAAAACCCCAAAACACTAAAAACAAAAACAAGAAACACAAAAAACAAACAAACAAACAAACAAAAAACTGGCTGGCAACAGTAAAGCTCTTAAACTCAAAAGATACAAACCTAAAATTAAAAAGTAAAACAAAATTCAAGAACACACACATAAACCCTAAATAAAACAGTAAAATGCTAAAAAAAAAAAAAAAAAAAATCACTTAAACCTATTAAGAACCAAAAATCACTAAAAGAAAGACCCTAACATCCTTTTAAAAATATAGAATAAACCCTAAAAATGTACTAAAACCCTGAATACCAAAGTACCTCAAAAACATTCTTCTAAAAACCCTACAAAAACTTTAAAAAACCCTGAAATTTTAAAAAATCATACAACCATTTTTTTTTCTTTTTTCTTTTCTTTTCTTTTCTTTTTTTTTTTTGGTTTTTTGAGACAGCGTTTCATTGTGGCTGTCCTGGAACTTACTTTGTATACCAGGCTGACCTCAAATTCAGAAATCCACTACCTCTGCCTCTCAAGTGTGGGATTAAAGGCATTTGCCGCCACTGTCTGGCAAGAGTAAAACTCAAAACTGCAAAATAAAACTCTAAAATTTTCAAATAATCTTATCAAAGACAAAAACAAAAAAACAAAACAAAACAAAACAAAAAAAAGACAAAACAAAACAAAAAAAACTAAAAAAAAAATTGTAAAACCATAAAAAGGATCCCCTAAAGCCTAAAAAAAATCCCTAACCCAAAACACCTTAAAATCCATTAAAAGAAAAAAAAAAAAAAAGAAAAAAGAAAAAACACTAAATATACACGAAAATTGTGAAAACAAAACAAAAAACAAACAAAAAATAAAACAAACTATAAAACACTCATCTTAAAAAAGTACTCTAAAACTCTTTTCTTTCTTTCTTTCTTTCTTTCTTTCTTTCTTTCTTTCTTTCTTTCTTTTTTTCTTTCTTTTTTTTTTCGTGTTTTCGTTTATTAGACTGGGTTTCTCTGTTTATCCCTGGTTGTCCTGGAAGTCACTCTGCCACCATTTCCTGGCAACCATAAAACAATGAAACACCAATATTAAAACCCTAAAATTATTAAAAAAATATTCAAGCAAAACAACAAAAACTCTTCTCAAAACCCTACAATTCCTTAAAAAAAATCAAAACAAAACAAAAAACCTAAAATTCTAAAGAAAATACACCAAAAGACAAAAAAATGTCCCTAAAATTCTTTTCATTCTTTCTTCCTTACTTTATTCATATATATATATATATATATATATATATATATATATTTTTTTTTTTTTTGAGACTGGGTTTCTCTGTGTATCCTTGGCTATACCCAAACCCTGAACTCCCCTCAATAAGAACCCTAAAAATTTGAAAAAAAAAATCTTAAAACCCTAAATAAGAACATGAAACCCTAAAAAGAACAATAAGCCCCTTAAAAAACCCTCAAAATTCTTTCAAAATACTCAAAAATCCTAAAAAAAAAAGAAAAAAAAAACATAAAGCCTTAAAAAAGGTCCTGAAACCATTAAAAAAAATCCCTCAAGACTTAAAAAAATAAATAAATAAATAAGAAAGACCTTTAAAAAACCTGAAAAGACAATAAAAAACTAAAAAAGAAAACCTTGATGTTTTTAAAAAATCAACAGAAACCTTTAAAAAAAAATTATATAAATATAAAAAAAAAGATACTAAAAGAAACTAAAACCCCAACAAAATATCCCAAAATTCCAAAACACCAAAAAACCCTACAAATAACCAGAAAACCTAAAACCCTAAAAAAACAAAAAACATCAGCAAAAAAAACCAAAAAAAAACATACTTTAAAAAATAATAATAATAAAACCTAAAACATTCCTAAAATCCTTTAAAAACACTAAAGAACCCTAAAATACCTTAAAAG
>NW_028227277.1:14782414-14817414 GCF_978045245.1 Mus caroli
TATATCAATCACAAATTTTACATATAACCTGGAAAAAGACACTGGATAGGGAATACTAGGTTTTAAGACCCCCATGGGGACCATAGTCTTATTAACTTCTCTAAAATCTTGTAACATCCTCCATTTACCATTTCACATTCTTATAACAAACGAGTGTTCCAAGGCGAAGAGGATGATTCAATGTGTACAGCTATCAATTTTTCCTGCACTAACTTGTTATGTTGTCTGTTGTCTAAGTGTCTAAGTGTGGCACTGCTGAATTTGTGTCTTAGTTTTTCAGTTCTGAGATTGTGGGTTTGAGCCACACCTGTGTTACCAGTTCTGGTATTCTTTATTCTGGCAGCTGCCACTGAGGACCATAAGGACCCTAGTGGCTGTGGGAAGAGGACGGTCTATTTCCCCACAGACTGCAACCCTGGAAGACATTCCAAGGGAGACCATGGAGTTCCCAGGGTACGGAACAGTCAGGAGGACCTGGCTGTTACCTGGCAGAGTGAAGAAGAGTGAGTGCTCTTCCTGCCAGAGGAGTGGACGCGGAATCCCACTCTGTCAGAGGTAGCATTTGGCTGGTTGTATAAGTCCAGACGCAGACGAGTGTGTTTGGATGTCTTAGTGTTTTCTGTCTCTGTCATTGTGTTATGTTTATTCTTATTCTTCACTATGGGACAGACTGTGTCTACTCCTTTATCATTGACTAAGGACCATTGGACGGACGTTATGGCTAGAGGACTAAATTTGTCAGTAACAGTGAAGAAAAAGCCATGGATGGCTTTCTATTCCTTGGAATGGCCTTTTTTTGGAGTAGGTTGGCCAGCAGAAGGAACTTTTTACTTACCCACAATAAGGGCTGTGAAGGCCATTGTTTTTCAGGATGGGCCAGGATCGTATCCAGAGCAGCAACCGTACATCACAGTATGGGAGGACTTGGCTCGATACCCACCCCCGTGGGTTCACCCATTCCTCCCACCTCTCCATCCTGGCACCAAGATTCTAGCCATCTGAGAAAATGGTGAGAAAGAGAAACCAAAACCACTGTGCAGGGGAGATTTTGATTGCAGCACAGCAGTGATGGAAAACCCCCAAGATCTATCCAGAGATTGAAGAACCCCCTGAGTGGACTGACACCCCTCAACCCCCACCATATGCACTCCAGCCCCAAACTTCAGCTCCCCCGGTACCCCTGCCTCAGGCCCCGGCCGCAGGAGGGGGTCCCGCCACAGGAACAAGGAGCAGGCGAGGAGTCACCACTGAGGGGCCTGAGGATTCAACCGTGGCGCTCCCCCTCAGGGCTATTGGGGCTCCCCCTGCTGATCTGAACAGTCTACAGCCCCTACAGTATTGGCCTTTTTCCTCTTCTGACCTCTATAACTGGAAAGCTAATCACCCCCCTTTTTCAGAGAACACTGCAGGACTCACTGGGTTGGTTGAATCATTAATCTATTCACACCAGCTGACCTGGGATGACTGCCAGCAGCTTCTGCAGACTCTATTCACAACCGAGGAGAGAGAGAGAATTCTCCTCGAGGCTCGGAAAAACGTCTGAGACGAGGCTGGGCGCCCTGTCCAAACTCCAGCTGAAATAGATGAAGGATTCCCACTAACCCTGCCACGATGGGATTATAATAAGGCACCAGGTAGGGAACGACTGTCCAATTATCGCTGGGTCCTAGTGGTGGGTCTCAGAGGTGCTCTCCTGCAGCCCACGAATCTGGCCAAGGTAAGAGAGTTTATGCAGGGAGCGACTGAGCCCCCCTCAGTCTTCCTCGAAAGGCTCATGGAGGCTATTAGAAGTTATACCCCATTCGACACCACGTCTGAGGGTCAAAGGGCCTCAGTAATTATGGCCTTCATTGGCCAGTCGGCTCCTGACATTATGAAGAAGTTACAGCGAATTGAGGGCTTGCAGGATTACACCATAAGGGATGTAGTTAGAGAGGCAGAGAAAGTGTATCATAGGAGAGAAACAGAAGATGAAAATTTAGAGAGAGAGAAAAGAGAGAAAAGAGAGGATGAGTATAGGAGAGACAGGATGCAAGAAAAGGTTTTGACTAGGATCCTGGCCGCAGTATGAGAAAGAGATAACGGAAGAAGAGATAGACTGTCAGGAAACCTGGGAGACAAAAGACAGCAGGGACCAAGGAGACCCCGAGAAGGCGGGCAGCACCTGGAGAGGAACCAATGCGAATATTGCAAGGAAATGGGCCACTGGAAGAGCGACTATCCGAAAAAAAAAAAAAAAAAAAAAAAAAACAAGAGGTAAAGGTGCTTTCTCTTGGAGAAGGTGAAGACTAGGGGGAAAGGGGCTCGGACCCCCTCCCCTAGCCTAGGGTAACCTTAGAAGTGGAGGGGACCCCCGGGGACTTTCTAGTCGACATGGGAGCCAAATTTTCAGTACTCAAAACACCTCTAGGAAAAGTGAAGAAAATTGAAAAAACCTTGGTGATCAGGGCCACGGGACAAAAAATGTATCCATGGACCACATCCCGAGTAGTAGACATAAGGCGAAATCCAGTAACTCACTCGTTTCTAGTCATTCCAGAGTGTCCTATGCCTTTATTGGGGAGAGACTTACTAACCAAGTTAAAAGCACAAATAACTTTCACCTCTCATTGACCGGTGGTTTTGTGGGGAATAAAAGTGCCCCAGATTCTAGAGCTGTCTTTACAACTAGGAGAGGAATATCGACTTTACCAAAATAAAGTAAAGCCCCATGAGGGATTACAGGACTGGTTGAATCAATACCCTCAGGCGTGGGCAGAGACGGGAGGAGTAGGGATGGCAAAACTGGTCCCCCCCCCGTGGTGATTGGAATTAAGTCCAGGGCCACCCCTATAGGGGTCCAACAATATCCCATGAGCAGAGAAGCTCAAGAGGGTATACGCCCCCAAATCAACAAACTGCTGCAACAAGGCATTTTGGTTCCATGCAAATCCTCTTGGAACACTCCTCTACTTCCAGTAAAAAAACCAGGGACCAGTGACTACCGTCCAGTCCAGGACCTTAGAGAAGTCAATAAGAGAGTTCAGGACATACACCCCACGGTGCCAAATCTGTATAACCTCCTCAGCACCTTGCCACCTGGTCGGACATAATACACAGTCCTGGATCTTAAAGATGCTTTTTTCTGTTTGAGGTTACACACCAACAACCAGCCCTTGTTCGCTTTCGAATGGTGAGACTCTGAGAGTGGACAAGACGGACAGCTCACATGGACGAGGCTGCCTCAGGGATTCAAGAACTCGCCCACTTTGTTCGATGAAGCCCTACACCGAGATCTTGCTCTTTTCTGAGCCAATAACCAACAGGTGACTCTTCTGCAATATGTAGATGACCTGCTCCTAGCTGCAGAAACACGCGAGGACTGTGAAATTGGGAACCATAACCTCCTGGGCGAGTTAGGTAAGCTGGTCTATAGGGCCTCTGCTAAAAAGGCTCAGTTATGCCAGATAGAAGTGATCTACCTAGGATATGTCCTGAGAGATGGACAACGGTGGCTCACAGAAGCCAGAAAACAAGCTGTTATGCAGATCCCGGCCCCAACCACTGCTCGCCAGGAAAGAGAGTTCCTGGGGACTGCCGGGTTTTGCAGACTCTGGATTCCGGAATTGCCTCACTGGCAGCTCCCTTGTATCCAATAACCAAAGAGAAAGGGGAATTTACCTGGACCAGGGAACCTCAGCTAGCCTTTGAAACTCTCAAAAAGGTACTGCAGCAGGCTCCTGCATTGGCCCTGCCAGATTTAAACAAACCTTTCACCCTATACATTGATGAAAGAAATGGAGTGGCAAGAGGAGTCCTTACCCTGGTTATGGGACCATGGAAGTGCCCGGTAGCCTACTTATCAAAGAAACTGGACTCTGTGGCCAGTGGATGTCCCTTCTGCCTGCGAGCGATAGCAGCCACGGCTGTGCTATTAAGAGATGCTGACAAACTTACTATGGACCAGAATGTTACCATAGTGGCCCCAAACTCTCTTGAGAGCATCATCATGCAACCACCGGACCGCTGGATGACCAATGCCGGAATGACCCTTTACCAGAGCTTATTGCTGACAGAGCGAGTAAGTTTCGCACCCCCAGCCATTCTCAACACTGCCTCCTTACTATCTGAGGCTGACGAGACCCTTGCACATAACTGTGAAGAAATAATGGCAGAAGAGACTGGAATCTGGCCAGACCTCACAGATCAACCTTGGCCAGGGGCGATAACTTGGTTCACGGACGGAAGAAGCTTTGTGGTAGAAGGTAAGCAGAGGGCTGGGGCAGCAGTAGTGGATGGAAAGTCTGTCATATGGGCCAGCAGCCTGCCGGAGGGTACATCAGCTCAAAAAGGGGAACTAATTGCACTAATTCAAGCCTTAAGGTGGCAGAAGGAAGGACTCTTATTGTCTATACCGACAGCCTGTATGCTTTTGCCACGGCTCATTGTCACGGAGCAATATACCAACACCCTGGACTGCTGACGTCTGCTGACAAAGACATCAAAAATAAAGAAGAAATTCTCAGCTTATTAGAAGCTGTTCATTTGCCCCGTTGGGTGGAAATTATCCATTGCCCAGGACACCAGAAGGGAACTGGACCCGTTGAAAAGGGAAATCAAATGGCAGACCAAGAAGCTAAAAAAGCAACCCAAGGGCCAATGACTCTGGTGATGAGAACCCAACAGCCAGCTGCTGAGGAAATAAATAAAAGAACCCTCACAGAAGAAGTGGGGCGAGATTAAATAGTTAACATACACCATCTGACTCATTTAGGAACTAAAAAAATACTAAAATTGGTTAGTAAGTCCCCCTATTACAATCCTGGACTAAAGAGAATTTTTAGGAGATAATAAAAAACTGCCGTGCTTGTGCACTTACCAATGCTGAGTCTAGCAGGCTCCTGGAAGGAAAACAACTGTGAGGAGACAGGCCTGGAGCCTACTGGGAAACTGACTTCACTGAGGTGAAACCAGCTAGGTATGGAAATAAATATCTCCTAGTTTTTATAGACACCTTCTAGGGATGAGTCGAAGCATTCCCCACCAAGAAAGAAATGGCTAATGTAGTGGTCAAGAAGATACTTGAAGAAATCCTTCCCCGCTTTGGGATACCTAAGGTAATGGGGTCAGACAATGGACCTGCCTTCGTCTCCCTGGTAAGTCAGTTATTGGCCAGGCAACTGGGGACAAATTGGAAATTACATTGTGCATACAGACTCCAGAGTTCAGGACAGGTAGAGAGGATGAACAGAACACTAAAGTAGACTCTGACTAAAATACCTTAGAATCCAGCGGAAGTGATTGGACAGCCGTTCTCCCTCATGCCTTGTTCAGGGTTCGGAATACCCCTGGACCCCTTGACCTAACTCCATTTGAGTTAATGTATGGGGCGCCCCCACCCATTTTTATGACTGTAGGGGATAGGAATCGCCCGGATGTGTCTTTCTCTCCTTCTTCCAATCTTTTGGCTTGATTAAAAGCTCTCGAATTAGTAAGAAAAGGGGTCTGGGAACAGCTAAAAGAAACCTATGTTGCTTGTGACACACAGGCTCTGCACCAGTTTAAAGTAGGAGACGCAGTCCTGGTGAGGAGACACCAAGCAGGAAACCTAGAACCGAGGTGGAAGGGACCCTACTTGGTGCTACTGACAACGCCCACCGCGATCAAAGTGGAAGCAATCCCCAATTGGGTCCATGGATACCATGTCAAGAGAGCACCCCCTGGAGTCAGCCATGATGAGTGGACTTTGGAGAAGGCTACTAACCCTTTTAAGTTGTGCCTGCTTCGTAGGAGCGATCCCAAAGGATTTCAACCCCCAGAGTCCTGTTCAATAAACGTGGGAGGTACTCAATGAGGGGGGTAGGTCTGTATGGACAATCGCCAAGGTACAACCTCTTTGGACTTGGTGGCCTGATTATTTCCCTGACATCTGTAAGTTGGCTATAGGAACCCCTCCTCGATGGGACTTGGAGGGGTACTCTGACATTCAGAGGGCACCTTTAACACCCTACCGTACGTAGAAAAACATTCGAGAGACCCATGGGGTGGTTGCTCTAACCAAAGGGATAGAAGTATGCTTCGAACCCATGCCTTCTATGTCTGTCCCGGGCCCCACTGAAGTCAATCCCATAATCCAACATGCGGAGGTAAGGCTGACTTCTTTTGCAAGAGCTGGGGTTGCAAGACTTCAGGTACAGCCCACTGGAAGCCCTCCTCAAGCTGCGACTATATGAGAGTAACAGCCAACTATTCCCTAGCGTCTTATGTACCTGGAGGATTTGACCTAGATGAGTGTACTGACTGGTGCCATCCTTGCCGCGTCACCTTTACAGGGAAAAGACCTCTGGGATGGACCAAAGGGTATACCTGGGGTCTTAGGATTTACAAGGAAAGATATGATGCGGGATTATTGTTCACTATCAGATTAAAAATAGAGACCCCCTACAATCTTTTAGGCCCCCCAACCAAGTCCACACCCTTCACCCATACTATTACTCAGCGTAATCCAGTGATTGCGGACCCCCTTAGTATGGCTGCTATCACCCAACCTCCCACTCCTCAGGTACCTCTAACTATTACCCCTGAGATTCCTTCAACAAGACAGAGGATGTTTAACCTAGTGAGAGGAGCCTTTTATGCCCTTAATAGAACTGATCCATGGGCTACTGAGGACTGCTGGCTATGCTTGTCCTCGGGTCCGCATTATTATGAAGAAAATGCCTTCAATGGAGATTTCAACAGAACCAGCAGCCATACTTCCTGCTCTTGGGGAACAGGACAAAAACTGACCCTGACTGATGTATCTGTGAGGAGTCCAGGTCTCTGTATATGCACCCCACCTTCCACTCACAAACACCTATGCCGACAAATTCAGTCCGTGTCCAGAACGGAAGCTAATTACTATCTTGTATCTTCTCCGGTTGGATGGTGGGCTTGCAATACAGGTCTTACTCCCTGTGTATCAAGTAAGGTTTTTAATTCAACTCATGATTTTTGTGTCATGATCCAGCTGTTACCCCGTGTATATTATCACCCTGCATCCAGTTTAGAAGAAAGCTATGCTGGCCGGCGGTCAAAAAGAGAATCAATTACTTTAACCCTGGCTGCATTCATGGGGATAGGTATGGCAGTAGGAGTGGGGACATAAGTGTCAGCTTTGATAGAAGGAAGACAGGGAATTCAGTCTTTGAGGGATGCTGTCAATGAAGACCTAATGGCAATAGAGAAGTCCATTGATGCTTTAGAAAAATCTTTGACCTCCCTGTCTGAGGTAGTTTTGCAGAGCAGGAGAGGTCTTGATTTGTTGTTTATAAAAGAAGAAGGACTGTGTGCTGCCCTTAAAGAAGAGTGCTGCTTCTATGCAGATCATACAGGAATAGTTAGAGACTCTATGCAGAAACTGAGAGAAAGATTAGAGCGAAGGAAACGGGAATGGGATGCTCAATGGGGGTGGTTTGAGACGTGGTTTGAATTACAACCATCTTGGATAACTTCTTTGATTTCCGCTGTAGCTGGACCAATCCTTATGATATGCTTAGCTTTAGTTTTCGGCCCCTGTATAATAAATAGAGGAATGGCTTTCATCCAGAGTAGAATTGATATAGTAAAACTCATGGATCTTCAGAGACAATATCAACCTATAGTTCAGGTAAATGAAGAGTTAGGGGACACCAATCTCTAAAATTCTATGATTAGAATTAGTCTATACAGAAGAAGAGGGGAATGAAAGGAAATAAAACTTGAGACCTGTGATTCATGTAATGTATGTCAAATAGCCCAAAGAGTTGTTTGTGAGCTTTGAAACCTGGGCCTGAGATCATAGCAGAACAGACCAGGACATGCCCGGGCAGGCCCATCGCCTCCCTATCTCCCACCCCTCTGACCTCAGGCTGCTGATGTTTAAATGGACCAATCATGTGAAACTGCGCCAATTCCTCCCCCAGCCCCACTCCTTTTATATAAAAACCCCTAGCTTCCAAGCCTCTTGGTCGAATCCACTGTCTCCTGTGTGAGATGCATTTAGAATTGGAGCTCCGCCATTAAAATACCTCCTGTTGTTACGTCAAGGCGTTGTGTTCTATTCGTGATTCTTGGGTGCATGCTAAATCAGGAGTGGAGTGGGGGTTTCCCCACTAGGTTCTTTCACATCCTCATGACCTAAGGTTCTTTTTGCAGCCTCAAGCAAATGACTAACACATTCACTAAAGTCTTCTTGGGTTCCTTGAATGATTTTAGTTAAAGGGGAAATAATGGAACCTTTCATAGGAATAGCATGCCAAGTTCCCAATGCTGTGTTAGCAGTTTGAGCCAAGAGACCCACTGGGCAATTTCTGCCTTTCCTTAGCCAAATATTTTTCTTGACCAGAAAGCTTTTCCAAGGTCCAGTCAGTCCAGGCACTGGAGGGTTTTTCTGATTAGCTACTGCAATGGTCTGGCACCTATTGAGGAAAACAATCCTCCATGAGAAAAACTATCCTCGAGTTAACACAGTTTAAATCTCTTTGATCCAATCACTACTGGGAGGGCTTCTAGGAGGGAAAGCATATAAGGGGCAGATGGACCATAAGTTCTAACCATAGAGTTATGCTCTTTTAAGTCTTTAAAACTTAGTCTACAAAACTCTGTCTGTTGAATAGGGACAGTTAATTCTTCTTCTTGATTTCAAATTCATTATCACTCTCATAATCTTCTCCACCCTCCTGTTAGTGTCCACAGAGAAATCGGCATGGTGCACTTCTAAAGGCCCTATTTCTACAGAAGCAGATTTGGCACTGGTGGCTGGGGGATGCTTCCACCCCATAGAAGTGGGCAGGTCACAGCTAGCAGTTCTCTTGGAGTGAGTGATTACAAGGAAAGCCAATGTTTTGGTTTTTATGGCTCACTGAGCTTTCTTATTTATGCCTCCTGAGACTACGGCTGGAGGAGGAACAAGGATAGTCTGTTTTAAGGAATATTCGAGTGAAGCTAGCTCTATAGAAAGGCGAGCATACTGCTGCTGTAGCTTTAGTACTTCTTGTAATCCTGAGACACCAGCTTATCCTTAGCAGCAATGAGAATAGAAACCTGTAAAGCCTGACACCATGGTGCAGAAGCACTAATAGGCAGCAGATAGGAAGGGGCACTGCAGGGGGGGCCTGAAGCAAGAGAGCAGCTCAGGTTTACTGGGCAAACTACCTCTTTCTCTAAAGTGTCTGAGTCCTCTGAAATTAAAGGGCTTTAAGCCAAATATTTCTTAAAGACTGGATTGATCAGTGGTGGATTGCCCAGGGCGGGCTGCTCAGACAAAGTGGTTACCTGGACATGTGGATAAAGAGCAGCCTGTGGGACTTCAGCCCTGTCTGCAGCTTTTGGAGGCTTTGTATTAGGGAGGGTGCCATCTAAAGCTTCTGGAGACAAGGGATAGGGGCAATATTCTGCAACTGACAAAAGGTGCTGTTTCTCTGGATCATCAGCTGCATTTTATACCAAATCACGGAATAAACTCCAATAAGTAAATAAATTCTCAGGGACAGCATCGCATCAGGGCCCTGCTTTGCCAAAATTTCATTTAGTTCTCTACCTACTCTTCTCCATTTCTTACAATGTATCTCTGCTCCAACTATAATAAACCTGGACATGCCTGGTCTATGAAAACAACAACAACAAAAGTTTATCAATTCTTACTTTTTAACTCTAACTCCTCTTTCCATGAGAGCTGTCTTTAAGCAAATTATAAAGGCTGCTTCCTTTGATAGTTTGTTTCCCAGTTCCTGGAGTGGAGATGAATCAACTCACCAGGGACTTTTCTCTCTTCTATGAGCAGTGGAAGGGGTCCTTCACTACTTCTAAATTCTTGGGTTCAGGACAAACTTCTCTGGAACCTCCACTGGAAGGAAATAAGGTCCAAAACTCGCCCTCACATTGGGTGCCCCTTATCCAGTCCCATAGGGTTCAGTTATTCATGGGTGCGAGTGGTACTGCAAACCTGGGAGGAAATGGAATTGGAAGGGGAAGAAAAGCTAGAAACCAAGCAGAGGGTCCTATTAAGTCTCCATTTATTAGGCTGATGTGTCTGTTTTTAAAGCATACATCCCGGGGAATAGGAAGGGGTCGAGGGGGAATTTAACAAAGAACAAAGAAACACCCTAAAAGAAGCCAAAAAACCCTAAATTCCTTTTTTTAAAACTTTCAAAAATCTAAAAACACACTAAAACTCTAAAAGAAAAAAACCTGAAACTCTAAAAAATCCGTAAAACCCTAAAAATAACCCTAAAGACTTTTTTAAAAATTCAAAAACATTAAAAAACCCTAATTTTTTTAAAGTCCTAAAAAAAAGTCCTAAAAAAACAAGCAAACAAAAACCAAAACAAAAACTTGAAGGATTTTTTATAACACTAAAAAAAAATATACCCTAAATTTCTAAAAAATAATAATAATAAAATAAAATAAAAACTTAGGACACAAAAACCCAAAGACAATACTCAAAAACAAAACACTATAACCTTCAAATAAACATATATTTATGATATATATATATATACATATATAAACATTACAATGAACCTAAAACCCTAAAATAAACCAGTAAACCCTAATCCCTAAAAGAAAAAACCCTACATTTCTAAAAAAAATAAAAAAATAAAATAAATAAAATAAAATAAAAACTTCAGAACCAGAAACGCAAAACCAATACTCAAAAACAAAAATCTATAACCTTTAAATAAACATATATATATATATATATAAAACATTACAATGTACATTAAAGCCTAAAATAAATCAGGAAACCCTAATTTCTATAATTAAAAAAAAAAAAACGACAAAAACAAGAGAAACACAAAACAAAAACACACCATTACAACGCTGAAAAACCCTAAATTTCTAAAAAAAAAATTCTAGAACCCTAAAAAAAATTCCTTAAAAAATTTTTCAAAACAACCCTGAATTTACCCCCCAAATCTTGAAATCTTAAAAAAAAGAAACCTAAATACCTATAATGCTAAAAAACACTAAAAAACTAAAAAACTAAAAAACTAAAAAACTAAAAAACACTAAAAAAATTTTTTAATTCAGAAAAACCTAACCCCCCAAAATCCCTAAAATACAAAAAAAAAAAAAAACCTAATACACACACACAGACAGACACCCAAAAATCTTAAATAACAATATAAAACCTAACACCCTAAGGCTGTAATATAAACCGTGAAACACAATAAAACAAACAAACAAGCAAACAAAGCAACTTTAAACTTCTAAAAAAAAAAAAAAAAAAAAAGTCTAGAAATGGAAAAACAACCTTCAAAATTACATAAGACCCCAAAAACCCCAAAATAACCCTAAAGATTTTTATGAAAATCCAAAAAAAACTACCTAAATCCTTATAAAGCTAAAAAATTAAAAATTAAACCCATTTTTAAAATACACATAAAAATCCCTAAAATCAGAAAAAAACTAAAAAATTAAACCGTGAAAAAAATTATAAAAGCCTAAAAAAAAACAAAAAATAACTATTAAAAAAAAAATCAGACCTTAACCTCCCCAAACCCTAAAATTATTAAAAAAAAAAAAAAAAAAAACAAAACCCTGAAATCCTAAAAAAAAATTAAAGTAGTAAACAAAAAAAAAAATTTAAATCTTTTTTAAAAAACCTGAAATATCCCTAAAAACCATAAAATTAAAAACAAAAACAAAGACAAAAACAAAAACAAAAATGAAGCTTTGAAAAAAAAATCACCAAAAATCCAAAATTCTTTTTTAAAACTCAAGAATGATAAAAAGACCCCCAAAAAACCCTAAAATCCTAAAAAAAAAAACTCCTAAAATATTTTAAAAGCACTTAAAATACATCAAAACCCTGAATCTCCCCAAATCCCTGAAACACACTTTAAAAAACATATAAAACCTAATACCCTAAATATAAAAACTGAAATCCTAAAAAGAATCCTAAATTAAAAAAAAAAATCTATAATACCAAAATAAACCCAAGAACCCTATAAAGACCCTAAAACAAAAACCAAAAATCCCTCAAATAACTTAAAGCCGTAAAAAAACCAAAAAACAACAAACAAACAAAAATACAACAACAACAAAAAACACATAAAACATAAAAACAAAACAAAACAAAACAAAATAAGAACTCTTAAAAAAATCCTAAAACATTCTAAAAACCTAAAAAAGACCTAAAATTCTACAAAACATCAAGAACCCTAAAAAAAAAATGTAAAACTATAAGAAAAAACCCTAAGGCTCCAAAAAAAATCCCAAAAATTTAAAAACACCATAAAATTCTTAAAAAACATATACAAACAAGAAAACACCATGAAATTTCTTTTTTAAAAAATCTCTTCAAAAAAATCCTAAATCACAAAGAAAATTCCTATAATTCTGAAAAACTTAAAAACACTAAAAAGACACAAAAAACACTAAAACCATAAAAAACCTAAAATCCTTTAAAAAGAAAAAGCTAAAAACCCATCAAAACACTAAAATCCAAAAAAAAAAACCCTTAAATGATGTAAAACATACCTACAAAACTTTAAAGCCCTAAATAAAAACCTGAAACCCTCAAGAGAATGCTAAAGTTCTAGAAAAGAAAAACAAAAACAAAAAACAAAAAACAAAAAAACAAAAACAAACAAACAAACAAATACTCTAAAATTCTAAAAAGAAAAAAAAAATTACAAGAAACCTAAGATGACAGCATGCCCTGCTTATAGACTATGGTAAGGCAGCTGTTTAACTTTCACAATTTTGGGTGATGTATTCCGGGAGTACCAGATTGAAGAAAGGGGATTATTCCTCCATATGATCCTGAATCACATGCTTTTGAAGAGTCAGGACTAGTGGTACTCAATTTTCCCAATATTGTGGCCCTTTAAAACACAGCTCCCAAATCGTAATGTTATCTCATTGCAAATTCAAACTATAATTTTGTTATAGTCATTGATTGTAATGTATATATCTTATAAACAAGATATATGATATGGGACACTTGTATCAGGTTTTTTGAGCACTGAAAAGAGTCTCAACCCATGGTTTGAAAACCATTAGTCTAGACACGATGGGTGTACCATTACCAATGTATAATGTTTATCTAGTGTTGCTGGGCAGATGTCTCCCACCCTTGAACGCAGAGGGTTTTTCAAGAACAGGCTTCTTCTGAGTCTCCAACCTTCTTTCCACACCTGTACAGCTTGTTGATGATCACTGATGTATCAAATGGCGGTACTTAGTAAATTAGAGTAATCCAGTTATCTCTTAAATTCTAGAAAATGGTGATTCTAAAAATGGTTCCACTAGCTAAAAGCAGTGGCTGGCACTCTTCCTAGGGATCCCTTATTTAGTGTCCCTTTATATCTCCAAGGCCAACAGCAGATGGCTGAGTCCCTCCTGGGCTGTAACTCTCTAATCTATTCTCACCCACTATGCAGCTTTCTTTCATGAAGAGATCACATGATAACACTGAACTCATCTCGTCTTTAGTCAGCACAAATAGCCTAATTATTTTCCCCTATGGCTCAGTTGATCATGATTCTGAGACATAATCATACATGTTGTATTGACAAAAAGAATGACACTGATTTCTAGTATACAATAAAGCCTATTTTGCATGACTTCTTTTCAGGAGTCAGGAAATTCAAGAAGAAGACATTATCAGTAGATAAAGAAATTCTACTGAGATGTTGAAATCACAGAAGGGATCTAATGGGCTAGAAAGACAAAAGAGGGAACCAAACTCCCTGTCATAATTAAACCTTTCCTATGACAGCATTATTCGTTGATTTTTATTTGTAGGTCCTATCCCTCCTGACCCAGTCCAATTTTTCCTAATATATTAAAACCTGAGGATTAGTCTACAGAAAATTACATTTGGGGAAACTCATTCAAACAACATATGAAGGTGAATATTTGAAAATATATAGTCATGTGGGGGCATTTTTCTTTCTACCTCATGTACACTTAAAATCTCTAACTACTTCCTTCCCTATGAAAGCATGGCAGCCCACTGAGTGACGTGTGTTTAGGGTGAATAATGTTATACAAAGATGTAAACACCTTGCCATATCCTGTCAACCATATCTAGCCCAAAATGCAATATCCACATGAGATTAGAAACATAAAAATAAATTTTATAGTATCTTGAAACTAAAATTCCCAATTTAATCAAACCATCATTTAGAATCTTCTACTTAATACCAATGTGCTTTAAGTGTACAAGTCACTGGACTTTGTTGTGACTCTTTTCACAGGTTTATACTGTTCTTTAACCATCTTCATCCTCCACACTATTCTCCATTTCTATCTGCTCAGCCCCCCTGCTGCTGCCCATACTGTTTCAAAATATCTCCTTTTATTTAATGTGCCTTATTAAAATTATAATTTGACAATTGTCATTTTGAGTTTGGCTTGTCTCACCTAACATAATTCTCATTACCATCTATTCTTTCTGAAATCAAAACCCTTCACTAGTAAACTTAGATGAGAAATACCTCTGTCTCTCTCTCAGTCTCTCTGTCTCTCTGTCTCTCTGTCTCTGTCTGTCTGTCTCTATCTCTGTCTCACACTCTCTCTGTCTCTGTCTCTCTGTCTCTCTGTCTCTCTGTCTCTCTCTCTCTCTCACTCTCTCTCTCTCATTTTAAGAAATTCACCGTGTGGTTGACATCTATATTTCCTCCATAGCTTGTCTATTTCACACAGTATAACAATCAAAATTGATATTATGGATGTTTAGTGGTTCTTCTTAGATTATTATTGGAACGAAAATCAAACTGGGAAGATAGTACCTCAGATGAAGACTGCCCTCATCACACTGACATATGGCCACATCTGTAAGGAATGATCTATTGTTGATGGCTGAGCTGGAAGAGTCTAACTAATTAGTTAGTGTCATCCACTATGAAGAGGATGTACAGTGTGGTGGGGACAGTGGAGGAGTCTGAAAAAGATTTTTTTTGAAGAACTGAAGATCTATGTGGCATGAACAACTAAAGTGCCCTCTAATTTGTAAGTAAATTCCATACTTACCTGTGTCCAGTATTCTGTCAACCCATATTTCAAAAGTAAAATTACATTATCTATTTCATCCTGTTTTACTGCATTGAATCTATAAAATTCCTTGTAACCAGAAATGTTGGTAAATTTTAAAGAGCTTTAAAATGTGACTGTTAGATACCGGGTTGTTTTAAGTTTATCTCAAATTTGTAAGCAGGACCAAGGACTATGATTTCCTTGCACTTTGCAAAGAATCCATAATTCATGATTGCCATTGGCTTCAATACAAGGTATTCAATCCTGTCAAACTCCAGCTTTCTTTGAATAAAAAATTGTCTTCCTCTAACTGTGGGTTTTGATAAAATGAATAGTGTGCTATCCAGTGTGTTGCCTCAAGAGTCTGGCAACATTTCTGATTCCAAGAACAGCTTAAAGATAACCAAGGGGAAGATTGTAACAGGGAAAATAACCACCAAGAATGCTGGTGTGTCAGACACTGAAGACTTTCACAGAAGGAAAATAAAAACAACCCCCCCAAAAAACCAGAATAAACAAACAAACAAACAAATACACAATAAAAATGATACAAGAGTGAATCTACTTGGGCAGAATGTGAATCAGGTAATCAGGCCATTTTTGTAGGGATTTATTTTGGATTTCTAGGAGGCCATATGAAAATGTAAATTCTAGATGCTCAATGTTTCTGAGTGTAACTCCAGAAGGAACCAGCCTGATAGGGGTTCTATGATGTAAGCTGAGATAGGGTGATGTCACAGAGCACTGGTCAGAGTTTGCACATCTATTCCACTTGGAGACACTAGAATTCCTTGAAGCTGGGTTCAGTATCTTCACAGTGGTGTGTGAAAGCCAGGTCAGCTCCTGACCCATAAAGTTTTTCCAGAGGCTTTTGGTGCCTGGCCTGGTTCAGAAGACAGAATCTTGAAAACTAGGACATTTGTTTGGGGTATGTATATTTATGGAATATCTTGGAATCTCATGGCTCCTTAAGGCTATATGTTTTCCCTCCTACAGTAAGTAACTGTACATTCTAATTTCTCCCATGTTTGGGATCTAGGAGGGTGGATGGTTTAGGTTATTTGATCTCCTGAGTTTATTAACCTTGCTAACAATATCTCCTTCACAATTCCACTAATATGCCAAAACTCCCCTTTGTCCATGTGCATTTTAGAAGATATTACTTCTAAATGGCTGATATGGCATGGACTTGTTGAGATCTTGTTGAAGTCGGAGATGCAATGGCTTCAATAATATGCCTGGGACTGGGTCTGGAGACACAATACAGAAGTCCAGTTGTGTGCTCTGTCCCTAGGTAGATATTTGTGAAAGTAGCCAACTAGCTCAGAACATGCAAATACAAGAGAGGTATGGTGACAACTCTGGCTCATTTTTTAATTCTATTCTGCTTGATCCTTGAGGGCAACAGACATACCAACTTCCACACTGACTTACCCATTTAAGGAAAGTTTCCTCAGCAGAGGAAAATTAGCTCAGGGCTGAAGAAATTTTTATCTGAGTATGTTATTCTGAGCTCTAGAGAATTACTTGTTAATTTCCCTATGTTCATTTCCTGGAATCCCTTGTTCGTTGGTTTATTTGTTTGTTTAATATTATTTTGAGTTTCTCTGTGTGTAGCTATGGCTGTCAGACCAAGCTAGCCTTGATGTCACAAAGGTCAGCCTCCCACTGCCCCTTGAAATCTGGGATTAAAGACTTAGGTCACGACCATCTCCTATTAAATTCTCTTTTTATTCGTTTGTTTTCTTTGTTTGTTTTTTGTTATTTTGTTCTTTGTTTTGTTTGTTTGTTTGTTTTGTTGTTTTTGATCTATTTGAAACAGGAATACTCTGTATGTCACTGGCTGCCCTGGGTCTAACTTTGTAGACCAGGTTGGCCTCTAACTCAGAAAAATGCCAGACCCTGCCTCCTGAGTGCTGGGAATAAATGCATGCACCATAATGGCTTATGAAATTCTTATTTTGATAAAATTGACTTTAGAAGCACACACCTGATTAGCATAGCCTTCTTCACCTACCCAGAAGTTCTCTTAAAGAAGAGCATTGGTCCAGCATTCTCTCGCACCCCACACCCATTGCCCTTTAAGATCTCATATTTATGACAGAGGCAACAGCATTGTTTCTGGTTTAAACAGGCAAGATCTTCAAACCCAGACAATGGCCAAGTATGATGATTGAACAAAGAATGATAGTCACAAGACAGTGGACCAGGGTTGCTGTGGCCTAATACACCAGTTCTACAGCCATTTAGAAGACAATACCTCTGAAGAGGCTGAGCATGACATCCCTCAAAAAGAAGAGGAGGAGGATGCCTTCATCCCAGGCCCTGAGAATTATTGTCGGCTGCAGAATTTCTCACAGTTGGAAGGAAGGTAATGAACCTGTCAGCCATTGGAAGGCCATAGTTCTAGATCAACTGCCAATAAACCCTTCTCTTTATTTGCTGAAGTATGACGGTATTGACAGCGTCTATGGACTGGAGCTCCACAGTGATGAGAGGATTTTAAATCTTAAGGTTTTGCCTCACAATGTAGTATTTCCTCAGATAAGGGATGCCCACCTCGCCAGAAGCCTGGTTGGCAGAGCAGTACAACACAAATTTGAGGGAAAGCATGGCTCTGAGGAAAACTGGAATGGGATGGTGCTAGCCCAGGTGCCAGTCATGAAGGACTGGTTTTACATTAGCTACAAGAAGGATCCGGTCCTCTACATTTATGAGCTCCTGGATGACTACGATGAAGGTAACCTTGACATCATTCCAGAGACTCCTCATGCTGAGGTGACATCACATGATAACAGTGACTTCTTAATAGGAAACTGGGTGCAATACACCAGAGAGGATGGTTCCAAAAATCTTGGAAAGATTGTTTACCAAATTCGTGCCAATCCTTCTGTGTACTTTATCAAGTTTCATGGTGATCTCCAGATCTATGTCTATAATCTGGTGTCAAAGACTCCTTAAGGTGAAAAAATCACAAAAGTACAGGCCCATAAACTTGTAGAATAGGAAAAAAAATGTCTGTTTTCCTGTGTTGTCTACCTAAGTGTCTTTGACAAACCCAGTATGATTGCCAATAAAATTTGTTTTGCTCTAAAATTTAAAATGTGTGATATGACACCATGATTTTTTTAAGTACAGTTCAAATAAGTAATTCAGAAAATAAAATGAGTATGCTGTTAGGTAATTTCAGGTGTTGAATAGACATGATATGATATGACATGATATGACATAAGACTTTGGTGGAAGAGATGGGCTATGGTGGAAGAACAGTACATACATCTGATATCACACATGGTAAAATTAATAGGACTTAGTATCTCTGCTCTGTATGGAGGACTGGAATTGGAGATGGGATGTGGTGGAGCAGGGATCGCAGCAAAAGAAGGATGTTTATTAAGTAGGGGAGAAGGATATAACATCAGTAGAATCTCTGGTATGATGTCTGAGGAAGAAACAAAGTTGGTGAAAGAGTGACACATAAAAGGAATTTGGCCTTGGAACATAAGGAGTAATCCATAAAAATGATCCAAACAGTTTCAGCAAGTAGAGAGTATCAAGTTTCATTTGAATAATGAAGTCTAGTGAAACTTGTCTCTCTTTTTAATATTTTTATCTTTTCTTATATGTGTGAGGGTAGGACATGTGCTTGTGAGTGCAGGTGACCACAGAAATATGAGTTGTTGGGTCCCCTGGAGCTGCCATTAATGGTGATTGTGAGCCTTGGATATGAATTCAAGAAACCAAATCCAGTCTTCTGGATTTAGAGTCATCTCTCTAATCCCACAAAGATATCTATGTTAAGAAATACATTATTTACATGCAGAAAAGAAACCACGATGAAGGTATGAAAGATCAAATTGATAGTGAAATTTAAAAAGAACAATGGACACACAAAGGAGTAGAGGACACTGAGGGATAAATAAATTCAAAGAAGGAATTCTCACAAAATGAAGCAGGAGACTCAGGAAGAATAGAAAGTTCATTTACATAGTCAAAATTGTGCCATATCCACATTGGCTTCTTTTGTTTATTAACAAATAGCCAGCCAGTCATTACAGAAGAATGTGGTGTGTGTGTGTGAGTGTGTGTGTGTGTGTGTTTCTTAGAGTACATTTTACCAGAATAACTAGTGAATCCAAATCTAAGAGTATATATATGAGTCTCCCTAAAACATCATAAACACCATGATTTTTTTATGTACAGTTCAAATAAGTAATTCAGAAAATAAAATGAGTATGCTGTTAGGTAATTTCAGGTGTTGAATAGATCCTGTGTTCCTTCCCTGAGCACTCTTTGCCTCTGATGAATCCTGTGATCTTTTGGATATCTGTGATGAATGACCCAGATGACCATCAAAATCTCCCACACTGGTCTGTTCCACCTGGCTCTCCACCAAACGTATGACTATCTACATATCTGTGTGCTACTTCAACCTGTCTATGCCCTTGAAATTCCAGTCTTTTACTTGTCTGTGACCTCCTTCTCAGAAAACATAGAAGGTGTATCGAATGCATTTGTGCTGACATCTTTCCTATGCTGTTTGTCATGGGTTTCAAATGCTTTGAGGTTGCCCACTTGGTAGGTCACTTCTCCTGAGGAGCCCCTGAGCTTCATGGGTGTCTGCCTTGGCCAAATCTGCACTCTAAGAGTGTCTCTTTGAGGGAGGCTTATCATGTACTCATTCATTGCTGTTTTTCTCTCTTGAATAAGTTTGTATGCTGCATGACTCGAAATACTCTCTATTGTTGATTAATTTTGATATCTGGGAGAGTTTCTGTACTAGCTGGTTGTCTTAGTTAGGGTTTCATTCATTTGAAATGCCACCATGACCAAGGCCTCTCATAAGGGACAATATTTCATGAGGGCTTTTCAACATTCATTACATGTTCAGAGGTTCAATCCACCATCATAAAGGCAGGAAACAGGGTTGTGTCTTGTCAGGCATGGTGGTGGAGTGGAATCTGAGAGTTATGCATCTTGATCCAATTGCAGCCAGGAGAAAAGATTTGTTTTGCATGCAGCGAGGAGGAGAGTCTCTTTCACTCTGGACAGAGCTTTAAAGACCCAGAATGATATGCTTCCTCCATCAAGGACACACCTACTCCATCAAGTCCACACCTCCTCATAGGCCAACTACATTCAGAATGCCACACTGGTTTCATAGCAATTTGACAAGATCTAAATTCTTTAAAAGGAGGAGCCTCAGTTGAGAAAATGCCTCCATATGATCTAACTCCCAAGCATTTACTTAATTGGTGGGAGACTGCCCAGTCCAGTGTGCATGGTGAAATCCAAGATTTGAGGAGCAAGTCAATAAGCATCACCACTCCATAGCCTATGCATGAGCTCCTGGCTCCATGATCCTGTGTTCTTTCAGGTTCTGTCCCAACTTCTTTGGTGATAAACAGCAATGTGGAAGTATAAACTGAATAAAACCTTTTCTATGTAGTTTCCTCTATGGACCTGGTGTATCCTTACAACAATAGAAACAGTAAGTGGGACAGATTCTTTCAGAAGCTAAATGTCAAATAGTATCACTGTCACTTATCCTATAACCACACACAATAATGTATAGACGTTTCATTTTAATTTAAAGGTAAGATGTACTCATTACCTATATGACAGGTAATTGTTCTAGTTTGCTTCTTTCTCACCATAAAGAATACTACAATCAAAAATAACTTGGGAACAAAAGGGTTAGTTGCTTACAGGTTACAGACTATCTCCTAGGAAGCCAAAAATAGGAACTTGAAGTGATAACAGGAAACACTGTTTATTGGCTTGATCCTGTCTTAGTCACTGTTCTATTGCAGTGAAGTGACACCATTGTTAAGGCTATTATTAGATAATAAAGCATTTATTTGGACGATGGGATACAGCGTCAGAACTTTGGTCAATCATCATGGCAGGGAGCACAGAACTGAAGCAATAGAGAACTATTGATTCTTAGGCAGCCTGAGAGAAAGAGAGAGAGAGAGAGAGAGAGAGAGAGAGAGAGAGAGAGAGAGAGACAGAGACAGAGACAGAGACAGAGACAGAGACAGAGACAGAGAGAGACAGAGACAGAGAGAGAGAGACAGACACAGAGACAGACAGAGACAGAGAGAGGCAGAGAGTGGCAGAGAGAGACAGAGAGACAGAGAGATTGAGAGACAGAGAGATTGAGAGACAGAGAAAGAGACAGAGAGAAAGACTGAGATAGAGAGACAGAGAGACAGAGAGACAGAGACAGAGACTTAGACAGAGAGACAGAGACAGATACAGAGACAGGGACAGAGAGATTCTGCCATTATATGGGTTCTTTAAATACAAAAGACCTCTGATTTTCCAAAAGAGCCATTTTCACAATCTTAATTTGCTAATCTAAGAAGAAACAAACGGAAGCAAAAAAAATTCCACCAGAGAGAATCTAAACCTGATAAAGAGCTTTTATCATAAATGGGTGTTGGATTTTGTCAAATGCTTTCTCAGCATCTAACGAGATGATCATGTGGTTTAGGTATGTTTTTTAAAAAGCTTTAAACAACCTAAAATAATAATAATCTGTAGAACCCTAAAAAGACACGAAAAAACCTTAAGTCTAAAAAACCAGAAATGTTGATGTGAATAATTCCAGTACTTTGGGAGGTAGAGGTACAACCCCTAAAAACTGCCCTAAAATTCAACAAAACCTCAAGAACCCTAAAAAGACCCCAAAAATTATAAAACCATTTTGTGAATCAATGTGCTATAGTATTTGAAGACTCATAAAGTGACGATCGAGGTCATAAAATGTACCCCTTTGACCCAATGGGCTCTCATAAAAATAAAATAAAAATAAAAAAAATAAAAATCATTTCTGTTCAGGAACTCATGGGATATTTTTTATTTAAATATAACAAGCAGGTGCAGGGGGAGTCCCATGGCCCTGAAGTCACTGACGAAGCCTCTGACAGAGGCCAGAGAGGCGAGGTCCAGGGGCAAGAAGTGAGCTGCAGGGGGCGGGGCCAGGGGGTCAAGGCTTTTCAGTCACTCAGGCCCAGGGCAGGAAGTGCATGTCATGGGAGGGGCCTGTGACGTCAGACTCCTTCAGTCTTTCTCCAATTCAACCAATGATCTGTCCACTAGTTTTTATATCCTGATTATTCTATTATTTTGTTGAATTTATACATCTGATCTAAGAGCTTTCTAGAAGGTCTCTAGGGGTTTTTTGTGTCAGGTTATGCTATTTATTACTAAAATTATGTGACTTCAAATTTCTCTATTTGAACCACTTTTATTATTTTTTTTTTGCCTTGCTCTCTAGGCAAGATTCATAATAAATTCCTTTAAAAAAAAAAAAAAAAAAAACTTACAATTCTATTCAACTTAGGTGTTTCTCAGCCATTCGGTGTTCCTCAGGTGAGAATTCTTTATTTAGATCCGAGCCCCATTTTTTAATGGGGTCCTTTGATTTTCTGGAGTCCACCCTCTTGAGTTCTTTATATATATTGGATATTAGTCCCCTATCTGATTTAAGATAGGTAAATATCCTTTCCCAATCTGTTGGTGACCTTTATTTCTTATTGACGGTGTCTTTTGCCTTGCAGAAGATTTTCAGTTTCATGAGGTACCATTTGTCAATCCTCGATCTTACAGCACATGCCATTGCTGTTTTATTCACTTTACTAAATACTATTAGAAAGAGTACATTACCTTGTTTCTTGATTTTAGTTGTTTGAGTTTTTAGAGACTGGGTTTCTCTGGCTGATCAAGAACTCCCTCTGTAGACCAAGCTGTTCTTGAACTCAAAAATCCTTCTAACTGTTTCTCCCAGTTGCTGGGATTTAAGTCATGGGCCACCACTGCTACAAACACACACACACACACACACACAAACACACACACACACACACTATATATATAGATGTACTGAGCAAACAGGTAAAACTGTGTTCTAGGAATTTCAGACTTGTCAGGAATAGTCTAATTCTAAAAGGAATAATACATGACATGTATAGTATAATCTTACTGTTCTTAACAGCAGTTCTGGAAGATGAGTAGCATTACTTGTATGTGAGTCCAAACATCCTAATAATCATATTACATTCAACAACACTTTGACAAAGGAGACTCCAGAACTTCTGATAAAATGGGACTTGCATAATTTTAAAGTGCCTGTTCAGATATGGTAGATCCTATGACCATCTGCACAGATGGGGAAGGTCTTAATGTGTCTTGTGTACCTGTACAAGACTTGATTGTGGCTTCAGAATGAGGGGAAGGGCCTAGAGATACCTCTGTAGATGTGGCCTCTCCTAGAGCATCATGGACATATTTGAGAGATCTAAGAGACTCTTGGGCAGGTAGGGAGATTTCTAGCCCTACTTGTGTACTCATGGAAGTTCCAAGAAAACTTTCTTCAGCTGAAAAAGGGGATAACAACTTCTGTCTAGAAGTATCAGGTGTCTTAGCCAACTTGATGGTCAAAACAGGTTCCACGGGTCTTTTGAAGATGAAGTAGAACCCAGAGCTTTCTGGGCATTTGGAAGATATTCTGGAGACATGTGTTGGCATGGAGAAGGACGAACGGCCCTTTGTCCATGTGGATAAGAGTCTATAGCATCTTGTGTATTTGGGGAAGATGGCTGATCCTCTTGAGGAGATAGGGTAGTTCTCATAGTCTCCTGTGAAATTTGGGGAGGTCCTATGGATTCTTGTGCACAGGTAGAATCCAAGGAATTCCCTTCTTTAGTTGTACAGGATGCTACAGACTCTTGTGTGTGCAAATCACATCCCATAGCACCTTATTCACATTGGATTGGATCCAGAACTTACTGTACAGATGGAATCTGTCCTAGAATATCTTTTGTAGATGTGTCACAACCGCGAGTCCTTTCTAAAGATGGGACTGTGCCTATAATTCCTTTTGTAGAGGTATCCTGTCCTACAATCCCTTTATGTGATAGGGTAATACTCAGAGAATCCTGTACAGGTTTTGGAAATCCTAGCATCTTTGGTGTATATGGGGAATTCTTTACAGCCTCTCCTACAGATACATAATGTACCAGCGCCCCCAAGGGCTGCATGGAGGGTTGTATGGTCTCAGCACACTGTACAAAGATGGAGCTTGTTTGGCTCCCTGGAAGCATTTTGGCAGAATCTCGGCTGTTTGGGACCTGATGACAAGTCAGGAGGTCCCTTTTGGCTGGTAGGGGATATTTGAATAATTCTTGATCAGATCGGGACTTTCTGAGGACCCATTGTTTGGAGAGAGCATCTTTCAGTCCTCTGCTAGAATGAGAATGTTCAGGATCACTTTTCATAGCAGGAGAATGATTTAATCTTCCTTTCTGTGGGAGAGCAGATTTAAGAACATGTCTTTGATGTTCTTCCATAGAGGGAGATAATCCTAGTGGCCCCCTTACAGATAGAGAAGGTTTCAGAACCCCTGGCGAAGATGTTGATGGTTCTAGTTCACTTTGTGTTTGTGCAGAAGGCACAAGAGTCCCTTTGGAAGACTCGGGAGTTTCTATCACATCTAGCCTATGTGTAAAACTCTCAAGAGCCCCTTCTAAGGATGGCAAAGGTCCTTGAGCTCCAGGTATAAGTGTGGAAATTTTTGTCTCTGATTGGGCAGATATGAGCGGTTTGAGGCTCACTTGGGGAATCATGTTTGCATTTCTTTCCCTTTGGACTGTAAGAGATGATCTGAGCCCGTTTTTTAATGGTAGAGGACTTTGAAAGCCCTCTTGGTTTAAAGGGGAAGTTCTGAAATCCCCTTGGTCAACAGGGTCAGGTCTCAAACTAACTTTATGAGAAGCAGATTGCATAGAGCACTTTGGGGGAGAAGGGGAACATCTTTGGCTCTCTTTGTGACAGGACTTATCTCCATGCTCTGCTTTGGCAGCTGTCAAACATGTTGAACTCTCTTGGGGAAAGGAGATGGAACTCGGTGCATTTGGGACAAAGGAGAAATCTCTGACGTTACCTTTGGGAGAAGGAGGTTTGGATCCCTCCTTGTCTGATGGGGCCTGTGGTAGGTCCCCTTGAACAGAGGAGTCTTGTCCAACATGCTTTGGAGGAGAATTGGAAAGATGAGAGTTATGTAGGGTAGGGGACATCCTTTTAGAACTCCTTCTGGAAGAGGAGGCATGTATGATTTTCCTTTCAGCACAAGTGGGAAGTCTTTGGGATGCTTGGGCAGAAGTGGAATGTCCCATAGACTCTTGGAAATATCTGGTTAGTCCCAGAACATCTTGGGTTGATAGGGACAGTCCCTGAGCATGTTGGGTGGATAGCGACAGTCCCTGAGCATCTTGGGGAGAAGTGGAAGATCCCAGATCTTCCTGGCTAAATCGGGAAGGATGTGGGGAACCTTGAATGTGCGGGGAAATTACCTGTCCATGTTGTCCAGCAGAAGATGGCCCATGCACTGTGTGATCTTCTTTGAACTTTTGTCTGACATCTCCTGCCTCATGTTTAAAAGATGTTGCAGGCACTCTGGCACCCAACTGGTCAAAATCCATAGGTTCTTCAAACACAGTGGATATAGACTGGCTTCTTGTCACCTTCCCAGGGCTGGGCACAGAAGAGGAGGCTACTCTTTTTCTGGTGGTGGGCTGTAAAACAGATGGTCTGGTATCCCTGGTCAGTGGGTGACTCGTGCTCTCAGGAACCCTCAGAGGAAGTGTAAGTGTCCATTTTTTTGTTCTTTTTTAGATCCTTCAGGGGGTCCGAGGTCCTCTTCTTGGCCGAAGCCTTGACAAGAGCTTTGAGTTTCAGTAGCTTATCTGTCACATGTGCATCAGGTTTTTTGAATCTCTGGTCTTCATAGGGATTTGGGCACCTGAACTTTTACCCAGTTGGTCTAAGGGGCCCCGGAGTAGCAAAATCCCTCGGGTCTCTGCTGGTCAAGTGCTGACCCTGTTGGGGTAAGGTGTTACCATCTGGTTGGGGGACAGTGAAGGGGGTCCCAGGCTGTGGAGGCTGGGAAACCGATGGTCTGTGGTCAGAGGGTAAAGTCCAGGCTGAGGCTTGCTGCCCTCTCTCCACATGTCTGACCATTTAATTGTGAAGGACATTGTTCAAGAAACATGAAATGGGCCACTGCCCATGAAAGGGGCAGCGAATGTACTTACAAATGGTTACTCGAGGCTAAATAAATAAATAAATAAATAAATAAAATAAACGCTTAAGCAGCTTCCTCTGAGAGAGGCTCTCTCTCCCTAGAACTGTGAACGTGTCCTGAAGGCCAAGCACACAGAACTAGAGTGGCCGTTGGCCTCAGGAATCAAGCAAACTTCGAGAACCGCTGTCCTCATGCCTGCACGGGCCAGTCCCAAGCCTGGAGAGAGGCTGTCCTCATGCCTGAATGGGCCAGTCCTGAGCCTTGAAAGTGAGTGTCCTTGTGCCTGCACGGGTCAGTCCTCAGCTGGAAAGTGGCTGTCGTCAAGCCTGCACGGGCCAGTCCAGAGCCCATGGAGAAGCTGTCCTTGTGTCTGCACTGGCCAGTTCTGATATTCCTCACTTTGCACTTCTGCTTGAGGTAGCAATGCAATCATCCAAGCTTTCTGAATGAGGAGGGACGCTGAGGAGCCCCTTCTTTTGGGTTCAGAGTGCTACTTGGTCCGGTGTTTTAGTGATTTTCAGTTCTTATTAGGCTTTAGGGTATTTTTAGCATTTTACTGTTTCTATTTTTTGTTTTCTTGAGGTTTTTTTTTCTTTTTTTTTAATTTAAGAATTATATTTTTGGGGTTTAAGAGTTTTAGTGTTAGCAGGCAGTGGTGACCTTGCCTTTAATCCTACACTTGGGAGGCAGAGGTAGATAGATTTAAGAGTTCAAGGTTATCATGGTCTACAGAGGACGCTCCAGGACAGCCAGGGTTACACAGAAAAACCCCGTCTCCAAAACTCAAAAAAAAAAAAAAAAAAAAAGAAGAAGAAGAAGAAGAAAGAAAGAAAGAAAGAAAGAAAGAAAGAAAGAAAGAAAGAAAGAAAGAAAACAAAAATAAGTTTAGTGATATTTTTGGTTTCTTGTGTGTTTTTTTAAGATTTTTAGGATTTTTTTTAGTGTTTGTAGGGTTTTTAGACGAGTGTTTTAGAGTGTTTATTTGTCTTTTTTTTCAGGCTTCTAGTTTATTTTTAGTATTTTTTTTTCTGTTTCTTTAAATGATTTTAGTGTGTTTTAGGGTTTTGAGGTTTTATTTATCATTCAGGGTTTTTTTTTTTTATTTTTTGTTTTTTTTTTTTTTTTCTTTTCTTTTTTTTGCATTTTAGTGCTTTTCTTAGGTTATTTTGCTGTTCTTGTTCTTGAATAATTATTTAAAATTTGAGTGTTTTTAATTTTGGTGTTTCATAGTTTTAGTGTTGCCAAGCAATGGCGGCCCATGCCTTTAAACCCAGCAATTGGGAGGAAAAGGTAGGGGATTTTTGAGTTCAAGGCCAGTCTGGTCTACAGAGGGAGCTCCAGGACAGCCTGGGATACACAGAGAAAAACAGTCTCCAAAAAACTCGAAAAAAAAAAAAAAAAAAAAAAGAAAGAACGAAAGAAAAAAAAAGAAATATAAAGAAATTAAGATATAAATTAAGCCTTCGGGTCCACTACAGCATTGGGGTGCATTGCCTGGGGAGTCTGCTGACACCTGCAAGGACGCACACAGGATCCCCCATGGAATCCTAAGATCTCTGGTGCATGGAACACAGCGTCTGCACCAATCCATTCTCGCAGGACCTGAGATTGCATTAACTAGGGATGCAGATAACCTAGCCTAAACAGGGGCAAAAGTCCCGTCCAGTCCACCCTAGCACTGGGGTTCCTTTCACGTGGAGTTTCTGGACACCCCCAAGTTCCTCACAGGACCCTCCACGGGATCATAAGACCTCTGGTGAGTGGAACACAACCTCTGCCAGGAGGCAGGTTCGAACAACTGAAATCTGGCCACCTTCTGTGCAAGAAGAGAGCTTGCCTGCAGAAAGTACTCTGACCACTAAAGCTAAGGATAGAGCTAGTCTGCTGATAGAGGCTAACAGAGTCACCTGAGGAACAAGTTCGTATCACAGACAACTATAACAACTAGCTTCAGAGATTACCAGATGGCAAAAGGCAAACATAAGAATCCTACTAACAGAAATCAATTCAACTAACCATCATCAGAAAACAACACTCCCAATCACCTAGTCCTGGGCACCCCAAAACATCCAAAAAGCAAGATCCAGAATTAAAAGCATAACTCATGGTGATGGTAGAGGACATCAAGAAGAACTTTAATAACTCATTAAAGAAATACAGGAGAACACAGCTAAACAGGTAGAAGACCTTAAAGAGGAAACAGAAAAAATCCTAAAAGAATTGCAGGAAAACATGACCAAACAGGTGATGGAATTGAATAAAGCCATGCAAGACATAAAAAGGGAAGTAGACACAATAAAGAAAACCCAAAGTGAGACAACGCTGGAGATAGAAACCCTAGGAAAGAAATCTGGAACCATAGATGCAAGCATCAGCAACAGAATGCAAGAGATTGAAGAGAGAATTTCAGGTGAAGAAGATTCCATAGAGAACATCGGCACAACAATCAAAGAAAATACAGGTCGATACCACTGTCTTCTGCAAGAGATAGTGTCGATCCAGAGCTCTTCTATTGTGGCTCCACCATGTGGTCGACAACTCTGTCACCTGTGGGAGATATGTGTCGGCCCAGAGCTCCGTCATTAAATTACCTCACGCTTTTACATTAAGATGATCGTCTGTTCGTGATTCTTGGATGCACACCGAATAAGAATTGAGTGGGGGTTTCCCCACTAGGTTCTTTCATTTGGAGGTTCCACGGAGATCTGCATGACCCAGGAACCCCGAAAGACCCCTTGGAGCTGCATGCAGCTACAGGGCTGGACTGAGAACTTCAGCAGCAGCAACATGCACTGGCCAAGACAAGGCGCTACGTGGGAAACTGTGGCCCAGGAACACCGATATGGAGGTTTCCCCGGGATGCCTGCCCCACCACCACCACACATTTCACCACCTGCAGGACAGGCAAGAAAAGAAAGAGGGGCGAGGCTTGCGGGGGTTCCCCCAGCACTGGCCTCTGCTGGCTTCCTAGGGCCAACTAGAGTCACCTCTTCTGCCACCTTCCCCTGCATCCCCGAGTTGCCTGGTGCAGCCATCTGTGAGAGCTGCCTTCCCTTCCCTGCCTCACATGTTTTCTCTTCTAGGGTGGTCTCATCCTAAGTTGCTAACCAGCGAGGGAGACATCTGCCCACTTAAAACTTCTGTCCCAGGTAAAGAGCACCTACAAGTCTAATCACCAGGCTCTGACAAATGCGTATAGAGGTCTAGAAAAAGGTGAGCTTAGACTGTAAGAAAAAGCAAAGCTTCGGCAGACTGAGGAGAAATAGATAATAGTAAAAATAGAGATAAAAGAGATTAGAGAGGTCCAAGATGAGAGAGAAACACCAAATGAAAAATATTTAGAGTAAAACCAGTAAGTAAGAGGCAGAAAAGGCATATTACAAACGGAGAGAGAGAGAGAGAGAGAGAGAGAGAGAGAGAGAGAGAGAGAGAGAGAGAGAGAGAGAGAGAGAGAGAGAGAGAGGGGGGCAAGAGGCAAAAAAAGAGAAGACAAGAGGGATCATAAACAAGAGAGAAATTTGACTAGAATCTTGGCCACAGTGATAAGAGAAAAAGAAAAAGACAAGATCTAGACAAGAAATCTGGGCAACAGAAGACCGAGCCTCAGCTAAAAAGGCTCAGCTGTGTCAGATTAAAGTTACTTATTTAAAATACACCTTTCGAGATGGGAAGCAGTGGCTAAATAAAGCCAAAAAAAAAAAAAAACAAAACAAAAAAGTCTATAACTACACCAAGGCAATTAATAAAATTCTTGGGCACTGCTGGTTTCTGCAGGCTCTGGATACCTGGGTTGGCTACCTTACCTGCCCGTTGTACCCCCTAACCAAGGAAGGGGAAGTGTCTGTGTAGACCCCAGATCACCAGAAAGCCTTTAGTGAAATAAAAAAGGCCCTAATGATGGCCAGCCTTTGCCTGACCTAACCAAGCCTTTCACTCTTTATGTAAAAGAGAGATCAGGGGTCACCAAAAGAATCCTTACTCAGACTTTAGGACTTTGAAAAAGGCCAGTGGCTTACCTATCCAAGAAGTTAGACCCTGTTGCCAGCAGGTGGTTTTCTTGCCTACAAGCTATTGCTGCAAGAGCTCTACTTATCAAAGATGCTGATAAGCTCACTTTGGGACAGCAAATAACTGTAGTGGCACCCCACACACTTAAAAGCATTATCCGAAACCCTCCTGACTGATAGATGACTACCAACGCTCCTGTGACACATTATCAGAGCTTTTTGTTAACTGAACGAGTGACCTTCGCTCTACCTGCTGTCCTCAATCTCTACCCTACTGCCCAAGACTTCACATACTCATCCCTGCACTGACATTCTGATAGAAAAAACTGGTACTCAAAATGATCTGAAGGATCAGATCATTCTTGGTCTGAGAGTTCAAGCTGGTACACGAATGGCAGTAGCCTTACAGTTAAAAGACTGAGATGGCCAATGTGATAGCCAAAAAGATCCTAAAAGAAATCTTCCCAAGGTAATGGACCTGCCTTCCTTGCCCAGGTAAATCAAGGACTGGCTAAGATATTAGAGATTAGTTAAAAGTTACATTGTGCATACAGGCTCCAAAACTCAGGACAGGTAAAAAAATAAAATAAAATAAAATAAATTCTAAAAGAAAAAAAAAAAAAAAAGAAAATACAAAACGCAAAAGGATCCTAACTCAAAACATCCAGGAAATCCAGGACACAATGAGAAGACCAAACCTACAGATAATAGGAGTTGATGAAAATGAAGATTTTCAACTTAAAGGGCCAGCAAATATTTTCAACAAAATTATAAAAGAAAACTTCCCAAACCTAAAAAATGACGTGCCCGTGAACATACAAGAAGCCTACAGAACTCCAAATAGACTGGACCGGAAAAGAAATTACTCCCGACACAATAATCAGAATAACAAATGCACTAAATAAAGATAGAATATTAAAAGCAGTAAGGGAAAAAGGTCAAGTAACATATAAAGGCAGGCCTATTAGAATTACAACATTCTTCTCATCAGAGACTATGAAAGCCAGAAGATCCTGGACAGATGTCATGCAGACCCTAAGAGGAAACAAATGCCAGCCCAGGATACTATACCCAGCAAAATTCTCAATTACTGTAGATGGAAAAACCAAAGTAATCTATGATAAAACCTATTTCACAAAATATCTTTCAATGAATCCAGCCCTTCAAAGTATAATAAAATGAAAAACATCAATATAGGAACGGAAACTAATACCAACAAAAGCAAGAAAGTAATCCTTCAATGAACATAAACGAAGACAGCTGCAGGAACAGAATCCTAACTTTAAACAACAAAAATAACAGGAAGCAACAATTAATTTTATGTAATTTCTCTTAACATCAATGTACTCAATTCCCCAATAAATACACATAGACTAATATACTGGCTGCCCCAACAGAATCCAACATATTGCTGCTTATAGGAAACACAATTCACGGAAAAAGACAGACACTAACTCAGAATGAAAGGCTGGAAAACAATTTTCCAAGCAAATGGTCTGAAGAAAAAGCTGGAGTAGCCATTCTAATATCGAATAAAATCGACTTCCAACCTAAAGTTATCAAAAAAGACAAGGACGGAAACTTCATACTCTTCAAAGGTAAACTCCTCCAAGAGGAACACTCAATTCTGATTATCTATGCTCCAAATGCAAGGACAGCCGCATTCATTAAAGATGCTTTAGTAAAGCTCAAAGCGCACACTGCACCTCACACAATAATAGTGGGAGACTTCAACACACCACTTTCATCAATGGACAGATCGTGAAAACAGAAACTACACAGGGACACAGTAAAACTAAGAGAAGTTATGAAACAAATGGAACTAACAGATATCTAAAGAATGTTTTATCCTAAAACAAAAGGATATACCTTCTTCTCAGCACCTCATGGGACCTTCTCCAAAACCGACCATATAATTGGTCACAAAACAGGCCTCAACAGATATAAAAATATTGAAATTGTCCCATGCATCTTATCAGATCACCATGGACTAAGGCTGATCTTCAATAACAACATAAATAATAGAAAGCCAACATTCACGAGGAAACTGAAAAACACTCTTCTCAATGATACCTTGATCAAGGAAGGAATAAAGAAAGAAATTAAAGACTTTTTAGTGTTTAATGAAAATGAAGCCACAACATACCCAAACCTATGGGACACAAAGAAAGCATTTCTAGGAGGGAAACTCATAGCTCTGAGTGCCTCCAAAAAAAAAAAAAAAAAACCTAGAGAGAGCACACACTAGCAGCATGACAAAACATCTAAAGGCTCTAGAACAAAAGGAAACAAATTCACCCAAGAGGATTAGACAGCTGGAAATAATCAAACTCGGGGGCGAAATCAACCAACTGGAAACAAGAAGAACTATTAAAAGAATTAACCAAACGAAGAGTTGGTCCTTTGAGAAAATCAACAAGATAGATAAACCCTTAGCCAGACTCACTATAGGGCACAGGAACAGCATCCTAATTAACAAAATCAGAAATGCAAAGGAAGATAATCAACAGATCCTGAAGAAATCCAAACACCATCAGATCCTTCTACAAAAGGCTACACTAAAAAAACCTGGAAAACCTTAACAAAATGGACAAATTTCTTTTTTTTTTTTTTTTTTTTTTTTTTTTTGGTTTTTCAAGACAGGGTTTCTCTGTATAGTCCTGGCTGTCCTGGAACTCACTTTGTAGACCAGGCTGGCCTCGAACTCAGAAATCTGCCTGCCTCTGCCTCCCAAGTGCTCTGATTAAAGGCGTGCGCCACCACTTCCCGCTGAAATGGACAAATTTCTAGACAGATACCAGATCAAGTTAAGGATCTAAACATTCCCATATCCCCTAAAGAAATAGTATCAGTTATTAATAGTCACCCAGCCAAAAAAAAGCACAGGAGCAGATGGGTATAGTGCAGAGTTCTATCACACCTGCAAAGATCTAATTTCAATTCTGCACAAACTCTTCCACAAAATAGAAGTAGAAGGTACGCTACCCAACTCATTCAATGAAGCCACAATTACTCTGATTCCTAAACCACAAAAAGATTGAACAAAGATAGAGAACTTCAGACCAATTTCCCTTATGAATATCTATGCAAAAATACTCAATAAAATTCTCGCTAAACGAATCCAAGAACACATTAAAGCAATCCATACTGACCAAGGAGGTTTTATTCCATGGATGCAGGGATGGTTTAATATATGGAAATCCATCAATGTAATCCGGTATATAAACAAACTCAAAGACAAAAACCACATGATCATCTCGTTAGATGGGGAGAAAGAATTTGACAAAATCTAACACCCATTTATGATAAAAAATCTGGGAAAGATCATTAATTCAAGGCCCATACCTAAACATGATAAAAGCAATCTACAGCAAACCCAAAGCCAACATCAAAGTAAATGGTTAGAAGCTTGAAGCAATCCCACTAAAATCAGGGACTTTACAAGGCTGTCTACTCTCTCCCTACCTATTCAACATTGTACTTGAAGTCCTAGCCAGAGTAATTAGACAACAAAAGGAGATCAAGGGGATACAAATTGGAAAAGATGAAGTCAAAATATGAGTTTTTGCGGATGATAAGATAGTATATATAAGTGATCCTAAAAATTCCACCAGAGAACTCCTAAACCTGATAAACAGCTTCGGTGAAGTAGCTGGATATAAAATTAACTCAAACAAGTCAATGGCCTTTCTCTACACAAAGGATAAACAGGCTGAGAGAGAAATTAGGGAAACAACACCCTTCTCAATAGTCACAAATAATATAAAATACCTTGGCGTAACTCTAACTAAGGAAGTGAAAGATCTCTATGATAAGAACTTCAAGTCTCTGAAGAAAGAAATTAAAGAAGATCTCAGAAGATGGAATAATCTTTCATGCTCATGGATTGGCAGGATCAACATTGTAAAGATGGCTATCTTGCCAAAAGCAATCTACAGATTCAATGCAATCCCCATCAAAATGCCCTCTCAATTATTCAACGAATTACAAAGAGCAATCTGCAAATTAATCTGGAATAACAAAAAACCTAGGATAGCAAAAACTCTTCTCAAGGATAAAAGAACCTCTGGTTGGATCACCATTCCAGACCTAATGCTATACTACAGAGAAATTGTGATAATAACTGCATGGTACTGGTATAGTGACATACAAGTAGACTAATGGAACATAATTGAAGACCCAGAAATGAACCCACACACCTATAGTCATTTGATCTTCGACTAGAGAGCTAAAACCATCCAGTGAAAGAAAGACAGCATTTTCAACAAATGGTGCTGGCACAACTGGTGGTTATCATGTAGAAGAATGTGAATATATCCATTCTTATCTCCTTGTACTAAGGTCAAATCTAAGTGGATCAAGGAACTCCACATAAAACCAGAGACAGTGAAACTTATAGAGGAGAAAGTGGGGAAAAGCCTCGAAGATATGGGCACAGGGGAAAAATTCCTGAATAGAACAGCAATGGCCTGTGCTGTAAAATTGAGAATTGACAAAAGGGACCTCATGAAACTGCAAAGCTTCTGCAATGCAAAAGACACTGTCAATAAGACAAAAAGGCCACCAACAAATTGAGAAAGAATCTATACCTATCTTGAATCAGATAGGGGACTAATATCCAATATATATAAAGAACTCAAGAAAGTGGACTCCAGAAAATCAAATAACCCCATTAAAAAATGGGGCTCAGAGCTAAACAAATAATTCTCACCTGAGGAATACTGAATGTCAGAGAAGCACCTTGTCTTAGTCAGGGTTTCTATTCCTGCACAAGCATCATGACCTAGAAGCCAGTTGGGGGAGGAAAGGGTTTATTCGGCTTACACTTCCATGCTGCTGTTCATCACCAAAGGAAATCAGGACTGGATCTCAAGCAGGTCAGGAAGCAGGAGCTGAGCAGAGGCCATGGAGGGATGTTC
>NW_028227277.1:14822414-14851003 GCF_978045245.1 Mus caroli
CAGGAAGTACATCATTGGCCAGGAGCAATGGGAGGAGCTTTTACCTTTCCAGTAACCACTACAGACAACACACAAAAAGGAGACAGTGGGGTCAAATACATTCCATACTCACAACAGATTTATACCTAAATGGCCACATTTCAATTACTCAAGAGCCGGGGGAGGCATGTGGATCCTAGACAGGTCATGACATGTCTAGACCCTTGAAGATGACATCTTCTATTTTTAACAAATCAGGAAGACAGGAAGAAAGCAAAAGCATTCAGTCATGCTACCTTCAGGAGGCAGAGTCCTTTGGCAGAGTCATGTCCATTCAGTCAACTGCCCTGAAGCTGAAGCAACTGCAAAGCAGCACCTGTCCCATGCTGAAGTCCTGAATCTCAGCTGGCTGCTCTCCCACAGACACTGTCCAGTGTACATCCAGGCCTTCCCTGTACAGAGTCTTTGAGAAGTGGTTCTGAGCACAAAGCAATACTACCTTCCTTCTGAGGCCTTTTGGGTATGCTAATGTGAACTGCTATTGGAATTTAATGGGCCAGTGATGTGTATCACTCATGATGGAAAGCTCTTCCTAAGCTCTCACAAATTCAGACATCTACACTCCCCCCCCTATATTCATCATGCAGATCAGGAAAACCTAGGAAGAACCAGATACTGCTACACATTTTCCTGTCACTTAGATGTTCTATGAATTCTTAACAGGAGGGAGAGCATCGCATATGTTGTCCTTATTTACCCTAACCAAAGCTCATAGCTTTGCTGCTGGTTAATAGTTACAGGGAGGTAAAAGCATCTATCCACTTAAGGATAACACATGACAAACAGAAAGAGTATATAGCACAGGAAATTTGATGTTAACTTCTAACTGTCCTACCACAGTGAGTAATCAGAGATAGGCATGGAACCATTTCATGGAAGACAATTTGAAGTGTCTTAAGGTAAAACAATGTCCAAGCACATTTATACAGAAGCAATAATAGTTTATAATAAACTATGTTCCCGTTCCCTCCTTTTATATGTTTTCTAGACTATCTGGCATTGCCTTTTCAAACTGTTCCATAAAGATCCAAGCAATACATATCTCGTCACTACAGTGATAATTGTAGTAACTGATGCTGCTGAAGAAATTCATTTACTGATAATAAATGAGGCATTGCCATTTGGGTGTTGTAGAGTGGGCATGGAGTCAGGAACTGTGGAGACTCTGTGACCTCATTGCTGAATCCAGCAAAAGAGAATGTTTAAAGGGCTCTGTGGAAGGCTAGGGGCTGTGGAATGACACAGAGACAGAATGGCTCATCCCGACCCAGCTGCCTGCCTCCATTTTTGGACTGAGAACAAACAACCACAACCAATCTTCACCTTGTATCCTGGCCTCTTGTGATCTCTCTTGAGGTCTTCATCAGGGTGAAAAATCTTTGTCTAATTTCCAGGCTGAACTTCTGGGTCTTGGTGTTTGTATTGGGCAAAATAAACAGGAACTGCTCCAACAGGAGCAGAGTCAGGATCTGCTCCACAGAGTGTGACTGAGGCTTCAGCCACTGGAAACAAAGTCCCCAGAGTTTGCCTAAGGCCTCGTGAGACCCATCTGCTTCATCATACTGGAACTGCCTGAAGCGCTGGACGAAGGCTTCACAGGCTGCCATATTTCCAAGGCTGAGTAGAGGATCCCTTTCGGGCAGAGTTAACGGGTGCTTCCATTTTTCCCACTGGACGGCTCTTTCTTGGTCCTGGGGCCTTAGGTCTCAGGTGTTTCCTTGGGCCTTCAACAGGGATGCCACCTGCAGCAGAGAGGAGGCCTCCGTGAGAAAGGAGACACGGGAGTGATAACTAACGTGTATATGGTTCCTGTCCTTTCAGCTTTCAGAACCTGATGCCAGACATGGTCTCTTCACCAAAACATAAGTGTACACATCCAACTCTGCACAGAGATGTCAAAAGTTATACAAAGCATGCCCACAAACCCTTTTTGCAGACACCTTGGAACTGTGCGTTCTAGTAGGTTAGCTACTGGCCTGTGTGGCTACTGAACTTGGACTTAGTGGAAGCTGGAAGCTTTTATTCCTACCCGCAAGTATCCCTGCAGAATGTTCTCTGCTATTAGGTAGCCATGTTCTGAGCAGTCCCATGGACTGCAGCTGGGAAAACCTATCCTTCTGCAGAGACACATGACTAGAACACTGCCTCTTAGGATTAGAGTACTGTCTGTTCTCACATAGGGCCCAGTTTTCATTCTCAACACCCACATGGTGCCCACAACCATTTGTAATCAAGTTCAAGGAAATCCAACAAACTCTTCTATCCTCTCCAGATACCAGGCATGCATGTATGTATATAGTCAGTCATGCGTACAGGAACATAAAACATCCATACACAATTATAAGATACAAACATTAAAACTTTAAAAGAGGTGCAGGCATCTAATCCCACTCCTCACACAATAATGGTATCCACGTGTTTCCAAATGAATGGAGGTCCCCAAAAGGGGAACAGCTACAGTTTCCCTGAGAAAGCCCTCCAGCTTTGAGTGTCCATTAGTAACCTTTGCAGTCAACCCTTCCTCTCTTGATCTTGTCACACCCACTAAGTGGAATGACCTCATGCCCACCTCTACCACTTTGTCTTTGCTATAACCTTCATAATAGTTTTTCTCGAAGGGAAAAAAAAACATTATATGAGGAGATGAATATCATAAAAAATATCTCAGAAGTTCCTATTGTGAAATCAATACTCAGTTCACTCCATATCTGGAGACAGGGCCTAGTCTAAACATCCCTCACACATCTGTGTGCTTATCTCCCACAGGAACTTAGGAGAGAGAGAGTAGTATTGTTCTTTCCCTTTGGTATGATGAGGTTTGAGGTAAAAAAAAAAATCTTAGAGTCACTGAATTCATTGAAAGTGCTCAAAGACTGGTCTCCCCAGCTTTCAGGGCTTGTGCCTACTGTGGCATTGGAGAGCTTCTTTCTCTGGCTGGATTTCAACTTCTGCCCTTGTACCCTTTTTCCCTCTCCCCCTCAGTGACTCTTTTCCTTCCTTCCTGTTTCTGTTCCCTTTCCTAAAGCAGTTTCTTTTCTTGACATCTTCTCTAAAAGACTGGCCATGAAAATGACTTCAACCCCATTTCCCCTGTAACATTTTCTTGCAAAAGTGAAGAGATACCTAGCCTGTGCATTGGTGACTCAGAAACAACTATGTGCCTATCTACATGGAGCCTGAAAGGATTATAGTATCCAGGCACATGGAAGAAAAAAAGCCTCTATGGAACCCTTAGAAGATTCTACTTTCCTTGATCTAGATATCTAGGCTTCCAAATGAAGCCCTCTGGGTTGGTATCACCCAAGAGATGAGCATGTGATACATATCCATGATGTAATTTGAGAAACATATAAATGTTTATATATAAACACTTAAATGTAGACAATGCTGAAATCATCTACAAGCTTACTTAGTACAGTCATGGTTTACTTCGTAAGATTAAGCAAAGCCTTACAAAGAGAAATTGGGGTGAAGTGTCTCAAAGCTCTGGGAGATCAGATTAGTAATTTTGTTGTTTTTAAAATAAGTACCTTATTAAATATTTATAAGATAGGTGTAAGACTCCATATTTCTGAGACCCTAAGCCAAGAAATCTGTAGGTAAGCTCTGTCCCAGCTCTTTAGTGTCCAGAAACCCTCCTCCCTGTGATCCTAGGTCAAAGGCTACGTGATTAATTAGATCACACATTAATAGGTACTCTCCTCTTATGTGGTCAACATGAACATTTCATACCAAGATGCAAACCCTTATTTCTCATATCTTGTATCCCCAAAATAACGGTTTAATTATTATAATTATTATAATTACTATTATTAGAAAAATTACTATTATTACTACTAATAATAAAAATAGTAATATTATTATTATTATTATTATTACATTGTATGTATGAGGAATCTGTGAGAATATGGCTGTACAAGTGGGTTGTGGTGCATGGGATGACTAGAGTGTGGCTTTGGGAGTCTGAGATTCCTTCCCACTACCAAGGTTTTTAAGGATGGAATTAGGTACACAACATTGCAAAGTGAGTGCTTTTACCTCCTACCACACACATTTGAAACCTAGTACTCATTATAACTCACACCATTGTTGTTACCATGACACTGCCTGGCTTCAAGTCCTATGAGTCCTCTCATTATAACACACAGCAAACAATGCCTCCCCAGGCAGGTTGCAGCATGTCCCTGGATCCTAGGTCCCATCCACCTGGTCTCCATCCTTCAAGTGAATATCCAAGCTTCAGTTATGCCAACTGGCACTCTCTATTGCACATCCTTTCTCCTGCCTCCCCCATTCACAGGAACTTTCAAAGACCTATTCAGAATCTTTCTCCTCACCTTATACTTAGGTACTTCACGAACTGGGGCTACCAAGAATGAATAGCGTCTGTCCCTTGCTCCTAGACTTGACTGATCTGCTGTCTCCCTTTGTCAAATCTCTCCACACATCAAAGGCCTCTTGGTCCTGGCCTAACACATCATCAGAAAAGAATCCCTTCTTAGAAAGCTGCCTCCTTTCCCCCACAGACCTGTTTAGTAATGTAAAGAATCTGGCTGCTTGTTGTCTATGGCAAGTCTTACTGACACTTCAGGGGTGGGGTTAGCCAGCATCTATCATTTGAGCCTGCAAGAGTCAGATGAGGGTCTGTCTAGCAGCTCATAGATAATCCCCCTCCACCAGACCACCACCAACACACAAATTTCTCCACTTTGTGCTTACTTTGAGTAACTCTGGAAGGAGCTAGATTTCTCTCTCTGGAATCTCTGTCCCTGACATGAGAGTCTAAGACTCACTGCTGTGTTCCAATGCTGACAGACACAAAGGAGTTGCATTCTTCCTCACACTGGCTTCGATACGAGTTTCATACTCCTTAGCCACATCTACCTTTTGAAGCCCCAATTGACCGTACATCACCTTCAGGAGGCACCTTTTGTATACAGAGTTTAAGAAAGCTGGGTTTTAAGGGTCAGTGTGGAAAGGTCCTAGGTCCCTGTCTCCTGATTAGGTCAGGGTTAGTGAGGTCAAGCAAAGGCAGGGAGACCACACAATACTGTATGGAGCATAAATGTCTTCCTTAAAATTTGAATAAGACATTGGAACCACAAAGACTGACAGTGTAACCAGTAAAATGGTACTAAGACAGAATAATTTCAGCACTCAGGGGGCAGAGGCAGGCAAGTCTCCATGACTTGGAGAGTAGCTTGATATGTATAGTGAGTCCCAGGCCTACCAGGGCTCAATACTAACAACTTATCTGTCTCTGTTAGTTCTCTTAACAAATTAGGAGCAGTCATAGCCTACTTGTAATTCTTTTTTTGTTTGTTTGTTTGTTTTTTTTTCATTCAGTCTCAAAGAAAAAACAAAAAGACAGCAGCTAGTTGTAAAATAAAACTCAAAGGTAAAGCTTCCTGATAACTTTTCCCATGTAGACATCAACAGTGCTCCTCAACTCCTCCCAAAATGCTATACGATTATACTGGCATTGAACATGTACTTGAATTATCTGCATAGTTTTAAAGAAATTGGGAAAAATATGTAAAAACCCTAAGATCCAAATGAAAATGCAAGCACTTATGTTTCGAACATAACACATAAAAACAAGATGATCATTGGCAACTATGAGTGCTTATGTTGAACAAAAAGAGTGTTCAAATATATGCATACACACACACATCCATATATATGCATATATAATATATTATATATTATATACATTTTGAATATTAAATATGTTAACAAATATATAAAGATATATATTGAATATATGTTGTATATTATATATATAATATAAATGTGTGAGTTCATATGTGTGAGGTTTTATGTGTATGTGTGTATGTGTGTGTGTGTGTGTGTGTGTATGTGTGTGAGTGTATGTGTGTGTGTGTGGTTTGTATGCATGTGTGTAAGCCCAAGTTCAGATGGATTCATTATCAATATCTAATATCTTAAACCATTAAGGAACTAAGAGCAATAATTCTCAAACTATTTCCAAAAACTAGGAAAAAAAAAAAAGAAGCACTACCAAATACATTTTATAAAGCTGGTATTACGATGATTCCAAAAATCAGAGGATACAACAAAAACTAGACCATTTTTCCTGATAAACACATAGGCAAAAATAATCTACAAAATACTTAATAATCAAATTTTAGAACACATTAAAAAGACCCTACCCATGGTCAAGTTGACTTTAACTTAAGAATTCCAATCAACATACTTCTAGAGCAAATATAACAGGGACAGAAATCACATGATTATCTCAATAGCTGAGGTAAAGGACTTTTCGAAGTTCAACATCCCTTCTTGGTAGGAACTCTGGAAAAAAATATGGATAGAAAAAAGATATCTCCACATAAACAATTCCATATAAGCTATATTCAGCAACCATAGAGCCCATTATAATAAACCATATAAATAATAATATATACTCATATATTATATTAATATATTAATAATGGTTAATTAATAATTGATTGAGAATATATTATTATATTAACAATATGATTAACAATATAATTATAATATAGAAATATGTTATGGTAAACCATATAAAATCTCTATGTAGGCTGTATGTAGGAAAATGATAGCCAATAATAATAATTAATATAAATTCTACTATATGTATATATTATATATTCGTACTATATAATTAATAATGATGTATTGATCACATAATTATAATTTATTAATAATAGTATTATAATGTTGAATAATATTATTAGAATATAATATATTAATAATATAAATAGTATAATTATAATATAGAAATATATTATGATAAACCATATAAAAATCTCCATATAGGCTATATGTAACAAACCTATAGTCAATAATCATAAATCATATAAATCACAATATATTAATAATGTATACTTAATAATTGATCATACAATTATAATTTGTGGCTATAATATATTATAGTAACATTATAGTAATATGATATAGTAATAATATAATTATAATATATGAGTATATTAAAATAAACCGTATAAAATATGTCCATGTAGGATATATGTAACAAACCTATAGCCAATTATAATAAATACTATAAATTACAATATATTTATATATTATACATTTATATATTAATAATCTTTATTTAATAATTTACTGATAATATGATTACATGTGGTTTAAATATAGTAATTATATAACTAATTTAGTGATTGATAATGTAATTATTATGTGTAAGTGTAATATAATAAACTATATAAAATTTCCTTACAGGCTATATGTAACTAACCTATAGCCAATTACAATAAATTGTGGAAAATTGAAAACATACCTTCTAAAATCAAGAAACAAGGTCATGTACTCTTTCCAATAGTATTTAATACAGTGATTAGAATCTTGCCTAGAGAGCAAGGAAAAAAATAATAAAAGTGATTCAAATAGAGAAATTTGAAGTCACATAATTTAATAATAAATAGCATATTCTGACACAAAAAACCACTAGAGACCTTCTAGAAAGCTCTTAGATCAGATGTATAAATTCAACAAAATAATAGAATGTATAATCAGGATATAAGAACTAGTGTTTTTTTCTATACCAAAAATATAATTAAAAATATAATTATAATATAAAAATATATTATGATAAAGGACAAGTTAATCAGGAGGGGAAAACTTCATTCATTCCAGATTCTTAAAGGTAAAGGAAGACCTGGGTTTGGCGTATTGTGCTGTGATAATTGTAGCATTCAGAAAGCTAATACATGGAAAACTGCTGTGACTTGGAAGCCAACCTGGGCTGCATTGTGAATACCAAACCATACAGTCTTAAAAATAAAGTACCTAAGAATATATCTATCCAAGGTGATGAAAACTGAAAAACATTGTAAAAAGAAACCAAACACATGAATATGGGAACATTTGAGTTAGGGAAGCAGAAGGCCGGCCTGAGTAGGGCCACAAGCCTCTTCCGTCTGACCAGCACCTGGGTAGCTGGAGCGCAGAGTAGGCTGACTCCCTTCAGCTACCCACGACACCTGCCACAGGATTTTGAGACTTCTGGTGAGTGGTACACAGCTTCTGCTCCAGTCCAATTGCGCGGGACCTGAGACTGCTTTGGTTGCGGATGTAGAAATCCGGGCTGAGTAGGACCACAAGCCTCTTCCGGTCAGACCAGCACCGGGGTAGCTAGGGCAAAGGGTTGGCTGACACTCGCCAGCAACCCACAACACCCTCCACAGGATCTTAAGACTTCTGGTGAGGGGAACACAGCTTCTGCTCCAATCCAATTGCCCGTGGGACCTGAGACTGCATTTGTTAGGGAAGCAGAAAACCGGCATGAGTAGGGCCACAAGCCTCTTCGGGTCTGACCAGCACCTGGGTAGCTGGAGCGCAAGGTCGGCTGACACCCGCCAGTTACCCACGACACCTGCCACAGGATTTTGAGACTTCTGGTGAGTGGAACACAGCTTCTGCTCCAGTCCAATCATGAGGGACCTGAGACTGCTTTGGTTGGGGAGGCAGAAATCCGGCCTGAATAGGGCCACAAGCCTCTTCCGGTCTGAACAGCACTGGGGTAGCTAGAGCGCAGGGTCTGCTGACACCCACCAGCTACCCATGACACCTGCCACAGGATTTTGAGACTTCTGGTGAGTGGAACACAGAGTCTGCTCCAATCTTTAAACAGTGACAACAATAACAACTAATCCCAGAGATTACCAGATGGCGAAAGGTAAATGTAAGAATCATACTAACAGAAACCAAGACCACTCACCATCATCAAAACCCAGCACTCCCACTTCGCCCAGTCCTGGGCACCCCAACACACCAGAAAAGCTAGACCCAGTTCTAAAAGCATATCTCACGATGATGGTAGAGGACATCAAGAAGGATTTTAATAACACACTTAAAGAAATACAAAAGAACACTGGTAAACGGGTAGAAAACATTAAAGAGGAAGCACAAAAATCCCTTAAAGAATTGCAGGAGATCACTCCTAAACAGGTAGAAGACATTAAAGAGGAAGAACAAAAATCCCTTAAAGAATTGCAGGAGAACACTGCTAAACAGGTAGAAGACATTAAAGAGGAAGCACAAAAATCCCTTAGAGAATTGCAGGAGAACACTGCTAAACAGGTAGAAGACATTAAATTGGAAGCACAAAAGTCCATTAAAGAATTGCAGGAAAACCAGACCAAACAGGTGATGGAATTGAATAAAACCATACAACCTAAAAAGGGAAGTAGAAAAAATGAAGAAAACCCAAATTGAGGCAACACTGGAGATAGAAACACTAGGAAAGAAATCTGGAACCACAGATACGAGCATCAGCAACAGAATACAAGAGATGGAAGAGAGAATCTCAGGTGCAGAAGACTCCATAGAGAACATCGGCATGACAATCAAAGAAAATACAAAATCCAAAAAGATCCTAACTCAAAATATCCAGGAAATCCAGGACAAAATGAGAAGACCAAACCTACGGATAATAGGAGTAGATAAGAATGAAGATTTTCAACTCAGAGGACCAGCAAATATATTCAACAAAATTATAGAAGAAAACTTCCCAAACCTAAAGAAAGAGATGCCCATGAACATACAAGAAAATTACAGAACTCCAAATAGACTGGACCAGAAAAGAAATTCCTTCCAACATATAATAATCAGAACAACAAATGCAAAAATAAAGATAGAATACTAAAAGCAGTAAGGGAAAAAGGTCAAGTAACATATAAAGGCAAGCCTATCAGAATTACACTGGATTTTTCACCAGAGACTATGAAAGCCAAAAGGGCCTGGACAGATGTTATACAGAAACTAAGAGAACACAATTTCCAGCCCAGGCTACTATACTCAGCCAAACTCTCAATTACCATAGATGGAGAAACCAAAGTATTCCACGATAAAACCAAATTCACACATTATCTTTCCACGAATCCAGCACTTCAAAGGATAATAACAGAATAAACCAATATAAGGACGGAAACCACATCATAGAAAAAGCAAGAAGGTAATCCCTCAACAAACCTAAAAGAAGACAGCCACAAAAACAGAACACTAACTCTAACAACAAAAATAAAAGGAAGCAACAATTACTTCTCCCTAATATCTCTTAATATCAATGGACTCAACTCCCCAATAAAAAGACATAGACTAAAAGGCTGGCTACAGAAACAGGACCCAACATTTTGCTGCTTACAGGAAACTCATCTCAGAGAAAAAGATAGACACTATCTCAGAATGAAAGGCTGGAAAACAATTTTCCAAGCAAATGGTAGGAAGAAACAAGCTGGAGTAGCCATTATAATATCTGATAAGATTGACTTCCAACCCAAAGTCATCAAAAAAGACAAGGAAGGGCACTTCATTCTCATCAAAGGTAAAATCCTCCAAGAGGAACTATCAATTCTGAATATCTATGCTCCAAATACAAGGGCAGCCTCATTCATTAAAGATACTTTAGTAAAGCTAAAAGCACACATTGCACCTCACACAATAATAGTGGGAGACTTCAACACACCACTTTCACCAATGGACAGATCATGGAAACAGAAACTAAACAGGGACACAGTGAAACTAACAGAGGTTATGAAACAAATAGATCTGACAGATATCTACAGAACATTTTATCCTAAAACGAAAGGATATACCTTCTTCTCAGCACCTCACGGTACCTTCTCCAAAATTGACCACATAATTGGTCACAAAACAAGCCTCAATATATACAAAAATATTGAAATTGTCCCATGCACCCTATCAGATCACCATGGACTAAGACTGATCTTCAATAACAAAATAAATAATAGAAAGCCAACACACACGTGGAAACTAAACAACACTCTTCCTAATGATACCTTGGTCAAGGAAGGATTAAAGAAAGAAATTAAGGACTTTCTGGAGTTTAATGAAAATGAAGCCACAACATACCCAAACTTAGGGGACACACTGAAAGCATTTCTAAGAGGAAAACTCATAGCTCTCAGTGCCTCCAAAAAGAAACAAGAGAGCACACTTTACCAGCTTGACAAAACACCTAAAAGCTCTAGAACGAAAGGAAGCAAATTCACCCAAGAGGAGTAGACAGCAAGAAATAATCAAACTCAGGGGTGAAATCAACCAAGTGGAAACAAGAAGAACAATTCAAAGAATCAACCAATCTAGAAGTAAGGGATTCTTACTGGTTCTTTGAGAAAATCAGCAAGATAGATAAACCCTTAGCCAGACTCACTAGAGGGCATAGGGAAAGTACTCTAATTAACAAAATCAGAAATGAAAAGGGAGACATAACAACAGACCCTGAAGTAATCCAAAACACCATCAGATCATTCTACACAAGGATATACTCAACAAAACTGGAAAACCTGGATGAAATGGACAAGTTTCTAGACAGATACCAGATACCAAAGTTAAATCAAGATCAGGTTAATGATCTAAACAGTCCCATATCCCATAAAGAAATAGAAGCAGTCATTAATAGTCTCCCATCCAAGAAAAGCCCAGGACCAGATGGGTTTTGTGCAGAGTTCTATCAAACCTTCAAAGAAGAACTAATCCCAGTTCTTCACAAACTATTCTACAAAAGAGAATCAGAAGGTACTCTACCCAACTCATTCTATGAAGGAACAATTACTCTGATACCTAAACCACATAAAGACCCAACAAAAATAGAGAACTTCAGACCAATTTCCCTTATGAATATTGATGCAAAAATCCTCAATAAAGTTCTCGCTAACCGAATTCAAGAACACATCAAAAAAATCATCCATCCTGACCAAGTAGGATTCATCCCAGGGATGCAAGGATGGTTCAATATACGGAAATCCATCAAGTAAACCAGTATATAAACAAACTCAAAGACAAAAACCACATGATCATCTCGTTAGATGCTGAAAAAGCATTTGACAAAATACAACACCCATTCATGATAAAAGTCTTGAAAAGATCAGGAATTCAAGGCCCATACCCAACCATGAATAAAGCAATATACAGCAAACCAGTAGCCAACATCAAAGTAAATGGTGAGAAGCTGGAAGCAATCCCATTAAAATCAGGGACTAGACAAGGCTGCCCACTCTCTCCCTACCTATTCAACATTGTACTTGAAGTCCTAGCCAGAGCAATTAGACAACAAAAGGAGATCAAGGGGATACAAATCAGAAAAGAAGAAGTCAAAATATCGCTTTTTGCAGATGATATGATAGTATACATAAGTGACCCTAAAAATTCCACCAGAGAACTCCTAAGCCTGATAAATAGCTTCGGTGAAGTAGCTGGATATAAAATTAACTCAAGCAAGTCAATGGCCTTTCTGTACACAAAGGATAAACAAGCAGAGAAGGAAATTAGGGAAACAATACCCATCTCAATAGTCACAAACAATATAAAATACCTTGGCGTGACTCTAACTAAGGAAGTGAAAGATCTGTATGACAAGAACTTCAAGTATCTGAAGAAAGAAATTAAAGAAGATCTCAGAAGATGGAAAGACCTCCCATGCTCATGGATTGGCAGGATCAACATTGTAAAAATGGCTATCTTGCCAAAAGCAATCTTCAGATTCAATGCAATCCCCATCAAAATTCCAACTCAATTCTTCAACGAATTGGAAAGGGCAATCTGCAAATTCATCTGGAACAAAAAAAAACCTAGGATAGCAAAAACTCTTCTCAAGGATAAAAGAACCTCTGGAGGAATCACAATGCCTGACCTAAAGCTGTACTACAGAGCAATTGTGATAAAAACTGCATGGTACTGGTATAACGACAGACAAGTAGACTAATGAAACAGAATTGAAGAACCTGAGATCATCCCACATACCTATGGTTACTTGATCTTTGACCAGGGAGCAAAAACCATCCAGTGGAAAAAAGACAGCATTTTCAACAAATGGTGCTGGCACAACTGGCGGTTATCATGTAGAAGAATGCCAATTGATCCATTCCTATCTCCTTGTACCAAGGTCAAATCTAAGTGGATTAAGGAACTCCACATAAAACCAGAGAACTGAAACTTATAGAGGAGAAAGTAGGGAAAAGCCCCGAAGATATGGGTACAGGGGGAAAATTCCTGAATAGAACAGCAAAGGCTTGCGCTGTAAGATCGAGAATCGATAAATGGGACCTCATAAAATTGCAAAGCTTCTGCAAGTCAAAAGACACCGTCAATAAGACAAAAAGGTCACCAACAGATTGGGAAAGGATCTTTACCTATCCTAAATCAGACAGGGGACTAATATCCAATATATATAAGGAACTCAAGAAGGTGTACTCCAGAAAATCAAATAACCCCGTTAAAAAATGGGGCTCAGAAATGAACAAAGAATTCTCACCTGAGGAATACCGAATGGCAGAGAAGCACCAGAAAAAATGTTCAACATCCTTAATCATCGGGGAAATGCAAATCAAAAAATCAAAACAACCCTGAGATTCCACCTCACACCAGTCAGAATGGCTAAGATCAAAAATTCAGGTGACAGCAGATGCTGGCGAGGATGTGGAGAAAGAGGAACACTCCTTCATTATTGGTGGGATTGCAAGCTTGTACAACCACTCTGGAAATCAGTTTGGCGGTTCCTCAGAAAGTTGGACATAATACTACTAGAGGATCCAGCAATACCTCTCCTGGGCATATATTCAGAAGATGCTCCAACAGGTAAGAAGGACACATGCTCCACTATGTTCATAGCAGCCTTATTTATAATAGCCAGAAGCTGGAAAGAACTCCGATGCCCCTCAACAGAGGAATGGATACAGAAAATGTGGTACATTTACACAATGGAGTACTACTCAGCTATTAAAAAGAATGAATTTATGAAATTCCTAGGCAAATGGATGGATCTGGAGGGCATCATTCTCTGTGAGGTAAAATATTCACAAAGGAACTCACACAATATGTACTCACTGATAAGTGGTTATTAACCCAAAAACTTAGGATACCCAAGATATAAGATACAATTTGTTAAACACATGAAACTCAAGAAGAATGAAGACCAAAGTGTGGACACTGTGCCCCTTCTTGGAATTGGGAACAAAACACCCATGGAAAGAGTTACAGAGATAAAGTTTGGAGCTGTGAAGAAAGGATGGACCATCTAAAGACTGCCATATCCAGGGATCCATCCCATAATCAGCTTCCAAAAGCTGACACCATTGCATACACTAGCAAGAGTTTGCTGAAAGGACCCAGATATAGCTGTCTCTTGTGAGACAATGCCGGGGCCTAGCAAACACAGAAGTGGATGCTCACAGTCAGCTATTGGATGGATCACAGGGCCCCCAATGGAGGATCTAGAGAAAATACTCAAAGAGCTAAAGGGAACTGCAACCCCATAGGTGGATCATTATTTTGAACTAACCAGTACCCCAGAGCTCTTGATTCTAGCTGCATTTGTATCAAAAGATGGCTTAGTAGGCCATCACTGGAAAGAGAGGCCCATTGGACTTGCCAACTTTATAAGCCCCAGTACAGGGGAATGCCAGGGCCAAGGGGTGGGGGTGGGTGGGTGGGGGACTGGGGGGGTGTGTATTGGGGACTTTTTGGATAGCATTGGAAATGTAATTTTGGAAATTACCTGATTAAAAAAAAATGAGAACATTTCCCACATCTTAGATTAGCAGATTAAGACTGTGAAAATGGCACTTCTGCCAGAATGTGTCTGCAAGGTTAATATAATCCTCATCAAAAATTCCAATGCCACTCTTCACAGAACTAGAAAAAGAAAAAATAAAAATTCACATTTAAATACAAAAGACCTCTGATTTTCCAAAAGCAATCCTAAACAGAAGGAAAATGCATAGATGGATCACAATACTCAGTTTAAATTTCCACTAATACCATAGGCAGGGGTGGTGCATGTCTTCAATCCTGGCACTTGGGAGTTAGATGCCAATGGATTTCTGAGTCCAAGGCCAGCCTGGTCTACAGAGTGATTTCCAGGACAATCAAGGCTACACAGAGAAACCCTGTCTCCACAAAGAAAAAAACAAACACAACAACTACAACAAATCCAGTAAAGAGCTATAGTAACAGTCACATGCTGACACAATAAAGAAAATCCATGAACAAAATAAAGGATGCAGAGGTGAACCCACAGCTACAGCCATTTTGTTTTCACATTGCTGTTAAAAATATTCATTGATGAACAAGAAAATGTCTTCAAGAAATGGTAATAAAACCAGAAATGTTGATGTGGATAATCCCAGTACTTTGGGAGGTAGAGGTAAGAAAAAAAGGGATTCAAGATCATTCTTCACTACATAGCCTGTCCCCAAAACCCAAAACCCCAAAAAGAAAAGTAAACAAACTAAAGAGGAAAAATAAATGGGGCTGGCAAAAAATTGAGTGTTTATATGTCAAAGAACAAAACTAAAACTGTGTCCCTCACTCTGTCCAAAAGTGTTCAAAATGGATCCATCATATTTTTGTTTGTTTGTTTGTTTGTTTGTTTGTTTGATTTTTGTTTTTTCGAGAAAGGATTTCTCTGTGTAGCCTTGGCTGGCCTGGAACTCACTTTGTAGACCAGGCTGGCCTGGAACTCAGAAATCTGCCTGTCTCTGCCTCCCAAGTGCTGGGATTAAAGGCATGAGCCACCAAGCCTGGCTGGACCCATGATCTTAAGATGACACTTGAAACCCAAACTGCTAAAGGAAAATAAAATTACAATATCCCACTTTAAGCACAAGCAAGGAGTTTCTGAAAAGACCCCAAATAGCAACTTATTTTATGTTTATTCAGCAATAAAGAATAAAAATTTTAGTAAACAAGATGGGGAGGGAGGTCATGTTAAGCGAAGTAAGCTTAGTTCTTTACTGTCTAAGGTCTGAGGGAATTTAAATTAGTCACATAGAGTGTGGGAAGCCACATGTGCCGTTGCAAAGTGGCACAGGCTTCTGCTGGCCACCACGCATACATAGGCAGGAAAGTTTTTTGCCAAGATGGCGTTTTGAGAATTGACCAAAATTGACCAATCAGAAGAGAGAGAAATTGACCAATCAGAAGAGAGAGAAAGTAACCAATCAGATAAGAGAGAAAGTAACCAATCAGAAGAGAGAGAAAGTAACCAATCAGAAGAGAGAGAAAGTAACCAATCAGATAAGAGAGAAAGTAACCAATCAGATGTAAGAATGCAAATGAGGTTGTAAGTATCAACCAAACACAACACAATCTGGGTGTGAGACACGCCTCTCCTAGGCCTATATAAAGCAGCACCAGGGCTGGGCTAAGGGTCTTTTCGCCTCTGCAATCAAGCTCTCCCAATAAACGCGTGCAGAAGGATCCTGTTGCAGCGTCGAGTCGGACGTGCGCAAGAAGTGGTGCCGAGAACCCGGGACGAAACATCTTCAGGCACGAGCGAAGACCCCCTGCTACAGGGAGGATTCAGAACTGCATCGCAGGGAAGGAGCGGTTAATAAAGGTTCCCGTAAAACAGGCTGCTGAGAAGGATCCGGCGTGGGTTCAGAACTCTTCAGCTGGGGAGCGGTGTTAATAAAGTGTTCCTGCAAAACAGGCTGCTGAGAAGGATTTGACTGCACGGATTCAGAACTCTTCAGCTGAGGAACGGTGGTACCGGTAAGTATAAAGAAATTAAGGTAAGTCTCTGAGAGGTATGCTTTCTTACGCAGTAGGTCTGGTAGTTGTTGCTGGGTTTGTGTGGGACCAGCTGTTAAGGAAGGGCAGCGATTTTGTAGGAGTACCAGGAAGGCATATCAGAAACAGAGAGAAAGGAAAAAGAAGACGCGCGCAGAAAAATAAGTAACTTAAGAAATATAAAAAAAGAAAGCTAAAAATAAAGATACAAAGGATAATATAAAATATAAAGATACAAAGGATAATATAAAGATATAAAGGATAATATAAAAAATGAAGAACAAAAAATTAAGTCAATTTACCCTCCTCTCGAGGACTTTGACTAAAGAGGCAGCCTTCATCAAAGGCTTAATGATAGCTCTCAGGGAAAGAGGAGTAACTATTAGAAGCAGCCACTGTGCAGAATTCCCAGAAGAAAGAGAAAAAATGAAAATAAGCTATTTCAGAGCCCTCCTGTGGACAGAAGGAAAACGGGAGATGTCCTGCTTCCTCTCTGACTCCTATGGAGAGATTCTTAGCTCTGGTTAGGATATCTGTGTCCCTTTGAGCTGTCTATTGTCTGTTTTTGGTGCACCAAATTGTCTATATGTTTGTCAATTCATGTTTGGATGATTGAATGATTGTTCTGTGTTTCATGTTGAAAAATAATAAAAAGCAGTCTCAGTCTGCACAGCAAAAATTGACAAGTTAGCTGCATGGTGGCTGGGAGTCAAGTACAGCTGAAAAAGCCCTGTTGAGGGCCGATTGCAAATGGAGCTTTTAAAGGGGCAGGCAGCCTTTTGCTTGTAACAGAAAGTTATCTTAAAATTGGAAATTCAAGTTTAGAGTTATTCTAAACAACATAAGAAAACAGGTGATATGCAAAAGTAGTGTACAAAGGATGGAAAGAGTAGGTTTGAAAAGAGAGTACACATCTTTACAAATAGAAGGAAAAACCTTTCAAGGTATAATGGATACAGGAGCAGATAAAAGCATTATATCTAGTAATTGGTGGCCTGCTACTTGGCCTGTTAATTAATCATCACATAGCTTACAAGGATTAGGATATGAGGCTACCCCAACTATAAGTGCAAAATCCTTACAATGGAAAGATAAAGAAGGAAGGACAGGGCTTTTTCAACCTTATGTACTCCCTTTACCTGTAAACTTATGGGGAAGAGATGTGATGTCAGCCATGAACTTTATACTGACTAATGATTATTCTCAGAAAAGCAAGGAAATGATGAAAGGAATGGGATATATACCTGGACTAGGTCTAGGAAAAAGTTTACAAGGTAGAATTTCACCAGTTAAAGCCACAGTAAAAGCAGATAAGAAAGGGCTGGGTTTTTTCTAGGGGCCGCTGAGGAGCCTTTGCCCATTCTGTGGTGTACAGAGGACACGGTGTGGGTGCCTCAGTGGTCTTTATCCTCTGAGAAATTAAAAGCAGCTAAAGAATTAGTACAAGTACAATTAGACTTGGGACATGTAGAACCCACACAATCACCCTGGAACACCCCTATTTTTGTTGTAAAGAAAAAGTCAGGTAAATGGAGATTGTTACATGACCTCAGAGCCATTAATGCACAAATGCAAGTTATGGGTCCTGTACAAAGAGGACTCCCCCTACTTTCAGCTCTACCTAAGGATTGGAAAATTATAGTAGTAGATATTAAGGATTGTTTCTTTTCCATTCCGTTAAACGAGAAAGATAAACCTAGATTTGCATTTACCCTACCTTCTGTTAATCATATGGAGCCTGATAAAAGGTATCAGTGGCGAGTGTTACCCCAAGGAATGGCAAATAGCCCTACCATATGTCAAATATATGTAGGAAAAGCTTTACAACCAGTCAGAGATGGTTTCCCCTCCTTAAAAATTTGTCCTTATATGGACGACATTGTGATTTGTGGACCTGAAGAAGAAAGTATACAGCGAGCTTATGGCTTTCTTAATGAAACTTTAAAAAATAATGGCTTGATTATTGCACCAGAACAGGTACAGCAGTCTAATGTTAGTCAATTTTTAGGAACCACTATTACTTTACAGTGTGTTACCCCACAAAAGATTAGTATAAGAAAAGATCATCTAAAGACATTAAATGATTTTCAAAAATTATTAGGAGATATAAATTGGATTCGACCTTATTTAAGGATCCCTACTTCGGAATTAAAACCTCTATTTCAAATTTTAGAAGGTGAATCACATATTACCTCATTGAGACAATTAACACCTGAGGCTTCTGATGTTCTTAGGAAGGTAGAAGAAGCAATCCAAACAGCACAGCTAAATCGTATAAATGAGCAAAAACCTTTTTGCCTATGCATATTACGAACCATAAACTTGCCAACTGCTGTATTATGGCAAGATGGTCCTTTAGTATGGATACATCCACATATATCCCCTAATAAGACTATAGAGCATTATCCCACCATGGTGGCAAATATGGCCCATAAAGGTATAAAAAGTTCAATTACTCACTTTGGAAAAATGCCACATAGCATAATTGTCCCCTATACTGCTGCACAAATGCAGACGTTGTGTGCGACTATAGATGAATGGGCTATTCTTAGATGCAGTTATTCTGGTTTAATTGATAATCATTATCCTAAACATCCTTTATTACATTTTCTGTTATTACATCCAGTGATACTTCCAAAGGTAACGGCTAACACTCCTATAAAGGGAGCCATTGATATTTATACAGATGGATCCAAAACAGGGATTGGAAGTTATGTGATTAATGAAAAGGCTGTAAGGTTGCAATTTACACCAGGAGCCCCTCAATTGGTAGAATGTTTGGTGGTTTTAGAAGTCTTTAAAAGATTTCTTATGCCCATAAATATTATCTCTGATTCTGTTTATGTGGTTAATGCTGTACTAATGTTAGAGACTGTTGGAAATTTTAAGCAGTCTAGTCCAGTAACTGAAACTTTGAGGAAAATACAAAATTGTATTTTGATGCGTGAGCATCCCTTTTATATTCAACATATTAGAGCACATACATCATTACCTGGACCTATGGTTAAGGATAATGCAATTGCTGATTCAGCCACCAGAGATACGGTTTTCCTATCACAAAATTCTATAGAAAGTGCAAAAAATTTTCATCAACTTTATCATGTCCCTGCTTCTACATTACGACAAAAGTTTAAGCTCACACGAACAGAAGCTCGAGATATTGTCCTCCAGTGTGGTAGGTGTGTAGAATTCATTAGTGCACCTTCCGTGGGCGTTAATCCTCGCGGAGTGCAACCCCTAGATGTTTGGCAAATGGACGTCACGCATATCCCAGCTTTTGGGAAATTACAATATGTACATGTGTCCATCGATACCAGTTCTGGTGTCCTACATGCCTCTCCCTTGTCAGGGGAAAAAGCAGTTCATGTCATATCTCACTGCTTAGAGGCTTGGGCTGCATGGGGTAAGCCCCTAGTGCTAAAGACAGATAATGGTCCTGCATATACTTCTTCTAAATTTAGCCAATTTTGCAAACAAATGCAAGTGAAACATATTACTGGACTGCCCTATAATCCACAGGGCCAAGGCATCATTGAGAGAGCTCATCGTACTTTGAAACAATATTTGCAAAAACAGAAAGGGGGAATAGAGGCTATGACGCCAAAGATGGCTCTATCCCTTACAATATTTACTCTTAATTTTTTAAAATTGGATGATGCTGGAAGATCACCAGCCGAAAGGCACGGACAATGGCCTCAATCGCCCAATGAAATGGTCAAATGGAAAAATGTCCTTGATAATAAATGGTATGGCCCGGATCCTATCTTAATCAGATCCCGGGGAGCTATTTGTGTTTTTCCACAGGGTGAAGAAAATCCACTTTGGGTCCCGACGCGACTGACAAGGACCGTAAAAGAGCAAGATGAATCCCAAGATGATCCTGCTATTCCTGCTCCTGATGATTGAGACCGGGATAAGTATACCTTTGTGGGCCATAGTAAGATCATGGCCAGTACCTTTACCGGTACATTCCAATTCTTCCACCTTGCCTTTGTTTTATGCAACAGAATGTTTTCTGGATGCGCCTTGTGCACGACAAACTCCTCAAGAGCCACGGGTGTATAATAGTATGAGTTTTCATTTAAATTATGCACTATGCTTTGTGCATGATGTGGATAGACCTTTTACACCCTGTATATTTTTAAAGAAAAAGGTTATCTCTAATTGGGCAGACCCCATTATCCAAAATAAAGTGAGCTCTGAAGTGTTACTTAATGCTTTAACGCAAGTCGTCCAAGGAGAGCAATTAGGCTCAGGTGATGTTGGAAATAATATAACTTCACCTATAAACATCACCACTATTATGATAAAGGGAAAGGTGACTATTCCCAAAAGATCACGATGGCCTGTTGGCAATGCTACTGCCAAACGCAGCATGCCCTGGTGTCATCCGGACCTCACATTTCCTATAGTTTTTTCACCTTGTCAATCAAAAATTTTTCCTCGAAAAGAAATAGCAAAGGGTTTTGCTTTGTCACCTCCTTTAGATTTTTCTGTAATGAATGATAAGGAAGATGCTACAGGAAAAGAAAATATTTGGCCATATTACCAATGGATTTTAAGTAATGAGGCAGGTGCTAGTACCAGTCTGTCAGCCTTTGCACTGCTGACTGGCACCTTTCATGAGATACTGAATGTTTCTGCCACACTTTCCAATACCTCTGCTCATTTAGATAATGTGACAACTAATAGAGTTATCAGAAATATGACTTCCTCTCCAGTAGAAGTTTGTGTTAGTCCTCCATTTTTCTTTATATTGGCTGAATTTCAAAATGATACAGAATGGTTAGATTGTACAAATATCACTTGTTTTTTGACGCAATGCTGGAATGGAACCAAATCCTTAGCCTTAGTGGTACAGCTACCAATCTTGGTCCCTGTACCTGTTGAGGCAGATCCAGAGAAGTTCCCAATAATGAATCTAATTAGACAGAAGAGAGATTTTGGAATCACAGCTGCCATTGTCACTGCCATTGTAGTGTCTGCAGCATCAGCGGTTACCGCAGGAATTGCTATGGCCAATCAAGTTAATAGTGCTGATACCATAAGTCAGATAGCAGAAAAAACGTCTGAGGCATTGCTCACTCTGCAAAGGGTGGATTCTCATCTCGCCTCAGGATTAATGTTAGTGAATCAGAGAGTGGATATTTTACAGCATAACATGGAACAGATGATGGATGTCATTCAAATGAGTTGTGTGGCATCCACTCCGCATGTATGCATTACTCCCAATAGGTATATTAATAATTCTTTTATTAAAAGTACAGACCTATCGAATTATCTGAAGGGAAACTGGTCGCAGGAGCTGGATAGGCTGCAGAAGAGGCTGCAGATACAGATCCTGAACCTTAATGGAACCAGAGTGGAACCTGTGACCTTTGGAGACTTTACCTCTTGGCTTTCCTCTGCTTTCTCTTACTTTAAGGAATGGGTGGGAGTGATTTTGTTTGGTGCTGCCATATGCTGTGGACTGGCGCTCATGCTCTGGTTGGTATGCAAATTTAGAACACAACAAAAACGTGACAAGGTAATTATAACTCAGGCACTATTGGCTATTGAAAACGGCGCCTCCCCCAAAGTTTGGTTATCTATGCTCAAGAATTAGTCGGCATCTGAGTTCTCTGCTCTTGCACATGAGAGAGACTCAACAATCATTGATCAGCCCTTGCACATTGATGCATACGACAGGGTGATCATGATTTCCCCACTAATTCATTTTTTGGCTGGCCTCTTTTGCAGAGTTCGCCCTAGGTCATTTAGCAGTTACTGTCACACAGCTCTGGGGTATCCAGAGACGGGCAACTTTCCTCATGCACAGGCCAACCTAAGGCACGGGGCCCGGTGGCGATAGGGTTACCCTACGACGGGAAAAGACTGTGACATTGGAGGAATGACCTAAAACAGGAGCCACAGCAGATGGACATAATTGCACAGGCCTAGTCCAGCCTCATTTTATTAAAACAGAAAGGGGGAGATGTGGGAAGCCACATGTGCCGTTGCAAAGTGGCACAGGCTTCTGCTGGCCACCACGCATACATAGGCAGGAAAGTTTTTTGCCAAGATGAGGTTTTGAGAATTGACCAAAATTGACCAATCAGAAGAGAGAGAAATTGACCAATCAGAAGAGAGAGAAAGTAACCAATCAGATAAGAGAGAAAGTAACCAATCAGAAGAGAGAGAAAGTAACCAATCAGAAGAGAGAGAAAGTAACCAATCAGATAAGAGAGAAAGTAACCAATCAGATGTAAGAATGCAAATGAGGTTGTAAGTATCAACCAAACACAACACAATCTGGGTGTGAGACACGCCTCTCCTAGGCCTATATAAAGCAGCACCAGGGCTGGGCTAAGGGTCTTTTCGCCTCTGCAATCAAGCTCTCCCAATAAACGCGTGCAGAAGGATCCTGTTGCAGCTTCGTTCTTGCTGGTCGAGTCGGACGCGCGCAAGAAGCATAGAGCTCAAAAAATAGTACAAGAATTGACAAATGTCATTACATGACATTAACAAATTCCAGTCTCCAAAGGAAACAAGTGTCAAAGGAGAATGAAGAGGGAGTCTACAGAACAGGAAAAAGTTAAAAAATAAAAACAATAACTTTGCCAACCACATTTGTAAAAATATTAATCTGGACAAATGTATAAGAACCTCAAAACTTAAGGACAATTATCTCATTACTGGATAGGTTAATGAGTTAATAGATAATACTCAAAACAGCACATACAAGTCACCAATAAATACATGAAAAACATTCAACATCTTTAGCTATCAGAGGGAGACAAATTAAAGCTAAATTGAGATCTAACAGAAGTCAGAACATAGCAATAAGTACTGGTGAGTAATTGGGGAAAAACATTATATATTGCTGGATGAAAACCTAACTACTTCTGGGCTGTGGTGATGCATGCCTTTAACCTCCTACTAGGGAAGTAGAGGTCTTTAACTCTCTGTGAGTTCCATGACAGCCTATCCTGAAGAGAAAGTTCTGGACAGCCAGTACTTCTAGGAGAAACCCTGCCTCAAGGATGAAAGGAAGAAAGGGAAAAAGACAACCAAAGGAAACCAAACTAGCACATTAGCTATAGAAATTGCTCTTTGGAAGTTAAATACTTTAAAAAGTAAGTAAAAGGTAATAATATTAAAATTAAAGCTGTTAGAACTACCATATGAAATAGGCACACCAGTGAATTTTCTTCACTATTTATACATGCACACCAAATGTATAAACTATGGAGTTTTATGCATCTATAAACAAATAAAATTTTCATTAAATTGGATGGAACTGAGTCCTTTGGTCTGGCCACTGAGAGTTTGACCATGCTCCAGTGTGAAACTGCACAAGCAACGCAAACTGGACTTGTATTTTTTTATCTTTTTTTTTTTTTTTTTTTTGGAGGGGGTAGGGCGATGGGTCGGGGCAGACCTAGGAGTACTAGGAAGAGACTTTGCTTGGGGTTCATGACATGAAATTACCAATAACCAATGAAAATACGAAAAAAAAAAAAAGAACTGTACAGAAATATAAATCATAAGATTGTTAAGAGGGAACAATCCAGATCCTTCCCGCCTAGGATCTGAGGCAACCTGAAACACAGTCACCAAGAAACTGGCCCATCCATATGAGGTTAGTCAGCTTGGCTACCTCGCACCCATGTCATGCCCCCTCCGTTTTCCCAATCAAGCCATTTGCTTTCATTTTAGTTCTCTTGTGTGTCCATACTGACAAGGGCAAGCCTTGTGCTGGTGGTCATCCCTGTACAACTTTACCTAAGACAGTTTGTTCTTTCCTTGTTATGATGGGTTCCAGAGAGAGAGGTCAGCCTGTAAGGATTTCCTACGAGGGAACATCTGGCTACCAGGCGACCTCAACTTACCAAACCGTGCAGTTTGCATCCTAAAGTTAGTAAAGTCACAGGCTCCATTGAGGTCAAAGTTTGCTTTATCCTTAATGCCACAGTACTGTCTGTCTGCTTGCAAGGCCCCTTCTCTGAGTAATAAACGACCCCACATGCTAAACTCCACTCCACACATCACCCGCCAGACACTGTCTCCTTCCTAATTCCCAGAAGCAACCTCATCTCCTGTTGTCAAACATCCAGTAGCCACTCAGTCCTCAGAAAAGATAATGATGATGCAGGAACAGTCAGCTTCGTGGCCTTCTTCCCAACTTCAGGTCTAACAGGGACTCTCCTGTCTCAGGCACCTCAGGAACTGATGCTACTGGGAGTGGGAGGTGGGGCGCTAAAAACTAGTTCCTTTCTTCCTAGACCTGACTGATCCCTTGTGTCACCTTCTGCTCTGGAACATCAGAGCTCCTCAGATCGGCCATATACTGGCTGGCCTCAGCTTACCCCGAGGCAAAGTTATTAAGTAATTAGGTTTTGAAGAGTGCTCCAGAAATATCTCCTCTTTGCCATCAGTAAAGGGTCTTGGAGCTAAGAAGGGTCTGGCCCAATAGTCACACAGACTTAACAGCTTTCCTGTGCTGAATCTGAGCCTGCTCAGAGACTGGGGTACAGCAGTAAATATCACTGATTCTCTCCTGATAAAAATCTACCACCTGAGGATAGAAAGAAGTCCCTCTCCCTGCCATCAACCATCCCGATCTCTGCTTTGCACTTACTTGTAGGTGACTGTGTGGGCTTGGACTGAGTTCTATGTTGCTTCCTCAGGTTCTCTTGCCTTTTGAAGCAAAAAGTGAGCCTGCATACCTTCAGGAATCACTCATTTCACATGTGCCTTCTACAGCTAAAATGACCTTGTGAATGTCCACTGAAGGGAACTGAGCTAGTGGGGTCAACAAAAGGTCAGATTCAGCCTTTCTAAGTCTCTGGTGGAGGTTTCCTCCTGGAAATATGAAGGGGAGACACAGGGGCCTCGGGAAAAATCTTTTAATATTTTCAACATATCTGTGCTTTGTGATCACGTTTCTAAAATTTTCTTAAGTATTTGTTATTTTTACTTTTTTTTAAAGGAGCCCTCCAACAGAAATTTCTGGTGGGGAAGATGTAATATTTTTAGCCCTTCTTTCTACCTGTAAGTGAACCAGCACAACCCACCACTTTTTTGTTTCTCCAGAATTTAAGGTATTATTAAGGGGTTCTTTAGTTTGCTAAAGACTTCAAAATTGGCAATTTTTAACAATAATGGACTTTTGCACACAGGGTGAGCTGATGACGCCTTGTTCACCTTTATGGAGAGGAAGTGGACAAATCTCCTTAAGTCCCTAGGGCCCCTTTACAACAGTTTAGAAAATGTTATTTACTTATCTCTGAATTGAATGAAAAGATGTATTTTCAATAAAAAGTATTTTCCCAAAAGCTAGATGTTGGTACAAAAGACCTATAAACTGATTTTTTTTAAAGAATCATATTGTATACAAAGGACAAATATGAAAGGTTTTCAAACTCGGAAGAGTTTCATTTTGAAAGTATGGTAAGAACCCTAGAGTTAATAATCATGAACACAGAACACAACATGTAGCAAACAAAAGTACAAAGTACACTCCAATAGGCCAGCAGGCATAAAATTAGGAAATGTAAGGATCTTTATAATGGAGTACAAATCCTCCCCTATTCTCCATGAAAACAAACAGACTCCCTGTTGTCTCCAAAGACTTTGAGTAGGAAATCATCCACCATCCTTTCACTTCCATTTGATTAGAGCTGACTCTAAGACCTGCCAAGATTGCAGGACAGGAAAATTGGACTCCCTTATCCACTTTGGTATGTGTGTTTCCAGTTAGTGTTACAAATGATCACATCCTTAGACAACTAAAAGAGAGCATATCTATTCTATGACAATTCCAGAAGGCAGAAAGTGTAAAACTCAAGGGGTTAGCTAGTTTTACTCATGCGTGGAACTGTTGTTGGCAACCTATAGGTTGCAAGTCCTTGTGACACTTTCACGGGAGTTGTCTAAGACTATCTGTATGTCAGATAATTATGTCACGAATCCTAACAGTAGGAAAATACAGTTATGAAGTAGTAAAAAAAAATAATTTTATTGTTGGGACACCCCACAGCATAAGAAAATATATATTTGTAGGAACTGCAGTATCAGGGAGGTGGAGAACAACACTCTGGAACCTTGAAGACCAAAAGCATGCTGTGCCTCCCAGCCTGTCCTTGGCATCAGTCTAAGATCTGCTTCTGACTCTGCTCTTCTTGCTTCCGTTTGTTACTTCTGATGATATGGGGATAACCTACATAATATAGTCAAATGCCCTATCTGAGGACATGATCAAATCCATTTTGTATAACAATGTGCTATAGTATCATAAGGACAGGGCTGTCTTTGGGAGCAGTGCTCTTCTGCATTCCTCTGTGTGCTTTAATTTCTTTAATTTTTTTTTCTTCTATTAAGTTATTGTTCCCCAGTTTTATTTTATTTTATTTTACTTTATTTTACTTATTTTATTTTATTTTAGTTTAGTTTACTTTATTAGATATTTTCTTTAAATAAATTTCAAATGTTATCCTCTTTCCTGGTTTACCCTCCAAATACCCCCTATCGCATCCATCCTCTCTCTACTCACCAACACAACCAATCATACTTCCCTGTCCTGGCATTCCCCTACCCTGGGGAATGGAGCCTTCTCAGGACCAGGAGCCTCTCATTGGTGTCCAACTAGACCATCCTCTGCTTCATATGTGGCTGTAGCCATGGGTCCCTCCTTATGTACTCTTAGATTGACATTTTGATTATTATTATGTATTTATTTCATTTACATTTCCAATGCTATCCCAAAAATCCCCCACACCCTCCCACACCTATACACCCACCCACCCACTCCTACATCTTGGCCCTGGCGTTCCCCTGTACTGAGGCATATAAGGTCTGCATGCCCAATGGGCCTCTCTTTCAACCAGGCCATCTTCTGATACATATGCAGCTAGTGACATGAACTCTGGGTGAGTACTGTTTAGTTCATACTTTTGTACCACCTAAAGGATTGCAGATGCCCCAAGCTCACTGGGTACTTCCTCCAGCTCCTCCATTGGGGACCCTGTGAAACATCCAATAGCTGACTGTGAGCATCCACTTCTGTGTTTGCCAGGCCCTGGCATAGTCTCACAAAGGACAGCTATATCAGGGTCGTTTCAGCAAAATCTTGCTAGTGTATGCAATGGTGTCAGCGTTTTGAGGCTGATTATGGGATGGATTCCCGGGTATGACATTCTCTAGATGGTCCATCCTTTTGTCTCAGCTCCATACTCTAACTTTGTAGCTACTTCCATTGGTGCCTTGCACCCAATTCCAAGAAGAGGCAAAGTATCCACACCTTGGTCTTCCTTCTTCCCAAGCTTCATATGTTTAGCAAATTGTATCTTATATCTTGGGGATTCTAAATTTATGGGCTAATATTCACTTAATATCCAGTGAGTACATATCATGTGAGTTCTTTTGTAATTGATTTACCTCACTCAGGATGATGCCCTCCAGGTCCATCCATTTACCCAGGAACTTCATACATTCATTCTTTTTAATAGGTGAGTAATACTTCATTGTGTAAATGTACTACGTTTTCTGTATCCATTCCTCTCTTGGGAAGCATCTGGGTTCTTTTCAGCTTCGGGCTATTGTAAATAACACTGCAATGAACATAGTAGAGCATGTGTCCTCCTTACTGGTTGGAGTATCTTCTGGATATTTGCCCAGGAGAGGTATTGCGAGATCCTCATTTATTACTATATCCAATTTTTTGAGGAAACACCAGATTGATTTCCAAAGTGGTTGTATGAGCTCAAATTCCACCAACAATTGAGGAGTGTTCCTCTTTCTCCAAATCCTTGCTAGCATCTGCTGTCACCTGAATTTTTGATCTTAGTCATTCTGACTGCTGTGAGGTAGAACCTCAAGATTGTTTTGGTTTGCATTTTACTGATGATTAAGCATCCTGAGCATTTTTTCAGGTGCTTCTTAGCCATTTGTTATTCCTTAGTTGAAAATTCTTTGTTTAGCTCTGAGCCCCAATTTTAATGGGGCTATTTGATTTTCTGGTGTCCACCTTATTG
>NW_028227277.1:14851103-14856103 GCF_978045245.1 Mus caroli
AACAAAATAAAACAAGACTTTGAAACCTAAATAAAACCCCAAAACCCTAAAACACACTAAAATATTAAAAAAAACCCAAAATACAAAAAAATACACTAGAAGCCCCAAAACAAACAACAACAATAAAAATTTCTAAAACACTATTCTAAAGACCCTACAAACCGTTAAAAAAAAAAAAATCTTAAAGTCTAAAAAAAAAAAAAAAACAGAGAAGGCAAAAATGTCATTAAAATTCTTCTTTTATTTCTTCCTTCCTTTCTTTCTTTCTTTCTTTCTTTCTTTCTCTCTCTCTCTCTCTCTCTCTCTCTCTTTCTTTCTTTCTTTCTTTCTTTCTTTCTTTCTTTCTTTCTTTCTTTCTTTTTCTTTCGTTCTTTCTTTCCTTCATTTTTCTGTGTGTGTGTCTGTATTTCCTTCCTTAATTTCTTTATTTTTATTTTTATTTATTTATTTTTTTTTTAGGTTTTGAAGACTGTGGTTCTCTTCCTATCTCTAGGAGTCCTAGACCTCATTCTGTAGACAGGCTGGCCTTGAACTCATAAATTTTTGAACTCTTTCTCACAAATTTTGGGTTAAAGGCATGGGTCATCATTGCTTGGCAAACTTAAAACTAAGAAACACCACAATTAAAATAATCAAATATAAATAAATATTCAAGAACAACAAACAAACATACAAACATATAAGAACATTGAAATAATAATAATAAAAACATCCCTGATGCTTAAATAAAACCCAAAAACCCTGAGAGAAAAAAAAAAAAAAAAACCTAAAAGTACATTGGATGCATAAAATGAACAAACAAACAAAAATTCTAAAACTCCTCTTCTAAAAACCCTAAATTCACCCCCCCAAAAAAAAATTGCACCAGAGGTCAAAAATGACCATGAAAGAGAATTATTTTTTTCTTTCTTTCATTCATTCTTTCCTTCCCTCCTTTCTTTCCTTCCTCCCTCCCTCCCTCCCTCCCTCCCTCACTTCTTTCCTTCATTCCTTCTTTTCTTTCTTCCTTTCTTTACTTCCTTATTTTTTTCTTTTTTAGAGATTTTGGAGACTGAGTTTCTCTTTGAATCTCTGCCTGTCTGGGACATCACTAGGTAGACCATGTCGGCCTGGAACTCCAAAATCCGTTACCTTTTTCATACAAGTGCTTGGTTATATGCATGTGCCACAATTGCCTGGAAACACCAAAATTAAAACCCACACAAATAAAAAATATTCAAGAACAAGAAAAAACAAAACTAAAACTAAAAAACCTAAGAACATTAAAAAACTAAAAAAAAAAAAAAAAAAAGAAGAAGAACAAAAAATACTTAATCCTAAACTAAAACCCCAAAACTCTGAAACGAACGAAAAAATACATTTTAAAAACACATGAAAAATACATTAGAGGCCGAAAAAAAAAAAAACAAAAAAAAGAAATAATACAGAAAAATTCTAAAACTCTTTTCTTAAAATCCTACACACCGAAAATATAAAAAATAATAAAATAATATATTTCAGAATAACCTAAGAATCCAAAAATGGTCCTAAAGTTCATTACTTACATTCCTTCATTTTTTCTTTCTCTATTTCTGTATTACTTTATTTCTTTCTTTATCTTTCTTTCTGATTCACGCTTTCTTTTTTTTCTCTCTCTCTGTCTTTCTGTCTCTCTGCTTCTCTCTGTCTCTGTCTCTCTCTCTGTCTCTCTCTCTCTGTCTCTCTGTCTCTCTGCTTCTCTCTGTCTCTGTCTCTGTCTCTGTCTCTGTCTCTGTCTCTGTCTCTCTCTCTCTGTCTGTCTGTCTGTCTCTCTGTCTCTATGTCTCTCTCTCTGTCTCTGTCTCTGTCTCTCTCTCTCTCTCTTTGTTTCTTTTTTCTGTTTTCAGTTTTGGGAGCCTGGGTATCTCTGTATATCTCTGATTGTCCTGGAAGGCACACTTTAGAACACGCTGGCCTACAACGTAAAATATATCCTACCCCCTTCCTCCCAAGTGCTGCATTAAAGTCATGGGCCATCATGACCTGGCATCTGTAAAACTATGGAAAACCAAAATTAAAACACCGAAAATTTTAATAAATATTCAGGAACGCACATACACAGACAAGCACACACACATGTAAAATAAAAAATTAAAAATTAAAATCCTAAGAAAACATTAAAAAGGTAATAATAATTAAAAAAAAATGGTCCTAAATAAACCCCATATCACAAAAACACACTAAAATTCTTTAAAAAACTCGAAAAAAAAAACACTAAAAGAACACTGGTAGACTAAAAAAAAAAAAAAAAAAAAAAAAAAAAAAAAAAACACCCACAAAAAAACTCTAAACCATAAAAAAGAAAAAAAGCTAAAATTCTAAAAAAAAAAGCAGCAATCAAAGCCAAAAAACCCTTTACATTCTTTCTTTATTATATTCCTTCATTTTTCCTTCTCTCTTTCCTTATTAATTTCTTTCCTTCTCTCTCTCTCTCTCTCTCTCTCTCTGTCTCTCTCTCTCTCTCTTCTTTCTTTCTTTCTTTCTTTCTTTCTTTCTTTCTTTCTTTCTTTTTTGATTTTTTTTTGGAGATTGATTTCTCTGTGTATCTCTGTCTGTCCTGGATCTTCCTCTGTAGACTAGGCTGGCCTCGAACTCAAAAAGTGACTACCTCCACCACACAATTGCTGATATTTAAGGCAAGGTTCACCACTTCCTGGCAACAGTAAAACTCGTAAACTCCAAATATAAAACCTTAACATTTATTAAAAAAAAAAAATCAAACTCACACATCACGCACATACACACACACACATACACATGAAGACACAAAAATGCCAGGTTTGGTGGCACACGCCTTCGATTCCAGCAACTGGGAGGCAGAGGCAGGCAGATTTCTGATTTCGAGGCCAGCCTGGTCTACAGAGTGAATTCCAGGACAGCTAGGTCTATATAGGGAAACTCTGTCTCACAAACACACACACACGCGCACACACAAACACACACAAACACAAACAAACACACAAAACTTAAAAAAAAATAACCCAAAAAAAAATCCTAACACACAATGAAAAAAAAAAAATAAAGAAAATTTAAAGCCTAAAAAAAAAAAGAAATCTAAAACCTTAAAAAACCGGAGTATCCTTTAAAAAAAATACAGAAAACAAACAAAAATACAAACAACAACAAAACCCAAAAAGAAAAAACAGAAATGAACACTTCAAATACACAAAAATACTGAAAACAAAAACACCTCTAAAACACTCTTCTTAAAACCCTTAAGAAAAACACTAAAATTCTAAAAATCTGAAAAATATACAAGAACTCAAAACTGACTCAAAAATTGATTTTTTTTTTGTTTTGTTTTTTTTTTTGTTTGGTTAGTTGGTTTTTCTTGTTTTTTTCTTTTTTTGACTTTTTGGAGATTGGGTTTCTCTGTGTTTCTCTCTCTGTACTGGAACCCAATTTATATACCATGATGGCCTGGAACTCAGAAATCTAATACCTCTGACTCCCCATTACTGAGATTAAAGGCAAGGGCCACCCCTTCCTGCCATTCCTAAAATACTTAAACTTTGAAAGTAAAATATTAAATTAAAAAAAAAAGCCTCTAAAATACACACACACAGACATCGATACACACAGACAAAGGCAAACAAATAAACCTAAAAAAAGTGAAAGATAAAACTATAAAAAAAAAAAATTTAAAAAACCCAAAACATTAAAACACCCTAGAATCTTTAAAAAAAAAAATCCTAAAAAACTAAGAAGAACTAAAATATTGAAAAAAAAAACAAACAAAAAAAGTCTAAAAGCTTCAACAAACCCTACAAAACCGTTATAAAAAACAATAACATTGTAAAAACAAAAACAAAAACAAAACAAAAGAAAACAAAACACAACAAAACAAAAAAACACAATTAGTCCAAAATGTCCATAAAGTAATTTCTTTCTTTCTTTCTTTCTTTCTTTCTTTCTTTCTTTCTTTCTTTCTTTCTTTCTTTCTTTCTTTCTTTCTTTCTCTTTCTTTCTTTTTTCTTTCTTCCTTCCTTCCTTCCTCCTTTCCTTATTCCTTCCTTCCTTCCCTCTTTTTTTCCTTTTTCTTCTCTCTCTCTCACTCTCTCTCGATGTATCTCTCTCTCTTTCTCTCTCTCTCTCTTTCATTTTCTTTATTTTTTAATTTTTAGAAACTGGGTTTCTCTGTTTATCCCTGGCTCTCTGGGAGATCAATCTCAAGACCAGGCTAGCTTCCAACTAAAAAATCCCCCTTCCAGTTCACCTTAGGGCTAGCATTTATATGAAAGGGGCAGCCATTGCCTGCCAACTTTAAAATTATGCACCACCAAAATAAAAAACCTCAATTTTTAAATAAATATTCAAGAATACACCCACAAAAAAATAACACAAAGAAAACAATGAAATATTAAAATAAATAAATCTTTGAAGTCTAAATGAAACCTGAAAAGTCCAAAACACAGTAAAAATTAAAAAAAAAAGAAAAAAATTTAAAAAATACACTAGAAATCTGAAAACAAAAAAAGCTCTGAAACATTCTTTAAAAACACTTCAAAATCTTAAATAAAACCCCTAAAAATAAAAAAGTGCACATGAGACCAAAAATGACCCAGTAACACAATTATTTTTTCTTCGTTTATTCTTTTTTCTTTCCTTCATTCCTTAGTCCCTTTGTTCCTTCCTTCATCCCTCACCCCTTCCTCCCTCCTTCTCTCTCTTTCTCTCTCTCTCTCTTTTTCTTTCTTCCTTCCTTTCCCCTTTTATCTCTCTCTGTCTCTCTCTCTGTGTGTCTGTGTGTCTGTGTGTCTGTGTGTCTGTGTGTCTGTGTGTCTGTCTGTCTGTCTGTCTGTCTGTCTCTCTCTCTCTCCCTCTCTCTCCCTCCCTCTGTTTCTATTCATTGATTTATTTGTAATCTTTTGGAAAGTGAGTTTTTCTGTGTATCCCTCACTGTCCTGGAAGTTATTCTGTAGACCATGCTAGCTGACAACTAAAATATCCACTACCTGTTTATCCCTAGGGCTAGATTTTAT